>NC_080715.1:19769572-20125572 GCF_019097595.1 Hemibagrus wyckioides
GAATCAGATATTTTTGTCCAGACATCTTTCAAAGCTCTTCCTTGATAGAAATGACACCAGAGCACATTGATGTTTAAAATATTTCTTGGTGAGTGCATCACTCTAATCATTAACAGTGTTTCAATTCTGTTTCAAAAACTTGTTTTGAATCCCTTATACAAGCTGGAGAAAAAAGCTTCTCTGAATCTTCTAGTTAAAGTTATGTTAAATGTCAAGGCTTTGAAGATTCAACACTTCAGTGGCATCTCATATCACTCAGACACTATAGCCACTACTGTGTTGGAGCTCGAGGCAATTCTCAAACCAGTGCTTGAGCCTGTAATCTGCAACAGACTTTCCATCACACAGAGGCATAACTCATGGAATCAAAGCTGACGTGTTCACAGATTCATATATACGCACACATGCTCAGGCTCACAGTCCCCTCTGTGCATCCTAATGCTCAGCTCAGCCCTTGCATGAGTGAAGTGATTTTAATCAGCTACTGTACATGGATGAGATAGCCCTGAGCTTCTTACTGCTGGGAGTAGGAATGGAGCAAGCATATAATGAACCTGTAATCATGGCGTCTCTCTGGCGGAATTGAGGACAGAGTCTCGGGGAAGGATGGCATATCTCACTAGCGATTAGTGCTGTGGAGAGGTGCCTGCGAGGATTACAGCTCAGAGAGGAGCGGTCTGCAGGTACAGCTCTCAGCAGCATGGAAATCACCTCCCTCAGGCACGGCAGTTAAATACTTTTTTATCATTCACCAAAAAAAAAAAGCTTGGTGTTTACTAAAAAATATTACATTTCTCAAATATCTCAACAGTACTTGTAAAACCCAACAATATCTTAAGGTTTACAAGAGAAATTGATCGGAAATGATCGAATGTGTTCACTAGAACAACAGAATATTTTCTCAGACAAATATTTGACAAAAATATATCAGAATTACAAATGTATTTCTTTAAATGCTCTGAAATTATACACAGGGTGCCTCACATACAGTAAAAGAACAGAGGGGATTTTTTTCTCACTGCACCCTTCACGGATCAAGCACAACTTGTTCCTTTACTCCTCCACTATTATCGATGTGCTGGGCGAAGATCAATGGTAGTGTGTTTGTTAGAAATCTCAGACAATAGAAAAAGGCTGAACTCTGCACTGTGAAACACATCTAACCTCGGCAAAGGCCTCATTTATTTGATTTATCTACTGCGTACCATGGAAAGTGAAAATGACAGAGTCAGCCAAGCAATTACCAGGCTCAGGAGAGAGCTGCCTCATCGAGTGCCCAGACTATGAGGGACCATCCCAGCACCATGGAACAGCAGGAAACATTTTAAGCTATTGACTCCAGCTTGGCCAGAGGACCAGTATTGCTACCAGAGCCAGAAAATATATATGCAACCGTTTAAGTTGCATATAAAACTACACTGATGGCATACAAATAGCAGACCTATCCAAGTGCTGTGTTATTTAATATGTGCCTACTCTTGACAGTGGATCAGGAAAAGTAAGCTTGGTTTTTTTTTAACTCAAAATGTACGCAGTTTTGTATTCAGTAATTTGAGGCTAATCAAAAACTGCAATTAGAGCACTAACCTCAAATGGGTATGCAAATTGCAATCTAAATGCTGGGTTATTTTTTCATGCCCACAGGCCGTATTTTTTCCCTGAATGTTTTGGGTCATTTTGTTGCATTATTTTCAGAATTCTAGAGGTTTTCAGTGCAAGTCAGCTGCAGGGTTTGCAGCTAGGTCAATCTCATTGACAGTAGAGACAATGCAGATATCACAGCCTCTCTCCCCACCTTTCACTACGACCAGCTGTATCTACCCAGCGGCTAGGTCACTATAAACCAGCTACTGATTTATCTTCAGTATTGAAGCCTCATTTTTTTCAACAAGTCATCTTTTTTTTTACCTCCATGCCCTGTACTGTGATGGGGAAATCAAATAAACTTTAATTGAAAAAAGTCTTGTAGCTATGAAGTAATTTATTTAGCAAAACCCAAAATGCACTTTTACACCTAAATGTGATCTATCTATCTATCTATCTATCTATCTATCTATCTATCTATCTATCTATCTATCTATCTATCTATCTATCTATCTATCTATCATTAACTAACTATATGCAACTTATTTATAAATAGCTTATTCCCTAACTTTAATGTATTATGTTAATATCTACAGTATGTTAAATCATTTTAAAGGGATATTATGAGATACCATATATTAATAATTTTATAATTATATTCTATGTGCTTAGATATAATTTGTTATGTAAAACGTCATCTAATTTCAAGCATTAACAAACCAAACAAACCCTTCATTCTAGAAAATTTGGGACAAATATTTAACCCAGCTTCCTGTCCAGCTTCCCAACATCAAACAAAGCACCCAGCTTTGGTGCCAAGAACACATCCTGTGTGGTTCTTTTTATTCGTCATGTACTCTTTTCAGTAGTTATCCATGTGATTGACATTAAGCCAGTCATTTTTAGACATCACAAACTCATTTGAAGCTATCGACAATACAATTACGCAGACATATACATACTGTTTATATCTGGCCTCCTGATGAAGACAACACGTGTTTCTTAATCACAACATGATCGCAGCTCAGACAGCCTACATTATTGCTCATTTCCCACAACATCAGTTAGCGTGTGACTGCATGACATAGCTGCAATCAGATCTAATTAACATATGCAGAATCCTTAATTAAAAATAGGCAGCCATTAATGAGCTGTTGTATTCCTGATAGCAGCACCCTGGGACACCGTGAAGGAGGACGACCTCTGAATAACCGGAGCAGTATGGCTTGCGCTAACAGCAGGCATCCATCAGCAGTGGAGCACACCCACCTGACTCCTGCACCAGTTACTTCTGCAATAAGGTCACTGGTGTGACAGAAGGACAATCATTTCAGCAGAAATAGGCAGAATTCTTTTTAAAAAATCATCTGATTTTCTTATATTTCGGTGAGGTGAGTGAAAACAGCAAGCATGCACATGTGTGGACTGGCATGTAATAAATTTTTCAAAATCGAGACAGCATATTTCTAGTAGTTTAGCAATTAGTTAATCATTTGCTTCAATATTTCCTCTCGTACAGAGCCTAAAACATATTTAAAGTTGTTCATTAACTCATATACACACCTTTTACAGCAATTTCTCAGTAATAAAAATGTCAATTGATGTCAGTTGCCAGCAGAAATATAAACATTCCACGAATATGTATTACTTCATGTGATCTGGCACATTTCTGCTTCTCTGATCATGTACCGTATATATTCATAAACACTGATATCTACCATAAGGTTATTATCTGTAAATGTCAGCACATAATTAATTTTGCCTGTCTGCTGGTTGCTCCGTTTTCTCATTAGCACAGCATGGCTGACGGAGTCTATTTATATTCATCCCCAAAATATACAGCCCCATTCCTTCACTGTCAGAGTCCATCCACGTCCTCTACAGCTGAAGGGCAGATGTGGGTCTGATCTTTCTATTCGGCACTCAGTTTTCCTCTTAAGCTGTCCAAATAAGCTACTCCGTGGCTTGGGATACTTAATATTTGGGTATGTGGTATGTGTAAATTGCTTAATAAAGACTTTCATAGGTTTTCAAGTCCACAAGAGGTATTGTTGCTACATCTGAATGACTGGTCGATCAGAAGCTATATTGGCAGTCTTTAGAAAATTGATTGTCTTAACCCACCTTGGGGCTGCTCCATTAGGGCTCGCTTGTGTTGGTCCTTCACTTTAAACCATGCTAATAAAAAATCCAATCAACAATTGTGCATGCAACGCGCAACATTACAAATGCAGGACAAATGCACTGCTAACGCTTGTATCTAGTCTGATAAAAGGATGAATGAGAATGCCCTTCTGACATCTTTGCACAATCCATTATAATGCTTCATTGCTGATTCTAAAGTTTGGCTGCAACAAATGCGAAAGCATTTCATTAGCCTTTATCATTAATGAAATCACATAAAACAGCTCAAACCTTCAGCTGAAAGGTTATCTCAAGCATACATTACATCAATCCTAGTACTTTCACCTTAACTAAGCCGCAATCTGAGAAACCATGAGAAAGTACATGTGAAGGACAGTGAAAGAGAAAGAGTGAGGATAGAAGCATTGTGGCTATTAGGTAGGCATGTATGCCTGTAAGCAGTAGCTCCACAGAGCCTGTGACACATCGCTCCATCTCTGTAATTATAAAACATTTACCTGAGCCTGTCTCTTAGGCCTGCCTTATCACAAGGTAAGGAGGTGCTCCAAACAGTCCATGGTATCATGGGAGATACTGAAAGCAGCCAGATTATGGAGGAGGAGCAGCTGCTGGTGGGCTTACAGCAGGATTCACTCCTATGAGATCTACAAGAAGCCTCAAGAAGCTTGACTTGCTTTTCAATTTTATTGTGTTGGTGTGTACTGAGGTGTAAAGGTACATTTGGAAAATGTTAAAACATTATGAGTTCAGTCAGCTTCAGTGTTTGTTATGATTTACTACTTACTGGTTTGTCACTTAAAACACCAACTTTGAAAAACTCATGTGTGCTTTTAAAGGTGTTGCTCTATTATCGAACGTGGGAGGGACTGAATGGTGGTTGACTTCACAGCAAGATTCTGGCACTGTGCAGATTACAGCTGAGCTTCTTCAACCTACAGGCCTTAAGACGGATTTGCTCATTGAGCATAGAGTTTAAGTCTAGCATAAAACTTCGGAGAATTCTCTGCCAGCAAGTGTATATTTGGGGATCTTTTTTTTTTTTTTTAAAGCATATAAAAAATAAAGAATATGATCAAACTACTGCTGGTTAATCAAATGCACAATCAAGTACCCGTTTGAGGAAATCAACAAGTCGTCGTTTACACTGTACACTGTATAATACACGATGCTATACTTAAGTACAAAAGAAAACAAAACATTTTTACTGATTTAGCTCATGTGAACGTTTAAAAATAAACGTGAATCATTTCATTTACAGCTTTCACCACAGCTGCTGTCAACACCCTCAGTCTTCAATCATCACATTGAGAACAACTTTGCAAATTTTGCTATTTTACGGCTTCAATTACTAGACGTCCAATTATCTCAGTGCACTTCGAGGATGCTACAACCTATTCCAGCATCATCCTTATGCATCTTTTCCATCGTTCTATTCTCTAAGCAGTACTTCCATTTGAAAGTTAACCATTTTAATCAGCACCTACACAGGTGTGATTAATGCAATTAACTGTTTACACAATCTGCATTTCCTTAATGACTACAAACAATTCATTATGAACACTGCTACACTCTAAACAGCTACGGATATCTGTTAATGCCTTGTATCGCTAATTACAGTTTTGACGAGGTATATTTGGTAAATGCGAACAAATTTAACAATATATAAACTGTGAATGCCACATCAGTTTTCTCAGTGCTATCATGTAGACAGCTCCAAATACAAGGTCCAAATATGCAGATATCATACAGATAAGAAGACATTTAGAAAAAAAAGTATGTTGTATAACTCCCTCATTATCTCATGACCATTAAAAGCTTTGCAGATGCAATGTCTTTTGACAATTATGTTTGACAGATGGCTAAGTATTTGGAGCTATCAAATAATCAGCTTTATTGGTGTTAGAGACATCCATCTAATTTAGCTGAGCTGAATTTCCTAGAGTCTGTACTTTTCAATTTTGTTTTGAAACTTCTACATCCCAGTATAAAACAATGGAGCAGAAAAGGATAGAGGATAAATAATTTCCAGCCAATAGTATGGCTAATAAACACATGCGTCTTGTGTGTAATTGCTATTTGTGTAGTTTTATCCTTTGTCTCGTCTAGCAGCTAAAGAAGAAACTGAATAGACACGCTGGCAGTTAATTAAAAGTGCAGGCTTTTTACTGTAACAAAGTATAAATATTTTGGCACTGACTTAAGTATGTTAGTAATATTATTACTTAAGTAATTTATCTCTGCATTAAGCTTTAAGAAGCTTTACGAAGCCACACCAGTGCACACATTGATATTCTTTCTCGTTTGCTTCCATGCCTAACTGGATATTATCTTTTCCACTGTACGCTTCCACAACTTCTAGTCTATTTTTTACATTAAAGACCAAAAATTTTAATTTGGTATCACACTGCACCTAATCAAACAAACCAAAAAGTCACTAGAGTGTAGGGCTGAAACAAAAAAACTACACACACACACACACACACACAAAACATGCAGAGAGCACTAAATAAAGGTAAAAATATTTAAAACATTTTGTTCATGGCATACAGAATTCCTTTTTTCTTTTTTTCTTTGTTCATCATTCTTAAACCACCTCACATTTCTCCGGCTCCATAATAAAAGCAGTAATTTGCTTATTACTATGATTAAACCACATTTCCATTTGGAAGAGTAGATAAATCATTTTCAGCACTGACAATGTGGCAGAATTAAGGGAAAGTTTAATGGTGCAATTTGGTAATGTTAGGCTTCAAGACCACCTTAGCTGAGATGGAATTAAGAGCATGGCCAGTAGGGTCAAGATCAGATGCTCAAATTTACTGGTTGTAGTATCTACCTTACGTGACATGAAATTTCTCTTAAAATAACACATCTAATTTGGTATTATCATTTCAAACAAATAAGTACATAGGAGGACATGCCGAGGCATAGACCTTTCTTCTAGAAAGCACTGCAGCACAATCCTTTTGTATATCATTGTAGTGGGGGTGCAGTTGCGGCCATGGTGGTGGCATTAGGGAGCGAGTGTGAGGTAAGTGAAATGACAGAGTTTGCTATTAACACAAACAATTTTTTTAAGAAATGAAACGGCAGATCATATCACCCAGCACACTGATTTTTAAGTCAAAGCACATTTCCTTTGAATTAAGCACACAGCAGGTAAAAGAAATGGATGTAAACCTGAAATTTGTTTTGGCTCACACAGCTTTCTGAGACCCAATGCTGCTGTGCCTTGCAAATACTTGTGCTATATTATTTTGAACATAAGAAGAAGTAGTATTATAGTCACTTGAAATTTATAGTGCATACTGAATATAACTCCACATGCAGTGATGGAGATTTACATTTTGTACTATAATGAGAAAATGACAAAACACATGACAAAATGATGTTAGGATCTTGGGTGATGTTGAAATCATTTTTTTTTGGAGTCTTCATAGGCTGAGCCTGAGACAAGAGAGTAAAATTTATTATTTATGACAGGACAGAGACCACTGATTTGTGGTTTCAAGACCAAGTCTTCAGTACCACAGCACTATACTTTAGTGCTTTTTTACCTTACATTTCATGCTTTATGTTTCTGAAATAAGATCGGTTATTTATAATGAAATGAAAACACAATTTCAGGAAATCATACCAGATATTTATTTTATCTAAAGCAACATAGACATTGTAAAAGTCTAAAAAAATAAATAAATAAACTCGAGAACCCGTTGTTCCTATTCTTCTACGGAAATTGCTTCTCTAGCATGACGAGAATGACTCTACCTTTACCACTGCATTTAAATCAATTTAAGTTGTTATTAATGTATTTTCTTACAAGCCTAAACAAGCCTTTACAGAAACAGAAACAAGAATAGTTCGACAGTTTAACCCTGAGAAAAGCTCAGGCTCCAATGAGAAAGCATGCTGTGCAAACAGTGTGGAGGTCACTTGTGTGTGTGTGTGTGTCTGTGTGTGTGTGGGAATGTGAGCATGCTTGTAGAAATATGCAATGTTAGCTGGTATTGAAAGTTAAAAATGTAAGAGGTTTGAAATGATTAACCTCAATTACTGTGTCCCAAAACAGAAAAAGCACAGGATTAGTTTCTCAAAATGGCAAACACTGACTCTTTATATGCACTGAAAAGAAAGGCGAAAGAGTATTTATCAGACTATTTACAAGTTCTCTCTAACTTTTTGCTATTTTGCCTTGACTCCCTTTCACCTGGCGTTGGCTTGAGATTTTTGTCTCTAATTACTGTACATTAGTGGCCTTTCCATCATGTTCTCTCTCATTCCACCTCCACTAATTCAAGCAAAATGGCTTTCACATTTTTAAATGAAAAATAAAGGAATTTAATTGAATACCAGTCATTTATTTTGAAATGTTAAACTAGTTGACTCATCTGCTTTCTGTCTAGATGGGATGGAAAGAAAGGAATACAACTTTTTTTGGATGAACTCTAATCAGTGATGTACAGCACAAAGCTTTTTTTTATTCTTACCTAGCTTACATTTAGCTCATTAGCATTTGCTGGCTATCTGAAGTGAAATGAAAGTAACGATTTTGATGGCTAAGTTACATGCTGATCTTGTTGACCGACATCTGCTTGCTATTTGTATGATCGGACTTGCTGCAATACTTTAGCATTAGAACACAATATTATTTCAAGTCAAGTCAAGTCAAGTAGCGTTTATTGTCATTTCAACCATATGTAGCTGATGCAGTACACCGTGAAATGAAACAACATTTCTCCAGGACTCTGGTACTACATAAAACAACATAGAGCTACATAACAAGTGGTAGTGGTAGGGGAAGTGGTAGCTCAGTGGTTAAGGTGTTGGCCTACTTATCAGAAGGTTTTTTGAGTTCAAATCCCAGGTCCACCAAGCTGCCACTGCTGGGCCCCTGAGCAAGGCCCCTAACCCTCAGTTGCTCAGTTGTATAAATGAGATAAATGTAAGTCGCTCTGGATAAGGGCATCTGGCAAATGCCAGAAATTTAAATGTAAATGTTAATGTAATTATACAGAGCTACATAACAACATAGAGCCACGGACTGAAAGTAAGTTGTCCTAGCCACATAAAGTGCATCGTGTGAGGACGAAAAGACAATACAGTGCAACAAACAATGCAAAACAAAACAGATACACAAAATACACAAAATAGCATGACCTAATTCTACTTCAGCTATACTTCTGGACTTCTCACTTTTAGGTTTTTCAGGCTCACTGTGTAGCATCAAACTTTCAGTGGAGTTCAAATTAGCACAAGTGAGTGTGGCTGCGGCATTACTTACTTTAAGCCAATTAGATTAGGGTTTCATGAAGGAGAAGACATTTAATTAAATTTAAGTTAATTAGACATTTAATTTCATTTAATTAAATCTATGTAAATGTTATAGAAACAGAGAGCACGGGGAGAAGACAAATCGTGTGTCAATTCACCATGTGAGCAAAGACTATGAAAAATACACTAAGCAGGGTCTAGAAGCACGTATGAGGAAAAACACTCAGAGAATACTACATTTCTATAGACACACTGATTCAGCAAACTATTTTATTAAATTAATTCAGAGCTATTTCCAGAGTTTAATCATTGCTAGGGTGCAGGACCCCCAAGTATTTTACAAAAGTACATGATTTATGAAAGTTTATATTTTATATAAGTCTATGATAAATTTCCTTACCTCTGAGAATATTTAAAAACATCCATTTCTTGAATGTTCACATGTGAAATGCAAAGAGATCTCAAAGGGATTGGGACTAAAAAGCTGTGCAGCCTTAAAAAAACAACTTAATCGGGAAAAAAAAGCTTCAATTTGCTAGGGAGCATAAAGACTGGACTCTGCAGCAATGGAAAAAGGTCATATGATCTGATGGGTTCAGATTTACCCTGTTTCAGAGTGACACACATCAAGGTAAGAAAAGAGGAGGAAGAAGTGATGCAACCATCATGCCTACTGCCTACCATTCAAGCCTGTGGGGCAATGTTATGATCTGTGGCCGCTTTAGTTGGTCAGGTCTAGGTTCAGCAATGTTATATGCCCAAAAAAATGAGGTCAGCTGACTACCTAAATATAATGAATGACCATGATTTTTTTCCATCAATGGATTTTTTCTTCCCTGATGGCAAATTGTGAAAGAGTTGGTCAGGGAACATGAGACATCATTTTCACCACAGAGTCCAGACCATAACCATATTGAGAATCTTTAGGATGTGCTGGAGAAGACTTTACACAGCAGTCTGACTCTCCCATCGTCAATACAAGATCTTGGTGAGAAATTAATTGAACTCTGGACAGAATACATATTGTGTGATTGCATACACTCAATGAATTATGCTATGGCAAATGTGTGCCATAATCAAAGCAAAAGGTGGTCCGACAAAATATTGACTTTTTTTTTGGTCAGGCAGTATATACTACATATGATTTTAAAGTACTGCTGTTTTAGCAAAAACACTGTCATAGTCATTTCTAATTGTTACATTTGGTGAGGTTTTCTGTGAGGAGACTTTTATCTAACAGTTATGAAAAGAAATTGCTTCAGCACTTTGCAGTAAAGCTGTTCCATTAAGTTTTCCACTTGAGAAAGTTGCCAAGGCTGAGGATTTTGTGGCTAATTTTTTGGAGGACTCACATCGCCCCAGATGAGTTGCTCAAAAAGAGCGAGCAAAAGTGAGCGAGTGAAGTGCATCACACCTAAACAGCAGGAACTCAATGCAGTCATAACACTCAGTGAAGAGACTGCATCAAGGCTTAGTCATGGCACATTAAACACAAACCCACAGGACTAATGAGTCGACTGATGCCTGTCCCTTTGACAAGCCCCTTTTTGTTTGCTGTTAGTTTCTTAAGCTCTGCTTAATTCCTTCCTACACAGAGCTAGAATACACCATTAAAGACAAATTTACCATTAAACCAGCAGTTTACATGGATGTCGAGGCTTTGCAGAATTGTAAAAAAATGTGTGATTTGGGTCAAAACACAAATTAAGAAAATCCATAATCAGGCACCCCCCCAGAAAACAAACAAACTCACTCACTCACTCACTCACTCACTCACACACACACTCACACACACACTCACACACACACTCACACACTCACTCACTCACTCACTCACACACACACTCACACACTCTCACACACTCTCACACACACACACACACACACACACACACACACACACACACACACACACAGAGGGTTTATATACACAAATGACAACGGTACCAAGCAACAGGTGGGATTAGTTAACTACCATGGCAACAGGAACTGAGAACAGGAAACACTGACCATATAAGGGAAGAAGGAAAGTGGACCACAAAAGGCACATAGTGAAGTATGACTATATAGAAGCAAAGGTGAATTTATTGTTTATGAACTCTTGAGGACTAACACTAATAGTATAATGGAGATACTTATCTTATACTACAAGATAGACTTGTTGCTACCTGTTGGCTTTCACAGGTAAAGGTAATGAGTAGTGTAATAGCAGAAGTTAACCCTGTGTATGTCTATCAAGCACTCCCTGATGCTTTCTAGTATTGACTTCAGTAGATTGGTGTTATAGTTCAATATTTATTTGCTACACTATATCTACCTGTAAGCAATATGCCCAAAAAAGAGAAGGAGAGAAAAGACAGCGTAAGCATCAAACATGGATGTCTTATATTGCTTTTTAAAGTATAATCTAATATTTCTACTGCTATGTATCTCTCAACATCCCATGTCAATCTCTAAATCAATAAAACTGAGCCAACCAAGAATATATGATTTAAAGATTTATACTGAGGTACTGTATATTTACTTACAGCAGCAGAATGAAAGATTTTTGAATTGTATCCTCGCTTACACACAAGAGAAAGCATAATCCTGTTGTGAGCTACACACAACGCAGTACACGTACAAAAAAAACTTTAAGGCTGAAAAACAGTATTGTATTCACCAGACGGCATTACTAAACAGCAATGACGTCATAGACGTACCAGCATTACATTTTGCAGGGTAGAATGTGGTTTGAGATGCATATTATGCTTGTGTGACTCTGAAGATATAATTATCTGCTGCTATTGTCATCACTTCAGGTTCACAGAAGTGTTATGACAGTAAAATCCTTTGATCAAATTGTCTGATATAACTGAGTCTGAAATGCTTAAAGAACCAAGAATCAGGAAATGCACACTGTTAGCATCTAGCCAGCTAAGGTTATATGTTAACATGGTAGCTAAATAGCAGCAAATGAAAAGAAGTTGATTGCCTTTCTTTCACTCAGTATAACCTAGATTTAAATGCTTACTGTACAGAACTCTCTCTCTCTCTCTCTCTCTCTCTTACTGCCTTCATATTGGTTGTTCCTCCTGTCAGGCACAGTAAAGACAAAGTTCCTTCAACTTGGAAGGATATGCGTGTGTGTGTGTGTGTGTGTGACATTTTTCATATCTGAGTTGGTGTATGATGTATATGTAAAAGATTCTTGCCAAATCTAACTGACACAAAGCCGACTATAAATTACTTTTTATAGAATTGTCAGGGTGACTCACAGCAGCTCAGGAACATTATACATATTTTATCTTTCTTTTCTCCCTTGACTCATGATTTTTTATTTTTTATTTTTTCATTTTGCAAGAACTCATTGTAATTTTAAGAAAACTTTGGAGACCTTAGCCATAGTATGTCCAACTTTTAATAAAATGAATGTTAAAAAATATATTAGCAGAAAATGAAAACAGATTTGAGCTCCTTGCTTTGTTCTCTCCTAATCCCTTAAGCATGCCTGGCACAGATGAGGACTGATTGCACTGATATGCATATTAGGTTTTATCAAAATTAAAAACAATAAATAAAATGTAACGATTAAAAATATTTTGGCAATACTGTCCTTTCATATAAATAAATAAGTGCTGTAAACTAGAAATATGAGGGTGTTCAAATTCATTAATATACATTATTTGGCAGATGCCCTCATCCAGAGCGATTAAATGGTAACATCTCTGTTAATCCTGATGCACCATTATATTTTTTGTCACTGCAGACAGTGAGTGTTATACCTTCCTTCATCTGTATCCTATGTATTTTTTTTAATGCTCTGTGACCTTTTAAGCTTGATAACCCCTAAGATACAGTCAAAGTTTGGCCACCAAACTTTAAATCCTAGTTTTTTATGCTGACAAGACCCTGTGTAAATGTTACACTATGAATCCTCTGTAGTTTATGGACTTAACCTTGAGGTGTGGTGAGAGCTGATGTAGCTCATAAAGGAGACACAGTATTATTTTTTTAATATCAGGACACTTTTATTTACAGCTGAAAATTACACTGGATTACAAGAGTTCCACAAGTATGGTTGGGTTTATGGATGGACAACGCCCCCCCCCCCCAACCCCCCCTTCCCTGAATAGCGGACAAGCTGAAAGTAAACAAACAACATTCCAGTTACTTTTATTTGGGCTGACAGTGAAGAGGTTGTAATACTTAAAAAGCAGCACAGGTGTAACTCAGAACACTGTGTAGCCTTTGGAGAAATCATCTGGATGAATGAAACATGACACTGTCTGATTGAGATTCAGCCAAACAGGTGCTCTCAAAAGGCCTAATGAGAATTTTAATTGGTAGATCGTGACCAGGTTACACATTCCAATCGTTTTAAGTGTGGAGATATTAACCAAAGATCACCCAGTGGAAATCAGGGCCAGTTGCACCAAGTGAATAGAAGTTTGAGAGTAAGTTGGTTTGTAAAATTGGTCCTAAATCACATGTTTAGAGTAATTCCATTAAAACTAGCATCGTGTAGAATCTGGGTTGCACCACAGCCACTAAAAAGTTGTAAAATGACCAGAGATCTATACTGTGCCCCACAGAGTGATGCATTTCACCCAGAACAGCCAATCAGATAATCAAACCTGATCCAAAACAACATCCAAGACTGAGACATGTAGAGCTTGTAAAAAGAAAACTAAATGGATTTATAGGTTTACTCTGCACATAGCAGCACTGTTGACTCTGAACAGAATCACTGAGTAGTTTTATTTATAACAAGCATTGCACGTACTATGCCTTTTGTCGAACATTTTATGTTAACTTGAGGCTATATGTCTATAATATTTAATATTTTAATACTAAAATGTAGTGGCCATTTATGTTCAAATATATGCTACAGTACTCTACAGCTTCAGCTCTTCTGGTGCAACTGGCAACTGGTTTTCTCCTCTCCTCTTTCATGCAGATTTACTCACTGCATCTATGAATCCCTGGACTGAGTATCTGACGTTTCAGAGTCCTCATTACTTCTCACTTGCGAATGATGGACACACTGTCATTCTGGGATTCTATAAATGATGTGTTGCATTTATATTTGTATTTCACATTTGTTTATTTGTAGACTGACCCTTCTAATGAGTCGTGAGTCAGAGTCTGGTAAAGCTTATTTATGGAGAAACATTGGAAATGATGAGGAACAGATTACGCACATAGCCAGGAATGAAGAAAAGACCCAGGGCTGCAGGAAACAATACCTGTCATTCAGCCAAACTGTCACACTTAGGCCCTATTATGAAAATATTAACGAGTAATGCCAACAAGCAATGCAGGTGTTATGTCGATGTTACACAAATGCATGTCATGAGTGGTGCCTTTGTTCCCTTCATCTGCAAAAGTAATACTGTGTATTTACACTGAAATGCTTGTGCAGATCACATTTTTTCATCAGCTTCATATGTTCACCAAATTCATTTCTTTCAAACTTACAGCACAAAGTGTTTGCATTTCACATTTATCCTCTATACTTTCTCTTTTATTATACATTTTTCACATAGTGTACCACAACATACTGCCACAAGGTCACTCACTTCCACATACAGATCTGCTCACACACACACACACACACACACATACTTGTTCAGGCAATAAGCTGAAATAAAAAAAAACAATAAAAATTATGTGTCAACAATTCTGAAATAGGTGATTTCAGTTTTCTATGCTGGGATCCATTTCACAGAGATTGATTGCAGTTTGGAATTCTGTCTTTTTTAATTAAAACAGTCCGAATGGAAACTGACAAAGTGTTTAATTCGGTGCAAGAGTATGAAGATGAGGAAGTGTGGACAGAGCCGGGGAATGCTATAAACGGAATCTCAAGTTCGTGTCTCTCTAATGTCACAGCTGCAACATTCTAATAAACACTACTGCCCAAGGTTGATGCTGCACAGTGGCCAAAAGGCAAGAACAGAAATACACTATAATTACCCAATACCACAACACACACATAAGCCCACACAGAGGTCAGACTGTGACATGATGCAATCTATTCCTTTGTGGATGAATAGTGTGTTTGTGCATATGAAATCTCTCTGGAAACTTGAAGTGGTTGGTGGTTTCGAGCTTGGTGTGAGAGAAATATTAGGGAAAAGAACACATATCAAACCGCTTCCGGTAACAGAGAATCACACGCAAAGCTTCAGCCTTTAAAAGAAAGAACAACAATCACAGATAAACAAGAGCCTTTCTGTAGAGAGGCCTCCTCTGAAAGATGTATCACAAAACAACTGCTGTGTAGCCTTTCCTTTTTTTCATATGTACACAGTTTCTTTGTGGATCCCCCTGACAATCAGTCTCTAGCAAGGGACTTGTTCAGCTATGTTCTTGTTTGTTTTCTCATTAGCTTGCTGGGTTTTTGCTGTTTTGGTGTTTGGGTAGCTCGTGCATGTCCCCGAAGTGCACGGCAGCTGCTCCATTACGCTTTGCTGTCGTCCGGCATCGTGTGTAGGCTGTTGTCACCATGAACTTTAATCTCAATCGTATCTGGTTTAAGGGACTCTTTTCCATTCTCCTCTTTCAGTGGCAGCTTCCTGGAGAAAGAGAAAAAAAAGTACAGCACATGCCACAGGTCAATTTCAGCTGAAATAATAATGCTTAACATGCACAAGATCAAACACGATTAGTTACTGTACGTAATTATTTTGTTACTGTATTTAACACCTACTGATTACTCTTTCCAGCACTACATCACTATATTTCTCTATAATCATATATCCAGATGATCATAAAGTGACCTCTGAGCACGAAAAATCTTCAATCTAAATTCCAAAAACTGACTCCCACTAATGTCTATCTTTTGCTCTCTCTCTCTCTCTCTCTCTGTCTATATATATATGTATATATATATATATATATATATATATATACACACACACGCACACACTTTTTTTTATTTCCGTTAAAACTAGATATATGCAATAAAATCAGTATGTGGTGTGTGGGCAGACATCTTTTTCATTTTTGAGCCTTTCATGTACTTTTATGTGTCTAGTATTATATTACATAGTTTCTGGAGTTTGCCTTTTTTACTTTGCCTTGACTGACAAAATGTTTACTAGCATATTTCAGCACTTGAGTAACTGGAATTCAGGCACAATGTCTCACATCACACCAAACTGGTTTCAGGGAAATTCTGTTGAGATATAGTGTTTTCACATGTTTCAACATATGCTGATATTTAGCTATTGAGTGATATTTTCAGGAAATGTGTGGCCTTATGGATTGTGGAGAATGCAGCATGACAGTTTTATCACTTTCTGTTTTTTTTGTCTGGGAGCCAACCTCTCTGTTCACAAGGAGCATCAAGGTTCTAATAAGGTTATTAGAAGCGAGGCTTTAGGACAGTGAGGAATCAGAAGAGGCCTATCTGGCCATCCCACAGTCTGTGTTAGAGAGTATCAAAGAAGTCTTTTAAAGCCCTGCCTCTTGTTATTGGAACTGAAGGCAATCTTGCCCCCTAATCCTTCTGAACTCATAGCCAAGCAAACGTGACAGGATTTGATTCTCAACTGCAAGAGGACGTCTCACAGACACATTACATGACTGGAGAACAGACACTTCTTTGGCAGCAGACATGAAGAAGTTAGATAAAGCACCTCCACAAAAGGTCAAAGTCTCGCTAGAATGACCATATCTCCTCTGGGCCATCCCATAGATACACAGCTTATGTCATATCATGGAACAAAATGTTTCTTGTATAAGGTAAGTCCTTGTGTTTTGTTCCACATTGTTGCTTGCAGTTTATAATAAACATATTACTTGTTTATGAGGAAGATCCTGCTGTTATGTTCCACATTGTGGCTAGCGGCATGTAATAAATGTTTTACTTACTTTCCGTCAGACAGTAGTGCAGAGCATGAAAATGAGAATGACGCAAAGTAAATTGAATAGAACAATGGAGATTGTATAATGGGGTGAAAATAAAGAAGAAATTCAGGCAAATATTCATATAAATAATAAATCAACTACTTGAAGAGCTGAGAGAAAAAAGCAGTAAGTGCCTAGATGAGTGAGCAAGGACATAGCACAAATCATTCAAAACAAAAAAACAAATCATTCAGGGACACTCACAGATAGGCAGCCTTTCCTTCCTCCATCTCTTTGCTCTTGCCACTGGTGGCGGTCTTCTTGCTGCACAGCTTGCGGGTGATGCACATAAGCAGGCCACACTGGCGCAGGAAGAAGCAGCTGATGTCCACCAGCACCAGCAGCAGCAGCAAGCCTGCCATGCCCAGTCCCACTACTGCACCCAAACTGAGGCTGCTGAACAGGGAGTCTGCTGAGACAGGAGTCACACAGCACCGTCAGCTACACATGCACTCATGCCAAACACCACACTGAGCAAATCTAATACTGCAGCGAGCTGAAAGCACACAACCAAAGCAATGAACACATTATAGCCATTAGTGCATAATTCAGTGCAGATCAATGTGGAGTGATTGTGCCTTAACAGTGATTGGAACTAACAACTACACACCATCCACTTTATTAAGAAGACCTACACACACACACACGCACACAGGTATCTAATCAGCCGATCATGTAGCAGCAGCACAATGCACAAAATCATGCAGCTACAGATCAAGAGCTTCAGTTACTGTTCACACAAAACATCAGAATAGGGAAAATTGAAATTTCAGTTGATTTTTTGTAGATGGGCTAGATTTCAGAAACCGCTGTTCTCCTGGGATTTTCACACATTACAGCCTCTAGAATTTACACACAATGGTGTGAAATAGGAAAAAAAAACATTCTGTGTGCAGACGGTCTCCAGGCTGAAACACCTTGTTGAGAAATCAGAGAATGACCAGGCTGGTCTGAGCTGACAGGAAGTCTACAGTAACTTAAATAATCACTCTTTACAAGCATGGTAAGCAGAAAAGCATCTCAGAATGCACAACATATCAAACCTTGAGCTGGATGAGCTACACTTCATCAGGGTCCACTCCTGTCAACCAAGAGTAGGCAAAAGCTGTTGACCTGTCTGTATGATTCATTTATTTTTTTTGCTTTTTTGCCACATGATTAGCTGATTATATAACTCCATGACAGTGAGTGTATACCAATTATATTTTGAATTTAGCTATAAAATTAAAGCTAAATTAACAGCTTCCTGTTCAACATAAAAAGTACAACCCAAAGCCAGACAATCTCATTATTAATGAAGAAAAAAAAGTTTCTAATGCAAGCTCTGTTTTTGAAGATAGGGGTATAGGGCTAGAGGCACAAAGAACAAGAAACAAGGTTTGCCATTGCCCAAAGCCTGTGTTTGCTATTTCATCTGAATTAATTATGAAGAAGACAAGAGAAATAATTCAGTTGAGAAAGTAAACCATGTAGCAATTTAATAGCAATGAATGGTGGGAAACCTACACCATTTTACCCATTTTACATAAATGCAATGTACACAACTGAAACATGAGACATCATATAATTTGAGTTTATGAAACATGCCTAAACAGCATTCATTTCATGCCACTTTATATTCAGAAATAAACCATGTTACAGTGTGTTGTGTTTGAATATGAAATCTCAAAATCAGGCAGGTAGACTAGCCTTATGACAGGTAAAAGGCTGATGCTACATGTCAACCTCATGGGAAATGAAGTAATGTCTGTAAAGGCATTCAGAGGATAGAATCCATCTCAAAATAACATTTTCAGGCCATTCTCTGGGCCTAAACATATCAATCACTTAGACTGCTGAGAGCTGTACTGCCATTAACTTAACATTCCATCCATCTATAGGAAGACATACTATCCAGACATAATGACAGAGAATTAGGTGAAGAAAGAGAATTAGAAGAAGAAAGGGTGTTAGGTGAGCGGAATGGAGCGCTTCAAGAAACCTGCCGTACATCAACACTTAAGCTTTCATATGGTTTTGAAGTACCATACAAGCAATTAAAGAAAGTGGAAGGCAAACCCACAGTTAAATGTAGCAGTGATAAAAAAGAACTGTGTTTTTACCAATTTCGTCTAGTCTAGTACTTCAGAATGAGCTTAAATGCAGCTCCACATCACTGCTGAGTGAATAATGGGAGTATACTGCATGCACTCGGACACTTCACATTTTAGACAGGTTTTCACTTTTGATGCATGGACGATGTAACCATCTCCTCAACGGCGTATTGGGTAGTACATTAATTTTTCTACATCTTTTCCCCTCTGAAGAATGTGTCCCCGTTCTTTAAACTGATTTGTTGTTGATTTATAATGTCATTAGAGGCTCAATTTAGCATCTCGTTAATATTACTTATCCTGAAGTTCCACAAATGGGTGTGATTCGTCTGCATCTGGGTTCAACGCACTCAATTAATTAACTCTGAGTGGTAATTGAGTCTTAGCAATGAGCAGCAATAATTCAGGCTCGATTGATCGTGCCTGGCCGGAACCTTCACACTAAGGGGTGGTCTTTGGGTGTGCACCTAGTTTCTGATTGACAAGCTAATGATCCTTATAATCATGCATAACGCTTAATGACTCTGTCACTGTGATACATTACATAAGTAGATGTAAAAAAAAAGAAAAAAAAAAGTTTGGAGCTTTGCTAGTTTCGAAACACTGACACTTCTAAATGCTTAAAAAAAGGTTGTGATCTCAAGTTGACCTCAATTTAAAGTTTAATTTTTATATAGATTTTTCAACACATTCATTCATTCATTCATTTTTTTTTTACTAAGAGTTTTATCCTTTTGGATCCTGAGCCAGTCCCAGGGACACTGGGTGTGAGGTGGAAATTCACCCTGTAGTGGACATCAGTCAGTGAACAGGCATTTACACACTCACACCTACAGAAATGAAATAAGGAAGTATGCAGCAGGAACCGTTTCCATTACATACAGCAACGATACAGTACAGTACATATTTAAATGGTCCTTCCTCTTGTAAACACCAGTAAAGTAGGGTATGACTTTGGTCTGTGTGCGACTGTATACCACTTATAAAGCTGCCTCTGGTAAAGTTTAAAAAGCCACACTTATTTAAAAAGAAACTTATTGCAATAGTCCTGAAGCAGAAGAGTTATCTATATATACATATTCTAATTATATAGCACATAGCCCTTCACTTCTATGCCTCATCGCTATATAAATAACCCCAAGTACCAACCTAAAACAAAACAAAACAAAGATCTCATTGTCATTTTACCTCCAAACGAAAACCAACACACAGAAACCAGGTGGGAAACATGTAGAATCACCTTTTAGCATTACCATTTTCTGTAGGGCTTTATCAGTCTCTTGCATGGTTTTGGAGAATTTGTGACCCACTCTCCAATGCTTCACTGATGTATGAGAGCATTTGTTTCCCATCTCAATAAGGTTGAAGTCTGGATTTAGACTTGGCCATTCCAACACGTTGATTTTATTTATTTAGACATTTAGTGATTGATGTTATTTATGTTGATGCTGGGGTGCTTGGAATTATTGTCCTGCTGTATGACCCATTTTCAGACCAGCTTAAGCAGCTGGACAGATGGCCTCATTCATTGCAAGAATATTTTGGTATAAAATGGAGTTCATCATTGTCATCACTGATGTTTTCAAGGTCTTGTGGCTGCAAAACAAGTCTAAATCATCATCCCTCAACCACTAAGCTTGACAGTTTGTATGTTGTATTTGTGATCTTACTCTGTGTTTAGTTTTGACAAAAATTGGCACCGTGAATGACGACCAAACATCTCCAACGTAGTCTTAAAAGACACTGTTCCAGAGCTTTTGCAGTTTATTCAGACACAATTTTGGAAAAATAAGTCCTAGTACCATAATCTTTCTGGAGAGCAGGGGCCACCCTTCCATGAGAGTCTCATCAAGGTTTCTTCATGATATTGTCACAGGAAGATTTTCCTTGCCATTGTAGCCTCATTAACCATCTAAATGTATATCTAAATATATGTAAAGCTCCTTTGTCACTGTCCATTGCTAAATGTTCTATGTAAAAAATTGAATTTAACTGAATTATCCAAAGACTACGCAAGAACTTACAGACAGCTGGTGCAAAAGTTTGTGATTACTGGGATAAAACAGATACCTTTCAAAAGCATATTGCTTATTCTGATTCATACATGGGATTACCAGATGTTGCATAATTCTCATACAGTCCTGTTAAAAAACAGCACAAAAAGAATTCAGAAAACTCTCAACTAAAAAGACTAACAACATTCCTACTTTTGCGGATGATAGAAAATCCACCGTTATTATAATGTTTTCAACCACTATGGTATTTAACAGAACGGCATAATGTAGGAGAACAGACGTTAGGAACTGATTTATAAATAGTTACTAATAAAACCTAAAGAAAACTTCAGAATCTGAGGCCATTACCTTTACCCTCCCCTGAAGCAAGGTACTGAAGTCAGCCTGCACTTTAGAGAGCTGCTCATAACATAAATATGAGTCCTGCTCAAGCACAGTCCATGCTGAGGGAACAAGTGAGGCATAGCTCTATAATGATCCTTTAAAGACCCAGAAGCCCATTAAGACATTACGCTCCCCAAGCAGAGGTGACCCTCCACTCATTACAGGTTTAACAGAGTCATTGCCCCTGGGATGGCCATTATCCAAAGGCAAGATGGCTCTGCTTAGGGGCTGGGCTCATAGTTCAGAAACCATTATGTGCATGTAAAGTTGCACCTAAGAACGTGAAAAGTAATAAGCTACCACCTGGAGTCCATGGGGAACAATGACATTTTCAGTAGACCATTCCTGATGAACAGGTGGGTTCCAAGACGTCCATGTGGAGAAGTCTTTGTGCACATGCATGTATTAAAAGCCGAACAAAATCATAACCTGTTTTTCCTGGGAATTTAAGTGCATAATCTTAGACAGCTGAAAAATCGAAAAAGAAAAAAGAAAAATCTGAAATCTGAGCTGAACATACTCATTTCATGCACCATTCAAATCTTTTTCTAATAAATAAGAACACATTATCCTTTGTGAATTTTACAATTTAGCATTTTTTGCCAAGCTGTCCTTTAAATTTTCATGTAATTCTCTACAGTTCAACACAGCAAGATAGATATTAAGGCAAATTATAGAGCTTGCCAGTAATGAACACATGAACATTTTCCTAAATGTCCATAAATGACAAATTGAGAGTTGCTCTTCAAACCAGGCATTACATTTTGAAGCATAGTTTCTTTCATCACATCTGTGAGACATTTCTTTCAGAATGCCATTTTGTATAGTGCTTTTAAATCGCCACCAAAAGCACTGCCTTGATGAACATATATTTATCTAAGCTGCCACGGCTTTTTGTAGTTTCATAAAATATAAAAAAATAAGCCACCCAATGGAAAAATGTCTAAAATGGCTGCTTTGCAAGGCCAAAGTCTTTGGAAATTTTGTTTATTCCATATAAGATTGCAGAAGGCATTTTTACTCTTGGAAATGGTTAATACATTGAGTGATTTATGACTGGATGCATCAAGCTTTAAGATGAATAACTGCATACAGCCTGGTTGGACTGATTTATTTTATTTCTTTCTCTGAAAAAGAAAAGCTCATTTATGAGTAGTGTGATCAGTTGTAATGGGTAACAATAAAACAACAGACCCATTTCATTTGCTGGAATCAATTCCAGTTGGAACAGTCAACAAAAAAACATTCCACTCTTGTAGAGAATTAAGTGTCATTCAGACTCCAAGGCTTTTGTCAGTATCATTAAAGCGGTGCAATTTTCTGGCAGGTTGTGATGCTACCTAAAATCTGTGGTTCAAAATGAGATCTCCTTTTCTCTGAGCTGTACAAAGAGTCATTTTCAGCTCTTAGTATGTTATTGGAAAGATCTAGCTTGAAAAACATTTTTGCGTTATAATTGAGCTTAAAAATCAATGCTTAAGATATTTACAGCCCAGGAATGTTTCACAGATGCACTGCAAGCTATTGTAAAGTGTTTTCTTCTCATGATTGTATTTAAAAGTGTAGTTATCAGTTCTAACTTGTCTTTGTAAGAATTACTGCAAAAATAGCTTGGCTTGTGCATGCATGTTTTTGTCAAAATGGCTGTCACAGGATTTTTGGTAGCATTACATTTTTGGTGACATTAAGGTTTGTTATAAATACCTTCAGAGAGGGTACTTAATGTGTTTATTTAGCAGACAAAAATTAATCTCTAATTAGATGAGAATTGTAAAAGGCAAGTGCAGAACCGAATGCAGTCTTTATTATAACATTAAATAAGCTACATTTTGTTGAGGCTAAGGACCTTCTATTGACCCATTAAGCCTAGTTACATTTGTTTTCACTGGTCTACAGATAAACATATACACAGTTAGTTACACTTTTATTTAGGAAAGAAACTACGGTTAGCTTATTCTCTAGATATCACACAGTTAAAATGCACTGTTCACAGATGAGATCAAATCAAACCATCTTCTCATTTATTTAAAAACAGGTAGCTTTAATTCATCACCAAATGAACCCTCTATTCTCCTAATACTAAGATGATGTGCAGAAAACGAAAAAGTAATTTGTACCCCATTATTGTAGTGTACTGTTTTGGTGTATTGTGATAATTTAAAGTGGTTTATTATGATCATTTAACAGGGACAGAGCCTGGTTAATGTAAAACTCATTAAGGGCCGGTGCATTATTGTCTAATGTGTCTATTTGCCATTATTTAAAAAATTGTGCTGCATGGTATCAGCTTATGTATATCTGCAGGATTAAAGGTAGACATTCGAGTGACAGAATGATCAAATACTTTACACGGTGATAAATTAAATTTAAGTAAAAATAATTTAACACTAAGCTACTGATTACAGTGCAACAGAGGAAGTGCTGAAGTGAAGACATGAGCATGAACCATTGAGGACCATCTGAGCCATCAGCTCAGAGCAGCAGGTCACTGTGATCACGTGCACCGTGTCAGCTGACATTGCTCCCAATCAGTAATCTCTCCAAGAAGCTAGGTTCATTTGTAGAAAAACTGGAGGTAAGTCCCTGGCTCAGTCTTTAAATCTGTTTCCAGTGGCAGGATGGAGATGGAATGACATCAAGAGAGACATAAATGCAGAGCGAATGACAATGTAGATCCGATGAGTGCCACTGCTTGGTCAGAGTGAAGTGTGGGAATTCCATGTCCAGTTGGTGGTAGATGGGCTGCTCAAAAATAGGGTTTATATAAAGGAGGTTTGGCATAAGTGGAAAGGGAAGCATTGTAATCAGGAAGTGTTTTTATTTATTGTTAAGGAAGAAGTATACAGGAGTGAAGAGAAGGCGTTTTAGTGCCAGTTTGGAGCAAAACAAAGAGCCCAGCGATTTGTGTTGTGGTCCCAAGTGCAATGCATTATGCATTAGGTGGGAATAGGAGAGAAGGATTGTTTAGAGGGAACCAGAAAAGAGGCAACACAATAGAATTATAAATAAGAGCACATGGAAGCAGGGATGGAGGTAAAATAAGAAAAAAAGGGAAGGGAGAAAGGGAGAAGATGGAGAAAAATATGTCTGATTAGCAGTGAAATCAAACCCACTGAAAAATACATATAGACAAATACACATATATGGTTACCGTCACATATCATAAGTTGATACTCTGACTCGGATTGTGCTTCTCAGGTGGTAGGCGCCTCTAACAAGATGCTCAGACCCTACTGGCATATTACCAAGCCTGGTTCAACAGCATTAAATTGTTAGTAATGATCCTAACAACTTTCATTAGTGTTGCAAAGCAACAACATGCAATGCATAGAGGCTTACTGATGACTTTAATTCTCACCTTCTCAGTGTGTCTCCACACATCCAGTGCTATTTCTTGCTGACACACGTTATAGATTATACAAGAATTGTTAACTGACGATGGAGAACCACCTGGCTATAAACAAGCTAGAGGTACAACAGGAAATTCGGGCATCAAAAGATAAAACTGACATTAAAAATAGGGGAGACAAAAACATTATTATTTGCATGATGGACCTTCATGAGGATGACAAACACAGTGCAATAAAATAAGTATGAAAAATATTTACTCTTAATGACATACTGAGATTCTTGTAGTTTTGGGTGATCTAAAATAGGCCTTAAATATTAAATTACTAGTCTGAGAGAAATTTGTGACAAATATAGTCTGATATTTGAAGACTTTATGGCCCTATATTTCTCTGCAGTATGGCAGCTCCATATGACACTGAATTACATTCTGCTTAATAATAGTGTGTTAGATAAGGTCACTGAGTGCTCCAGTGGGACACCTCTACTGGGGGGTAATCACTGATCGTGCTCTGGTATATATCTTATACCTCTATGCTAATATTTTAATACTAATAATTTCCTAAATGTCATACTAATTTGGTCAACAACTAGTTCCTAATATTAGAATAAGGAATTTTCATATCTTTTTATCTCATAACGAATACAATAGGGAATTGTTTCAAGTGGAATTACAGAAACTTTGCTGACATATAACAGCCAAAAAGCCCTTTCTCATATCATCTAATATAACACTCATTTTAAGGAAGGGTAAAGAAGATGATCCCTCCTGATACTGACTTATTGCCTGCTATAGACCCATTTCCGTAATGTCAGGAGATGACCAGATCTTAGCTAACATTCTGGCTTGTAGACTCAAGGTCACACTGTTAAGTATTATCCAACCACATCATACTGGGTTTATTAAAGGTTGGTACATTTCTAATAATATCATAAATTTGATAAGCATTATACAGTATATTATACTCTGATAACCTAACAAAATGCAGGTATTGGGATCATTCCTGAACAAGATTTTCAGTGGGTTGAGCATGGTCATGTTTCTTGACAAAATTGAGAAGGATTTATTTTTTAAATTAAAGATTTAAAGGAAAACAACATGAGCAGTTCTGACCCGAGTTTTGACCTGTTGTGAGTTTGTGAACTTTAGCTAGTCCTAAAGACCTCATCATCATCTGCTAGCGACTAAGATGAGATTTATATGTTTCTCTCTATTTTTATATTCCAGCCAGGGTAACATTGGGTGAAAGTGAGAGTGTATGCTGTTCACTGGTCTGTTCTCATTAATCCTCTATTCTGTATTTCACCTACTGTGCTAACACTATAAGACTTGTTCAATAAAGTGTTTGGCCGGCTGGCGAAAATTTGGCCAGAAATGTGATAAATGAAAAAATGACCAGATGTGATAGCTTTGTTCTCTACACTATGTCTTTTAACTAGCTAACTAACTAGGCTTAGCCAGCAAGTTTCCATCTTCCAGCATCAGAGAAGGGCAGAGCCTTCGGGAAAAGGCCAACATAACAGAGTGCTATGAGGTTGCAGTGGAGTATCTGCAAAGTTTAGATCTTTTACCTGGTACTCAGTAAATGTGAAAGTCATATTAAGTTTTGTTTTAGTCTCATTATGCTAATGTTGTTGGGGTAATTGATAATAAGATTTACATTCTACTTGTTAATACTTAGTGCATCATATGCAGTTTGGGACTCTTGATTTCTTCCTGTTTCTATATTCTCTTGGCACACACAACCTCGCATCTTTAAGAACTGTAGTGTCCATGCTATTAGCAATCTATGAAAGCATGCTATCAGCCCTCAGAAATGATTACAGTGAGCAGAGGTACCAGACAAGAGTGTCTCTTTATAACCATGTTCAGAACTTTTATTAAACCTCTTGCTGAGGTGTTTAGATTGAACTCTGGAATTCTCTCCCTTACAGCCGGTGGCATAATTTTATTACAAAATGTCACACCACACTGCCCCAATTGATTAAGTTGATTACATTGTAAAATCAACTACTCCATATCCCTAATGATGCTCTCTAATGCAGGTTAGGATAATATAATACCATCATTACCTTTTGATTGGGACCCTGTGGTTTTATTTGATCTTGGTACAGGTATACACTGGTATATAACTGGCTCTGAGGACTCAGGCATTACATTTTTACTGTGAACCCTGAGGATAAAAGCAATGCGAAAAATCTGAAAGTTTATTCTATAAATGTGTAAAAAAAGACAGGTGTTAAAATGGCCAACATTGTTTCTACCAATACTTTCCAATAAATTGCCATGTTAACCCTTCAAGACCCTATGTATTATGCTATACTGAGCACTGACCAGTAGTATCAGTCGGGAATTGGATTTTTAACACGACTTTCCCAGACAAGTGGAATGATATCTAGCACAATAACCTTCCAGTTGGTTTGCAGAGAAACAATTTAAAATTGTAGATAACTTATTTGTCATCCCTCAGATATAGTATACATTCTATTTTCGCTAGTGTGACTTTTTTTTAAATTGCATGTGCACCTGCCTGTATATCAGAATTGTGAAAAAAAAGATATGTTCAGAAAGGAGATATTTGATATAATTTTTGCTATTTGATCCTCTGTTTCAGATTTTTGGTAGAAAGTTGTTAGAGGGTAATGTAAGGTCAAAATAAACAAAAAAGGTTTATGATGTATGTTATACTGTATATGATATAACACAGTATATCAGGGATATCAAACTGCTATTAATTAACGGTCCACATTACATGAGTGGACAGGACAGAATATTCAGTTTAGCACAACCATAACACATCAACAATTCCTCTTAAATGTGTTACTCAATTTCCTATTTCTCTATATTTCTGAAATGTACATTCTAAATGCACAAAATGATGAATGATGAATTTGGATAACTCATGAATCTACCTAAGATTAATATAGTTTCTTAAAAAATGATTTACTGTGAAAAAGTTTGGATTTAAGTATTCACCTCTGCGAAGTCGATAAATTATTTATTTCAGAATAGACAGTTACAGCGTCAAATTTTTAGCCTGTTAATGAAGTAAAGTTTATTGCACTATTTTGCCCCCTGGTGGAATACCAAAGACAAGCTTTTTTCCCAAACAATTCAATTCAATTACGATCCACAAGACAATCATCATTTAGAACGTGGACTCAGTCATTAGGATCTTTATGGAGCTGATCCTTGGCAATGGGCCACATGCTTGACACCACTGTGACATAATGTAAAAAAAATATTTTATTTAAAGAGAAAATATAACCAAAATTTTGTTCAATTTTATTTAACAAATATTAAATTTGGACCTGAATAGAGAAATAGATAGCACTGGTGTCTTTTTTCAGTTATTATTTTTTCAATCTTCTTGGTTTGTCCTGATTTATCCTAATTTATTACAAATTTACACAAAGGCTATCAAATTCTGCTTTATTCTAAGCTGTATTTTGATGTTGCAAAAAAAAAAAAAAAAACACTACACGGGGGAAAAAATCATTTCAGAAACATCATGGAAAAAGGTCTAAATTAATTGTAATTTTGCTGAGAGGACTCGATGCATGTTTGGTTAAACAAAAGCTAATTGAAAGAGACAAACTCATCTATGTGATAGTCATTGTCATGAATAAAGTGGATGTAATTTGGGTGTAATTTTGAGGTGTGAATAAAGACAAGGACTAACTTGTTGAAAAGCACTCCTGGGTCTTTGCCTGCAGTGAGCATGCAAAATGAGAGGGGACAGCCAATCGACCAGCCTCCCTTTCCATCAACCTCACTCTGCTTCTCGACAGCGCTGCTCCCAGTAATACTGGCATTTTTTGCTTCAATCAACACTACGCTCTTCCACTACCACTGACAGAACTCGATGAACCGTTTCACATCTATCAAATAGCAGGAGCACAGATATTCAGTTGCTAGCTATTCCGAGCCCCTGAATAGTTCACCAGTGCTGCTGATTTCATAACAATGAGCTCTTGAGACTAAATGACTCAAACTTTTAATGCTTTTAAGTGTCATTAAGTGTGACCTTATGGGTGTTAAGTGAAAAGCATTGTTTCTGTGGGCTGAAAGTCTGACAGTGATGGTGATGATGATGGCTAAGCATGAGTGGGTAGAATGTAGAACCTGCATGCAATTATAATCAAAGGATACTCAGTGCGGAAGAAAACATTTATGTTTGTAGAAGAGTATATCACTAGCTAGATCATACAATTCAATATTCAACCTACAGTCATTGTGAGTGCTTGAATATAGATAGATAGATAGATAGATAGATAGATAGATAGATAGATAGATAGATAGATAGATAGATAGATAGATAGATAGATAGATAGATAGATAGATAGATAGATAGATAGATAGAGTAGGGATACTTTCTATGAAAATATTGAGTGCTTTGTGAAGAGCGAGTGCTCTGGAGGTGAATGTACCTGTAATATCTGGCTTCTGTGGCATGGAGAACTTCACAAAGGTGGGCTCAGACAGGCCTTTGACATTGCGGGCAGTGATCTCCACTTCATACCGCATGTTCCACTGGAGAGGTTGCAGCAGCACAAAGTCACTCAAACCAGGAACTACTTTAGTCATCCACTGGTCCTCTTTATCCTAAACACACATACAGTACACACAAACACATGCACAGTCTCTGTAAGCATGTTCGTCCCAGATCCTGTTAATAATGGACATTGTTGCAAAGCAGCTTTACAGGAATATTACAAAGTTTACATTTTTACTTCATATATTTTTATCCCTAATGAGCAAGCCTGAGCCAGTGGTGGTGAGAAAAAAAAATCCCTATGATGATACGAGGAAGAAACCTTGAGAGGAACCAGACTCAAAAGGGAACCCGTCCTCATCTGGGTGACACCAGATAGTGCAATTATAAATAATTTACTTTATATGACTGCATATAGTCAAGTGCATTTGTATAACCAGGAGCTTTTGAGAAACTTATAAGTATAAGCATCAGTGGAACTTCTGAATTCATTATAGTTTTAACATAAATTCCTTCCTGCAAGAAGCCATCAAATGTTTGATGATGCAGACTCAACTGCAAATCCGTCTGAGGAAACAACAGTTCAAAGCCACCGCCACGGTTTGAATCCTCCCTGCAAGTTTGGACTCATTGTATCGTTGAGGATGTTGGGCTGATGGATGGGGCATAATCTTTTTTCATAAATCTAATCCATCAAACTTCATTTGTGCCAGAAAACGTGTCTAACTTCATCACACACAACAGAGGAGGATTAACCGAATTGCAGATGAAAGAGGCAAACTCCTGCAGCCGTGTACTCTCCCTTAGAAACAATCAATCCTTGCCTGTATAATCTCACAAAACAATCCCACGCAATCACATGACAAATAAATTCCACAAAACATTTCCCATTTGCGTTGTTTATATCTGTGTATATATGTGCATGTGTTTATGGTATGGTATTATCCTGGTAGCTGTACTGCAATAAAACTCCAGCCCACACTCTACTTCTCAAAATCATCATCCTTTTCATATTTTGACATTTTCAGACTGCCAGATCTCTTTAAAAGCTAAACGGTTGAATATGCATTTCACACGCCTGACAGGCCTCAGGCACTATGTCTCTTCATCTCCATTTCCCATGTTCTTACCTCCGCATGCACAAAACGAAGACATCACAGAAAGGATAGAGGGAGAGAGAAAGAGAGTGAGAGAGAGAAACAGAGATAGAGAGAGAGAGAGAGAGAAACATAGATAGAGACAGAGAGAGAGAGAGAGAGAGACGATGTGGATGCAGGACCCATGTGGGTCACAGAAGAGGGAAGGATTTGAGATGAGACTGAGTACATTAGGAGCAGCACTAGAGGTATTGAGGGAGAGAGGGACAAAGCCAGACATCCTCTAGGGTTCAGTGATCTGTAAACACAGATTTCTCAACAGCAGCTCCTAATCCCATAAACAAGCCAAACACCAGTATCAGACTGCAACTTCCTAATGAGCACACACACAAACATCAGTGCACTTGCGCACACACACACACACACCTGCTGGTTTAATTAGCATTTCTTAGGGGAACAATGTCCTTATCTTAGTTTGCAAAAAAAGGAAAAAAAAATCAAAGATCTTGTGTGTTGCTGATAAGACTGGAAATGCTGCTGCTTTGGAAATATACACTCACTACAGAACTCTATTACTCTCACTACAGTGCTCCTAAGCAATGTCAGCTTTAAACAGTTTTCAAATATTAATATAATTACATGTGCACATTTCAGTTTCATGTTTGATGGACTGCTCCGTTGCAGAGGTGAGTGATATGGTATCGGCTATGTGAGGACACAGGACTTTTCCGGATGTGATAAATGATGTGCTGTATGCGGATGACTGAAAGTGACAGCCATTTCTGCACCACTTTAATGAGTGACAGAGAAGAACCTTTGGAGACTAATTGGAGAGTAATAGAGAGTGGTATGGATGATGAAGCACATACACACACCCCACCTCAAGCAATTCTACTGCAGACTGAACACTTCTAAAAACAAGTCCCCAATGTGTACTAGCACCTCCGGCATTTCTTTATGGCTTCATTTGTTTCTATGTAGAACACAAGAATCTATTTTTGCACCTCACTCTTAGTTTTATGTCTGGAAGAAAAACTCACTGCTCTGCCATGGTACAACTTTAATCATAGTCTTATCTAAAGTAGAAACACTTTCACACAGGTTGACTCACTTGCAACTCAGCCTGGCTTAATCAGTGTCTAAATGACAACAGTTTTCAGAACACATCAATTGTTGACTAAAAATCGGCAAACTTATAATTGGTTCTAAAATTGTTACATGGATAGAGCGATGAATTAATAAAGACTATGAAAAGAATGTATAAAACGAAATGCTGTAAAAGTTCACGACTTACTGTTTTGTACTTGATAATATACTCCAGGATGGGCATGCCGCCATCGTCCTGTTTAACCAGGCCCAGTCTGTAGGCCTTTCCCATGCCCCTCTGTCCCTGTACTGATGGGGGACTCGGTTCTCCTGCAGCACAGATGAGAATGCTTAACCCTTGGGGTTTGTTCTTCATTAATCTTCATTAATCTATAACTGAATATATAGATGATATATTCATCTTATAGCATCTCTGGCTGAATTCTTGATTCTGATTCGTTAGAAGATGTTGACTAATTTTCTATAATATTATAAATATTTAATTATTAAACATAATAAAAACAGTTCTGGCTACATGGTTTTTATTCATGTGCTTGTTCTAATATGTTATTGCCTCTATAGTAATAACCTACAGATACTCCACATAAAGTCCCCATTAACATATTAAACAATGTGTTTAATTTTTTATATGATTGAAGCATTCTGTTAAGTGGTCTTCAGTTTCAGTACCAATCAGAGGTAAAGCTATAATTGAGTTTCTGACACTGTATAATATTCAGAGTGTAGGTCTTGGAGGTTTCTCTGTAACATGGCAAGCTGCATTTTTTTTTTGTCTTATTAACTTCAAATGTGAGAAAAGAGAGAAAGACTGGTGAGGGAACAATTGGTTGTAGCTGCTCAAAAACATAAGCGATAACATGAACACGTTTCACAGACATTAACTATAAATGCATACAAAGCATGATGTGTCATTTTTAATACATAAAAAAAATGCTAGCACTGGCGAATTGCTTTAAGTGAACACCTCGCTGAGTTTTATTCCTCACTTAATTATCTCACACCGGATGTAAACACACCAAATCCATTCAGATGCTTGGGATCCTCTTGATGGAAGCCTTGTGTGCAGACATGGTGTGTGTAGATACGAAACTGACAGAATATGTCAGGAACTAAACTCAGTATCAGACTTTAGGTTAACAATTTATGTTGTTACGCTCTGGTTAAACTAAATAGAAAAACAAATCTTGTTTTAAAAGGTACTTTTCTTGTCAGTAAACCACATAAACCTTCATGTTTGACTAACAGTAAAAAATTAAAATGGGCATTTTTGACCCTAGAAGAACATAAGAGATAAAATAGCATCACTTCAATACATCAAGTTAACATAAAGATTAACTGTGTGTTTTATGCCGCAATCGAATTCCTTGTAAGCTAAATAAACTTCTCATGCAATGAGAGGATTTGCTTTGTTTAGTGGAGTACTTACGGATGGGCAGCGTCTGAAAGCTCTCTGTGCGACTAAACTCCCCTTGGCCTTTTCCATTCACAGCTGCCACTTGGACCTCATAAGTAGTGTTGGGCTCAAGGTTAGTGAGCAGCACTATTGCTGAAAGATGGAAGACAGTGCGGGAGTGAGGGCAAGAAAGAAGCGAGAGAAGAGAAAAAGCTTGAGAATGGATTTAACTGACACTTGAGATAAATATAGATTGTGGTCTTATATCAAAATTCCAATTGCTTTCCTCAGTCATGACCAAGGTTTGCAAGTCCAATTATTCTTTTGCTCAATCATGCCTCTTTGGCACAACTCTTCTCAGCATTATGGATATTAGCTCTGGGCCTTTCAAGTAGTTGAGCTTGCTTATCTGGCTGTCTGATTTGTCCTTTATGTTCCCGCAAGCCCTTCTGAGTGTTGTGGAGGAAAAATCAATTTGTGATCCAGAAACATTGCAATCTTGGCCAACACTGAGGAAGACTCGCTACTCAGGCCCTCTAGGCAGCTGAACCCAATCCTTCTCAATCCCTGGCTTAAGGTCACTTCCATCCCCCTCTTCAACAAACATCTATGGTATTTGTGGAATCAGTTTATTTATCTCTGCATAACAGAACTGTACCAGACTATCAAAATGTTGATACTCTGGTAGCACAGTAGATAAGAAATAAAAGACTGTGCATATTGTCACACATCACATGTCTATATACTAGTTACACCTGTTTACAAGCGTTGATTCTGAGAGCAAGAGTCACTCACTTTGTGTTCCATGTGACTTGACATCTCTCCAGTCGTTTGAACTGATGTCTTTGAATCTGACCAGATAATGACCAATAGGAACTCCACCATGAGAATCTGGCTTCATAAACGTCACCGTAGCTGTGCGCTGAGCCACAGAGCTAAGATGCACTGAGTATGGGTTAGATGGAACGTCTGAAACAGGTGAAAACAAGAACATAAACAGCCATCCTGATACTAAGTATAGAATGGATTACATTATCATAGCTCATAGACAAAAAAACACAAAATAAAAACAAAATGTTTACACTCTCAAAACAAAATGGCTACAACCCCCCAACAACAACATCAAAAACAGTTACAGACCCTCCAAAACCCTCCAAAATGAAACAAAATGCATACAACCCCAAAATGTCTTGAAAAGAAAAATTGTTGTAGTTTCCTTGTACTGTTTATATTCATACATTTTTTTGGAATTAGTAAAAATTTCTGAAAACAGGACACATGCACACTGGCATGTCAGCACAAGTTCAAACAAACACACAAGCCTCTGTCAGAGGGGGACTCCAAGTTTTTTTTAAATGGTTTCAAATAATTCGCTGCAGAGTGCATAGTGACATACAGAAGGGTGAGAAAAGGAAAAACTAACATAACGTGTTTTAGTAAGGTGCTGGGCAACTATTAGCTGCCAAAATTCAGTGTACCTTGGCAAAGATACTACGAGTCTCTGGAACTGCATAAGCAGAGAATATTTTAGCCCCTGCAGTTCTTTGATCACTGAAACTTAAAAAAAACCCTCTCTAACACTGTTAAATCTTCACCATTTAGACTTTATCATATCCTTTCGAAGTAATCACAATTGTAGTAAACTGTCCCACACAGAGACAGTAAAAGGTTTCATTCAGGTATGTGTGCCAGTCACAATCGCCTTTAGGATCACTCCATTCATTTTCCCTTGCTGAGCATGAGCAGACATCCTGAGCTGAATTACAAGCACCTACCTCTATCAAGGGAGAGAAAGAGAGAGGAAGAGAGAGAGGCGGAGAGAGACAGGGACAAATGATGGAGAAGGAGATTATAAGTGAGAGAATGGTAGGAGAGAAAAATTAAATGGGTGTTAGGAAAAGTAAGAGAGTGAGTTTGTGAATGTTTGTGATTTAGTGTGGTAGTGTGATGAGGGGGAGAGATACATATGCATTTGACTGGGGAGTATTATTCAAGAATTCTAATGCTCTGGCTTTTCAGTTTCTCTGCTTGTGTGGTGTACCACAGGGAGAGTCTCTGAGAGTTTCTGAGAAAATACACAGTGCCCTCTGCTTGTTTCCCCTGAAATACTAACTGAGTGTGTGTGTGTGTGTGTCTTTTAATTCACATAATGAATCATTCCTCTGTATATTCAGCAATGTCCTCTATTTAAAACCAAGTGCTTTCTTAAAACATTATGAATTGCTGTCTACAAGCAAAATCTACTTAGAGGAAAGAAAGGTGAAGTATAATGAGATTTAAAAGGAGACACAGTACATATTTGCATCTTGACAAATGTGGTGCAAGCCTGGCAAATTGAGGACTATGGTGACAAACACTGATTAATGATGATGCTTATAATCAATATTTAAAGATCTAAAAAAATCTGAAGTGAGCTCAGAGGCATTTCCATAATCATACAGCAGAAGGTGTAAGTTCTCCTGAGCACCACTGCTATTAAGAATGGACTAACAGATTCCATTCCTCAGACAGACAGACAGACAGACAGACATTAACCTCTAGCTTTTGGAGAGGGCTGGTTTACTAACCTGCCTGAGCCAAAATGAACTCCTGGAACCGCATGCCAATGTTGTTTCTGGCTGTGCAGTTGTACCGGCCAAAATCCCGGTCTGACATGGGAGTGACCTGGATAAATGAGAGTGCAGTAAGAAAAACTGGTGACCCAATGTATCAGAGGCCTGAATGAATTGAATCTGAGCTATACCTTGAAACAAAAGTGCTTTGAGTGCAGAAGCAGATTAGGTACAGTTTAGACAATCAGAGAATGAATTACCGAGGATATCAGTTACCTTCAGTGAATGGTACAATGAGTGCAGATGTGGCTGTGTGTAAGTACCTCCAGCAGGGATTTGCCAGGAGCGCTGTGTACTCTCATGTTGGCCGTGCCCTCGGTAGGGATGGTCAGCTTGTCTCGCCGCCACAGCATAGTGGCCACAGGGTTGGACATCACCTCACAGCTGATGTTTACCGGATTCCCCTCCCATGAGAAAAAGATGGTGTGATTGGTCTGGAACTTGGGTGCATCTGATAAAAGATAAAAAGCCATTAGCTAGTTGAAGCAAAACAAGCCTGGCTGTGGACTAGGATGGAAAACAGAACTGAGATGAGCTGCCCAGAGTTAATTCTGAGCAGAAATTGAAATATAAGCTAACAGTTCATTGGCACAGGTAGAACCATTGGAAGAGAATTACAAACCAAGCTTTGAGACTGTCACAGATGTGAGTGTGTCTGTAGATACACACATGATAACCGAAAAGTGCATCTGGGAGCATGCTTGCAGCTGGGTATACAGGCGTGTGATCAATCTGAATATTTGGCACTGCAATTTCCTAAAACAACCTGCCCAACTAAACTACACTTACTGCCCATCATTTTCACATTCACAGTGTTTTTGTCTTTCATTATATCTTTCTCTGCCTTTCCTTTTCTCTGCCTCTCTGGCAGGCATGTACACTTTCCCACTGACACACATGCTTTTTCCATAATAGAGATTGATGCTGTCTCCTGTGTCACTATAGGCAGGCGACTGAATGGGTGAGATAATGAGTGCCACTGTTGGATTGTTCACTCCATTGAGCCCCATTTAGAGAACATTCCCAGTTCCTGTTAGACCACCCACCTCCCAGTGCTTACCCCATATACTAGTGTCATCCCAATGGCTAAACTGTTCGCACTTTATTGATGGAATATAGAGATGTATCGCCAAATCTGTGCCTACAGTAGAGATGAGACAGATATTCAACATTAACTATGGAGATTTTCTGTCACCTGGGTCAATTTTGAATATCTAGTAGCAATAATTCAGGATGACTAGACTTGTGTTATAATTTTAAAGATGTTTCAGCACTCATCCATAAAACTGATGAAGCCCTTCTGAATGGATGAAGCCCCAGTGATTGGTTAAATGTCTCCAATCCTTCAAAAGCATTATAGACTCACTAAAAACACTCCAATTTGAAAAGGGTAGCACATGGTACTTTTTTTTTTACAACAGCATGAGCTGGAGGAGGGACGGGAATATTTCCCAGATTCTCATCTCCTGCTGGTGTGATTAAGAGTTGTCATGTGTGTACATGTGTCTGGCATACACTTTTGTGGCAGTGTGTACTTGTTGCGTATTTCTGTAAGTAATATACACTCACACTCGATATCCAGGAACATGCTCTTCTGATGTCCTCCAATCCTGCTGACAGCTTCACAGTCAAAACGGCCCCAATCAGACAAACTGACTCCCACGATGGTCAGCATGGACTCACCATGATGCCCACGCACCTCCACACGCTCGTCTGGACTCTGAAAAAACAAACCTTTTACATTATCTGTACATTTAACTGAGCTTGAACACTGAACATTAAATATAAATATGTTGTATCATTCTAAATGGTATGCCATATCAATTATACAAAAAGAGACTAGACAATTATGTTCATAGATGAGGTTAAATACTACTGAAGACTACTACTACTAGTACTACTACTGCTACTACTACTGCTACAAATAGCCCAAAAGAATGTTAGATTAACGGGTTTCAATGGCTAAGTATGAGCTCAGAGAAGGTATTCTCAGACAATTTCTCAGGAACTAAAATGAGGCTCCTCAGCAGACTTTTGTGTCTGCATAAATTTGACCTGAAATGTGATCAGATCTAATGCATTATAGTTTTTCTATTTATTGATTTAGCAATATTAAATGTCCTCAAGAGTAACGTTTTTGATTGAAGTGTTCCAATCAAGGGGATGAGTTTGGTAGTTGCTACCATGTTTCACATAAACTTCAATATCTTCAATATCAACCTCTTGTCTTCACCAAACGTTGATTTATGACGTATAACATGCGCTAATCAAAGACAACCTCAGAAATTCAGTTATCGATGCTCATCAGGCTGGAATAGGTTACAAAACCATTTCCAAAGAGTCTGGCCTCCGCCAATCCACAGTGAGACAGATGATATACAAAAGAAGGAAGGTTAGCACCACTGTTACTTTCCCAAGGAATAGTCACCAACCAGAAAGCACTCCAAGGGTGCAACAAATAATATTACAATAATTCAATATTATTATAATATAAGATTAGAGTACTACATTTACATTTTACAATTTGAGAATTGGTGGCTCAGTGGTAGACTACTGATTAGATGTTTTTGAATTCAAATCCTACCAAACTTAGAACCCTTGCTGGACCCTTGAGCAAGGCCTTTAACCGTTAGTTGTGTAAATGTAAGTTGCTCTGAATAAGGGTGTCTGGCAAATGCTGTAAATGTAAATTTTGTTCTCAAAAAGAAATCCAGTATAACATCTAAGGATCTACAGGCCACTCTTGCATTGAGTAATGTTATATAAGTGCACTCAAACAAAAAAAAAAAACCTCATCCCAACCATGAAGCATGGGGGTGGCAGTATCATGGTTTAGGGCTGATTTGTTGCCTCTGGTCTAAGACAACTTACCATGGAGTTATGAACTCTGGATTCTACCAGCAAATTCTGCAGGGGAGTGTCTGGGTATCTGTCCATGAACTGAAGCCTAACCCAAAGTGGGTCATGCAGCAGGGCAACAAGCCTAAAGACACAACTAAGTCTAAAAATAAATGGTTAAAGAGTAAGAAATTTACCATTTTGTAATTTACCATTTACAATTTTACCATTTACTAAAAGATGTAAGGACCTTGTAAGGTCCATGTAAGGAAGCCCATAAATATCACTGAGATGAAGTGGTTTTGTAAGGAGGAATGGGGTAGATCACCAGTTACCAGAAAAGTTGAAGTAATTGCTGTTCTTGGGGTTCACTCCAGTTACTGAAAAGCAAAGGTAACTGGATATTTAATTTTGGATCATTTTGCTTAATAAATAAAAGCAGTGTTTTTGCATCATTTGTTTAATAAACTCTTAACCTAGTTTTAGGACTTTTAGGAATATCAGATCTGACATTTCCGCAAATTTTTGCAGAAATACACAAAAAGGGTTTACAAATGGCACTGTAAGGCATCAGAGTTTTGAAAATTGATTTTGCTAAGCTACATGGGGTAAGAACATGACCATATTTAAACATTAACAACTTAATAATCTTAAGGTCAAGTCAAAAGGTTTGAGCCAAAGAAGTGATTTAAGATGTGAAAATGTTCTTCTGAGCTTATACATTTGCAAAACAGTTCTTACATAGGTCAGTACAGTGCAAAAGAACACTCGAGTAGGCTACTTTACTCAAACAACTTTCTAAACATCACATCACAGATAGTATGCCGTTACTTTTTTAAGCATGTGTTGAGGATTATATTGGTGCTACAGCTTGGACCTAGTGGTGCTGAAGTGCTTCAGAAATGGCATGTTGGCACTACTAGACACTGGTAAAATGGACGATCGTTCAGGACGTGTTTAGGCAGTGAATACTAGAATTAGGAAGAGGGCAGTGCATCTCAACCTCAATACAGCAGAACTTTAGTAATTCTTCTGCTCCTAACTACAGTATTTCTACACTGTGAATTCTGTTATCTTATACTGAACAACTGTGTGTGCTTCTTCTGTGCTACACATCCCTCCTTGATTACTCTTTACCTTTTCCATCAGGCAGGCTATTTAAATTGCATGCCGAGCATTCGCTGCTAGATTAAGCATGGTGGCAGGGTCTTTCATAAAGCTCCTGTCAAAGATCTACAGCCTGCTTCACTGAAGAGCAACTCCATTTACCTCCATTGTTGCTGCCTAACAACTCTGCTTTTATGGTATTCTAATGCTCTTTGACAGCTTTTCTTCTTTTCATGTTACCGGACTGGGCGTCTCTGTTGAATTAACTATTGTGCGGCACGCATTTTTATTCAGTGCAGGCACAGAACATGGAGGACGAAACTAAACTTTATCTTACAAAAGTGCCATGCAGCACTGGTAGCTCCATAAGAGCATGCCAGTTTCTGAGCTCTAAGAGGTCTGACCATGGTTAGCGGATTTCAAATACTGAAGCTCACACAGCAGACAAAGAATGAATGAGTGTATCAATCAATTGCCATGCTTCATCACCAGATTGAAAGGTACAGAATTTGCGGAACATTTGAGAGCTATATTTGAATACGCACAGACGCCGGGTGGCTACACAGCAAACATATTCTGATGCAATGAATACATCATGATTACTCATGTTTGTAGTTCGCATATTTATATCAGGGCAGTTTTTTTTTGGTGGTCTCTCAGGTCTCACCATAGAAACACATCATGTTACGGTGCTTATTCAAAACTAATTACTGCTTACCAAATGCCAGGTTCTGCTGTAACTGTACCTGTCTAGAGAGTACCTTTTGTCCAAAGGAGAAGCTCTGTCCATCACTGGCTCTTCTCCAGGAGATCTCAGGCAGAGGTTCACCCTCAGCTTTACAGGAGATCATAGCAGCACTGCCCTCCACTGCTGTTACATTCCTCAGCTTAGTGATGTGTGGTTGGACTACAAGCAAAAAAAAAAACAGACCACCCATAATATATAGTGAAAAGTTATTTAAACAAAATTAAGGTATCAAAGTGTTATAAAAAATTATTTACGATACTTCTGAAATATAGACAGGAATGCAGGCACCATGAATACTTGAATACACACGCAAACACAAACACAATTACTTATGCTTCTATAATATAAATATATTGAGATGATTTGCTTCTTTTGTGGGATTGATGATCGATAAAGTAACAAGTTCCTGTTGCACCTTCTACAGTAAATACTGGATACATAAGAGCCTTTGTCCCACAGGTCACATGCTAATATCATAAAACAATGAGAAAGATTTATATCTGTGACCGCTGACAGCTTTACTACATACGAAACAGTCCCACTGAGCAATTCAGTGTTTAATATGTCTCCAAAATTAATTACTCTAGCAAAGCAATCCTGCTGTTGAGATTACAAAGATAAATAACTGAAACTGTGTATGTTTGCAATTCAGACACGGTTCATTAGCGTGCACAACTAATTACATGATGAAAAATAAATGTCTGAAGTCAATCGTTTCCTGCAGTACTAAACAGGAAGAAAACTGTAACTAGATGCCCTTTTGGGGGAATGGTGTCATATAATAAAGCTCATGAGCTCACTTGATGCTTGTATATTTCAGGACAGTTCTATAAGAAAAGATGCCAGAAAAATTAAACCTACGACTTTTGATCTTATTAGTATGGAGAAGTGAGACAGATACAGAGACATACAGTAAGTTACAACTACATTTCCCATCATCCTTTGCATCCCATGCAATAACTAGGCATCAGTGAAATGAACTCTCTGAAGAATGTCCTTTGCTTGCACATTGAAAGGATTCTGATGACTACAGAATAAATCTCCATATATTTACATGAGCTGACAAGGTGCTATCTGAATAATCTAAGAGGATGCTGGCAGCTTCATGAAAATCTAAATTGAAATTCTAGGCCATAAAGAGTGTGTCACCCATTTTCTTAAATTATTTTATAAACCTGTTTATGGAAGGAAAACTGGAGGGCCAGACGTGGGAGGCTGATGACAAATAGAAAGGAAAAAAAAAACTCTGTCTCATCCCTCAGCGGAAGCTTCTCTTCTCTATAACTTCTCTGGACTCAGTCATACTTTACTTTTATATATATTATCTACAAAAACGTCTACACACGTTATACTACGCAATTAAGTACACAACAGCTATGTGCACCAGGCAAAAATAAGCTTATCCTGGCCTAATCTAAATAAAATAAAATAAATAAATATATGATCTGCTAAAAATGAAAGCATGCACCAAGTGACATAGTTTCATTGTAGCCTGAAGTTATAACTTCAAACGTTACACCAACCCTGTGAATTCTCTTCAATAAAACTTGTGATTCTTGTGAACAGTGCTGCCATGCGCAGAGTGAAAATAAAAAGCCAAGTCTATAAATTCATTTCTTAATATTTTGTTAGGAAAGCTTTCCTCATGTAGATAGTTACAGGATATTACGCTGGACATAGAAAATTCACAGAAATACAGTTTCTGTAATGGAACATGTAAACAGGGTTCTTTTCATATCAGCCAGTGCAGCGAGCTTTTTCCTCAGGCAGAAGAATGTCATCAAACAGAGATTAACATAATATTTACCATAGATGTTTACCATAAATATAACATTACATTGTTGTTTTGTGTATTCAGATGTGAATTACATTAGTTAGAAGGCAGTAGTTATTTGGCGCTACCATGACTTGTTAGCAAAATGCTGCTAAATTTGCTGCACCAGAATTTAAACGGCAGAATTTGCATCTATATTTACATCAAGTGGCTAAACAGAACACAGCAAGCATATACCAGAATATAGAATAAAAATACAAGATTAATAAGGCATGACTTTACATTTACCACTAGTATTTTTCTTATTTACCTAGGGTTTAAATATTACTATATTGGAAGACAATAAATAAAAAAATAATAATAATAAAAAAAAAATAACATAACATCTGAACATGATATTAAAGATCAACTTGACATTTAACTCTTATGAGATTTTCCAACCAAATTTCTATTTATTCTTTCAAATTTTTATTTGTGCAGCCTTATAACTATTTATATAAGCTTGACAGATTATACTAATATATTGCTAAATTAAGAGTAAGCATTTCATTCTATTGTGTAAGAGACTGCACATATGACAATAAACTTTTGAACCATTATAAAATATAAATCCCTTAGCACATAGTTGGGGGAAAAAAAGGTAGAATCCTCACCGAATACTTTGAGGAAAATCTCCTGCTGCACATCACCAGCCTTGTTGGAGGCCTTGCAGGTGTAGGAACCACCATCGTCCTGCTTAATGTTCCGAATAGTGAGTGTGGTACCGCGGGCTCGCATTACATACTGCTCCGACTCCTGGAGTTCAACCCCCTTCCTACCAGACACGGCAAACATGGCAAACACGTCTCAGCCTCGGAAACATTACTGCTCAAAATGCAAGAGCACAAACAATAACAAAACAGAAAAGAAAAAGAAATCTGCAAGGGTACAAAACTATGTTGGGAAATATCTTTAGGTTAATTCAGTCATTTCTCTGCACACTGGAAACGGTAATTATGTAACTCAAGCTCTATAGTTAAAGGTGTGCAGCGGCAATTGAGCAGATGAGCAATTTAATCTGATGGAGCAATTTAATCTTTAATGTTTCTGAAGGAGATGATAGCAATAGTTTACTGTAGTAATGTGTGTGGATTGAGTGGAAATGAAATCTGTTTAAAGCTTTGTGGCGCATATATTAACAAAATTAAGAAGAGGAATCATAAGTCATATGTAATATACACATTGGTCATAGACACATTGGTGTGGCAACAGTGCTACTATAGGACATATATAGTGCTGCTGGATGATACTGCATTCTGAGTGGTATGATAAACACTGCCTGGCCAAAAAAAGGTCAGGCAGATTGGAGGATATATCCTTTGGCTGTGGGAAAGATGTTACTCTGTTTCAGGCGGGTCAAATTATTGCTAGGGATCAAGCAAAGAAAACGTCTTTGAAAGATTTTGAAACTACAAAAACTGGGTTAAGAACTCATTCGTCTTGAGGAATAAATATCGTATCTATCTATGTCTGTCTGTCTGTCTGTCTGTGTGTCTGTCTGAAGTCATGCACACATCATGCCTAGAACGTACCATACAAGCCTGTTATGAACTGGGGCTGTTTCAGTTAGTCAGCTCTAGGTTTAGCAATGCTATATGCCCAAAAAATGAGGTCAACTGAATGACCAGGTTTTTTACATCAATGGATGTTTTCTTTCCTGATGGCACAGGCATAGTCTAAGATGACAATGCCAGAATTCATCAGGCTCAAAATGTGAAAGAGTGGTTCAGGGAGCACGAGACATCATTTTCACACATGGATCAGCCACCACAGAGTCCAGACCTTAACCATATTGAGAATCTTTGGGATGTGCTGGAGAAGATTTTACACAGTTCTCTGACTCTCCCAACATCAATATTAGATATTAGTGAGAAATGAATGCAACTCTGGAGGAAAATAAATTTTATGACATTGCATAAGCTTATCAAAACGATAACACAGCAAATGCATGCCATAATCAAAGCAAAATGCAGTCCAATAAAATATTCATGTGAAAAAGTGTGACTTTTTTTTTTTTACACTCTTGAAAAGAATGGGAAACAAAAACCCAAGCAACTCAAACAGCATAACAAAAACAAATTTCTCCCACTTTATTCAACTCCCAATTATAAAGCAGAATAAATAAATAAATAAATAAATAAATAAATGCAACTAGAAATACAATTAAAGTGCAAGTTTCAGCAAGCGTACTTTAATTGGCGGTGCTGTCTCAGTGTCTCCTTTAGTGTTTGGTTAGACTCATTCATAAAAGGTCAGCATGTGCCAGTTCTTGGCACCAATCGGACTCATCTCCTTCCCTTGCCAATCTCAGTAAAGGTAATTACAGTGATTGAGGGCCTGTAATCAACATGTTGGGTCGCCTGTCACTCAAAACCCACACATTAGAGGTGAAAAGTGTCCACTCAAAATCAAAATGTGTCATTATGGAACTTTCCTGCGACTCCTCAGTTCTTTTCTGAGACTTCCTGCGGTGCTATTGTATTGCAAAACCTTCAACGCCTGAGAGAAAAATATGCTTTAAAGCACAAAACCTTTTAGTGGAAATCCATCTTTCACATTGGGTTATAATAGAACAGTGTATTTTGGATAAACAATACTTCTTAACATAGCCCACATAGTCCATATAGTGGAATAAGAGAAAAGGTAAACGCTGGAAAGGAAACCAATGTCTTCTTTGTTTAAGATTTTACTGTCTGCTTTTAAGACATCCTAAACTCCAGATGAAGAAGGTGAGTTTGACAGATGGGGTGTTCTGCACATTAGCACTGTTTATTGTTTGTTATGAATACACAACCATAATTCATGTGTTAAAAGGGTTGGATGAAAAAACTAGGTGTGTGTCAGGATGCAGTGACATACCTCTGCCAAGTAACATCAGGTTCAGGAGAGCCATAAGCCCTGCAGGTGAATGTCACAGATTCACCGTAGTCAGCTGTTGCATTGAAGGACTGCTGTGGCACCGACAATACTGGAGGAACTGTAGGGGAAAGAATTCAGATTGCTATGAAACAAAACCTATACCTGTTACTCCTGACAAACTTACTAACTTACTACTTTGACTGTATGATTTTTTCCAGACATCTTTTTTTGGTAACTGTACAGTGTCCTTGGGTACAGTGAAAGGCATTTATAAATAAATAATAATTATTATTATGTTATTATAAAAACTCCAGGGGCCTCTACCTTAAATTCTATATTTCCTAACAACTGAAGTCATGCCCAGAAACACATGTAAAATAGCTGCTTACTCAAAAGGCATCATATTCCATGCATGTATTATCAGCCTTGACGTGACTGAACTTTAAAATAACATTGATAGAATAAATAAACAAAAGGACTTTCTGGCTTTAAATCAATATTTCCTATCCAGTTCAGTTTATTATATTGTGGAAGGCTAATGAGAAGAACAAAAAGTCAAGTGGTAGGTCAGCCAGATGACCTGAGACAATCTACATTGACATTCTGATAAATTAGCTACATGTTCAATTATTCACTGTGATCTGTGCACGTATTCACACACCTCAGTGCTTGCTCAACATAATGTAACTATTTTATAATCCATGATGTTTTTAATTATTAAAAGTAAAGACATATACTATGTGGCCAAAACTAGTGGACACCTGAACAATCACACCCATATGTGCTTGCTGAACATCCCATTAAAGATTTAGTTCCCCTTTGTTGTCATAACAGCCTCCACTCTTCTGGGAGTCTTTCCACTAGATTCTGCAGTGGCTGATGTTGGCTGAGGAGTGTGGAGGAGGTTATTCATCCCAATTATTATTCCCAATTCATCCCAGAGGTGTTCAGTGGGGTTGAGGTCAGGGCTCTGTGCAGATATCTCAGGTAACTTTGTAGCGACAGTTTGGGGTGTCCACATACTTTTGCAAATGTAGAATGATACTATGGGGTCTTGATATTTGGGCAGAGGAAAAAAAAAGCAAAGTATAACAACCATATATTTGTGGGGTTTTTTTTTTAGAACTGTGTTTCAGTGGATGCTTTCTTAGCAAAGCAGAATTTTCAGTTTATTTTGTTATTTGACAATATTCATACTTCTGCTTTGTTTCCTTACTCCAGCTGTTTTGGGCTGACAAATGGATGGGTCTCTGCCATCTAAAATGGGTGTCATTTTGAATTATGCTCCATTTAAGACATAACATAATTTAATGGAGTATGAGCTAGGGTAAAAAGATTAAATTAAGGCGATGTTTTATTCATGGTCAGTTTCAAGCTGGCTTGGCAGCATATTAGATCAACTAAAACATCTCTCTCCTCCTCTATTAGACACCATAAATGCACACACTATTTGTTAAACAGAACACACATAATGGGTCATTCTTTAGAAATCCCCAAACTACTGACGCTCTAGTTCGAATTAATTCACCAATCTTCCTGCACTTATTATGAGATAGAGAATGCAATCAGTTGGTGATATATGATTGTGGGGGAGACGTTTAGAAGGATATTGTGGGAGGTAGGCTACAGGATGATAAGAAGAATTTCTATGACGGTGGCTCTTTGAAAGAGCGGTGATTGCAGATTAGCTGACGGCAATGGAGTCTGTGATGGGGGCCGTCACCATTGTAGCTGAGTTCAATTATTCCTCTTATAATCAAATCTGTCTTCTCAGGAGAGCAAACACTGCACGCTGCTTTGGTTCTGTGCTTGTACACTGTTTATGTCAATCCACTTCAATACTAATAGACTACTTCACTAAATGTAGATATGCTGTTTTACACACATGCACACACACACAAACACACACATTCAGATATTTTAATCTTATGGTATAAACTAAACACTATATCCCTCACAGAAGTGAGGAATTAGTGAAATACTGTGCTAGAGGGTCTCACTAGCTAACATCAACAAATATATATCAGCAGACAGAAGCGATGCACGGTACACAGAATGAAGGTGAAGAAAACGGTACTTTTTTACTTGCATGAGTAACTGTAATAACTATAAGAATTGATTCAAATCTACTATATTTTAAAACATACCATACATAGTGAGGTCTATACTTTCAGAGCAGTACTATTTGTACAGTAAAAATAATTCTCAAGCCACTCAGTTAGAGATCTTGGCCACACATTCCATGCCCATTTCCTTGTATACTAGACTGATATTGGTGGCTTTGTCTGCCTGCCTGTTTTTTGGGGGTTTCTGTTTTTTTGAATTGTTGGCATTTAAAATCTAACCTTTAAAGTCTGTGCATTTGTGATACTACCATTAAAATATAATGATATTAAAAGTCACTGTAAGCTAGCAAGGAGACAGAATACAGTCAATTAAATCAGTCAGCTGATTATTATTATTACTTGATTATTGCTGTAATATGAATGTAAAATCTGTAAATGAACTCTAACATCATGATGAAAATGTCACTGCACTGCGCACACATTTCTTAAAGATAGTGAGAGGAGCTGATTTAATTGGATATCCTCTCGACACGTCTGAACACACCCGAATTCATGGGCTGCATTAATTTTGGTGCTTAAAAATAGAAACGTCAGTGTTATCAATGTTCTTTTTGTTACATTTCACATCATGGAGAGTTTTAGAAAGTATTCTAGGCCATAGTAAACACAGCCTTTGTTTTGAGACTGTAAAAAATATAAGTAGAACCATTTAGAAAGTCTATAACTAAAAAGTCTAAATTGTCTATGCTAAAATATTGACTTAGAATTCTTCATCATTTGAAATGTGAATAAAACACAGCCTGCACTGGGTTTGGTAGTCTGGCACCGTAACAAAGTCCAACCAGATTATCACTGACTTCCTTGCCAATCAATAGCCTTTTTCCAAAGGCTATAATCTAATTGAACTCATTTCCAGATGAAGGGACCCAACTGGAACAGCACTGCTAATATGAGACATAATTGGGCATAAAGACATCAAACCAGGCCAGTGAAGCATCTGGCTGTAGCTTAAAACACTCAGCAAGGTTGGTCATTCAGCACAGATGAGCTTTCCATAAAAACAAGTCATTTTACAGTTCTGTGTCTTTAGTTACTTTTTTTTTTGGTTAAATTTAAGGGGAAAAACCCGAAAAATATTGAATTAATTTGACACACATTCCAAAAAGACAGAAAGATGTAATAGTTTTTGTGTTTTTGTCTTATGTCTTAAACTGATTCAGACTGAATAGCAGAAACACTAATACGTTTATATGGAGTGCGCTGGTGGCTGTGTGTGTGGTTGATTCATTTGTTTTAGGTTAGCCTCTGATGTGTGTTGTCATGTCTGCCAGATTATCAGCCATGCCTCATTGAGCAACCTTATTAGATCAGTGGGAGAGATTTCAGCAGGGTGCTATAGAGACTCTGGCCTATGTTCACCCTCATCACATCAGACATAAAATATCATGGTTAATCTCTCCATATCATTGCTGCTCATCTTCATCTAAACCTCCAGTTTCATTATCATGATGGCTAATAGCTAAGAGGTCATGGTCTTCTATAGAAGGTAATCTTAATAGAGGAAAGCAAAATCAGCATTGAGTAATGGCATTGATTTCAGGAGCATTGTGCACTGAATCAACCAACTGAAAGTAAAATTATATTTACAATGCTTTTTAAGCAATTTTAAGTAATGGTACATCTGCACACTATACAAAGGGATCAGGTTATGGCTATTGTTCAGAAAAGTATTGAAAATAGCAGACACCCAGACAGACACTTTAACGTGGTCTGAAATAAAACTACAGTTTTGTGACTTTTTTTTTTTTTTTTTTTTGCTTTTGTGCTCTAGGCACATCTGAAACTATTACTTTTGCTGATTCTCTTTTGCCAGGCTTCAGCTTTCACTGAGCTTTCACTGCACAGCCATTATAGCACTTTGTCTGTGATGGAAAAACTTACCGTTGACAACCAGGATGATATCTCTGAAGTCAATCTCACCCCTGGCCTCTACTCGGGCTTCGCAGCGGTAAACGCCCTCATCTGCTTTAGTCACTCTCTGGACTTGTAGGTTGTTATTTGGTAGGAGCTGAAACTCTGAAAAGAAATCCATGGCAAATTAATGAAAAAATCCTAATTAAAAGATCAAAAGAGCTATATTTACAGCCGAGAAAGGCATTTGATTACACTACCGTCGTGTCAACGGCACAATTTCGAACACCAAGGATAAAACATTCTTTTAAACCCCTTCAATTTTATAATCTATAAATAGGCTGCTTTGAATTTGGAGTCGGTCCTAATAGCAGAATAATAAAACTTGTCTTGAGTCTTGATTTCTGTCTTTTTTATGTAATATATTACTTTTTGAACTTTGAAAAGTTAATTATTAAGTTGAAAAATTGCCTGCCTTTTTTTCTAGCTTTTGTACAAGACACTAATGACAAATCATAAACCAGTGACTCACTGTCAGTGTCCTCAGTGATCTCCATATTGTTGTAGTACCATGCGACCACTGGCACAGGAGAGCTGGTGACATCACACACCACCTCGGCCACGTCGCCCTGCCGGAACTCCTGAGGTGACGGCACCTCCCTGAATGTTAATTTTTCTGGGAAGAAAGGACAGCACAGTCCACTATATCATTGCAGTATTATATATGATATTTTAACAGAAAAATGTGTTTATTTATTGGAAAGGATGACAAATGGTTAAATGTGTTGGGCTGCAGGGGTATGTGGAGGTGTTTCTGCTAGTCCTTTCACACTTGTACAGGAAGCTATCCCATTCATATCATATTTTCTTTGTCCATAAAAAATGAAAGATGAGGATCTTGTCTTCAGGAGGACCTGTGGTGATCACTCTCCACTGGACACAAAAGGTAGGGAGAGTAAAAAGCTACAAATACCTTGATGTGCACAACACGGTGGATGACCCAACCTTGAACCTTAACACCATCTGTTTATCTAGGAAGAAGAAAGCCCTGAGCCTCTTCACTTCCTGTACAGGGCAACATGTCCTACTTTCATCCTTACTACCTTTTACACTCAGAAAATAAAAAGCATCCAGGCCAGCTGTCTCACTGTTTGGTATGGCAACTGCACCATCTCAGACTGCAAGACACTAAAGCGGATTTGAAGGACAGCTGAGAAGATTATTGTGGTCTCTATTCCCACCAATGAGACCTTCTATCGCAAGTGCTGCATCTGCAAGGCCACTAGCATTGCGGATGACCCTCACACCCCTCTCATGAACTGTTCAACCTGCTGCCACTGGCATATGGTATTGGTGAATCCATGCCACCACCACTAGACTCTGCAACAGCTTCATCCCAGAGGAGGTCAGGCTGCTAAACACACTCCTGACCCCCAACAAACCACCTGGATTAATCAAGACCCTTCCCTACACACACCCCTGGATGATCACACAGCTATTTACTGGTCACTGCAAAAAGTATATTTTTCAATTGTACATTTGTGTATGTATTGTACATTTTGCACTTCATGTAACATCCTCTTTTATTATACCTTCATAGTTCTTAAGAAATATTACCATCCAATGTATACAAGTTATCCAGAGGATTGACTATAAAACCCACTTGAATTGGCTTGATCCTATTTTCGGAACACTGGATGTGGTGTGGGAATGCGACACGAGTCTATTGCAGGGCACCAGCTAAAACATTTAATTGTAATGAAAGCATGTTGGCGCCTTCATATGAACAAACCCTGACTTTGATCTACATAAATAAATAAATAATCAAAAAATAAGTGCAGAAGACATGCCGGCTTCTTCTATTGGAGCAGTTCCAGTGACGATGACTGAGTCTAGTTAGCACTTTGTCTATGATTATTCACAGTTACACAAGTGAGAATTAGTTGAGATATTCCATTAAATCAGTTTTTCACACACTAACAAGTGGAGCACGCAGTTTGCGTGGGAAACCGTAGCACACAGCAGCTTCTCTCAGTCAGAAAACAACAGAAATGCTTAAAGAGAATGAAAAACTTCATCAGTCCCACGTCAGCACATCAGCTCTGAGTATTGATCTGTGAATCATGCCTGTTTACACATTTCCTCTGCTCAAAATATATCTTCCTGAAGAGCTCTCAGTAAATGCCAAGCCTGCTACAAAATCAAAAGCGCAGAAACGATGAGGAAACATGCACAATATTTCTGGGAATTTCAGATCAACCTATTTATTATATGCACCAAGGATTAATAAAATCACCTAGATAAAGACTCTTTATCATGAAGGCTTCATCTTCCCCTTTAAGATCTTCTATGACTTTCTGTTTAGCATATTTATTTGAAAATGCCTTTAAATCAAATAGAATTTTGTGTCTTAAACTAGACCTTTTTCTATTTTCTTCACATTTCTTCCATTATCCCCATTTTTTATTTCTCTTTACCTACATCTACCATGATGCCATCAATTTCACATGAACGTAACCAAAATTCGAGCTGGATAACAGTCATCTTGCTTAAAGTGTTCTGTAGCCACTGAGAAAATGTCATTCTGCCATGGCTTCCGTGTAATGGCTCCTCATTTCTGTCCCCATTTCTTCATTCTGTCATTTCTCTCCTCTTCTTTGTCTCTTTCTTCCCTTTGTTTCCTTTATCCTTTCTCACTCTCTGTACTTGTCAGGTGCCTCAGCTGTCTCATTTCTGGAAGAATTAAATTTAGGTTTACACCAGTAGCTTTGTCAAACATCATCAAATGATATGCACCCTTTTAGGTCTGATTGGGAAGCTGTTTTGTAAAAGCTTTGGATGCCATCTATTCATTATGAAAACAGCTTCTTCAACAGAAAGTTTTGATATATATATGGATTTGAGCGAGTTTGGTATATATATATATATATATATATATATATATATATATATATATATATATATATATATATATATATATACCAAATATGCTTTATGTCCTATAAATTACAGTCCATGGATCGGACTTGTCCAGCACATCCCACAGATGCTTGGTTGGATTGAGATCTGGGGAATTTGGAGGCCAAGTCAACACCTCAAACTCGTTGTTGTCCTCATCAATCCATTCCTGAACCATTTTTGCTTTGTGGCACGGCGCATTATCCTGCTGAATGAGGCCACAGCCATCAGGGAATACTGTTTTCATGAAAGGGTGTACATGATCTGCAACAATGCTCAGGTAGGTGGTACGTGTCAAAGTAACATCCACATGAATGGCAGGACCCAAGGTTTCCCAGCAGAACATTGCCCAAAGCATGACACTGCCTCTGCCGGCTTCCCATAGTGCATCCTGGTGCCATGTGTTCCCCAGGTAAGCTACACACACGCACCCCACCATGCATGTGATGTAAAAGAAAACATGATTCATCAGACCTAACCACCTTCTTCCATTGCTCCGTTGTCCAGTTCTGATGCTCACGTGCCCATTGTTAGCTCTTTCGGTGGTGCACAGGGGTCAGCATGGGCCCCCTGACTGGTCTGTGGCTATGCAGTCCCATACGCAACAAACTGTGATGCACTGTGTATTCAGACACCTTTCTATCAGAACCAGCATTAACTTCTTCAACAATTTGAGCAACAGTAGCTCGTCTGTTGGCTCAGACCACTCGGGCCAGCCTTTGCTCCCTACGTGCATCAATGAGCCTTGGTCGCCCATGACCCTGTCACCGGTTCACCACTGTTCCTTCCTTGGACCACTTTTGATAGATACTGACCCCTGCAGACCGGGAACACCCCACAAGAGCTGCAGTTTTGGAGATGCTCTGATCCAGTTGTCTAGCCATCACAATTTGGCCCTTGTCAAACTCGCTCAAATCCTTACACTTGCCCATTTTTTCTGCTTCTAACACATCAACTTTGAGGACAAAATGTTCACTTGCTGCTTAATATATCCCACCCACTAACAGGTGCCATGATGAGGAGATAATCAGTCTTATTCACTTCACCTCTCACTGCTCATAATGTTATATACACACACACACACATGCACATATACAGTATATACTGCCGTCATAGTTTTGTTTCTGACATTTATCTTTATATACCTTGGGTGTAAAATATCACTGGATATTTTCTAAGGTACCTATACAATGATCAGCCATTGCATTAAAACCACTGACAGGTGAAGAGAAATAACATTGATTATCTCGTTACAATGGCACCTGTCAAGAGGCGGGATACATTAAGCAGCAAGTGAACAGTCAGTTCATGTGAACAGTCAGTTCAAGATAATTTGTTAAAAGCAAGAATAATAGGCACGCATAAGGATGTGAGCAACTTTTGATGGCTAGATGACTGGGTCAGAGCTCCTCCAAAACAGCAGGTCTTGTGTGGTGTGTTACTGCTACGCAGTGTTTAGTACCAAAAGTGGTCCAGGGAAGGACAACCGGTCAACCAATGACCATGAGCATTCATGTGGATCTTACTTTGACCCGTACCACCTACCTCAACATTGTTGCAGACTAAGTACACCTCTTCATGGAAACAACATGCTGTAATGGCAGTGTCTGCTTTCAGCAGGATAATACTTCCTGTCACAAACATATCAAAGAGGTGAAGGTGCTGACTTGGCCTCCAAATCCCTAAATCTCAATCTGTTTCAGTATCTTGGGAATGTGCTGGACAAACAACTCCAATGGAGGCCTCAACTTACATCTGCTGATAACGTCTTGGTGACAGGTACTACAGCACACCTTTTCAGGTCTTGTGAAGTCCACGACTTGAAGTTTTGGTGGCACCTACATAATATTAGGCCAGTGGTTTTAATGTCATGGTTGCACATTGTATATTTTCCGGCACCATATCCTTACAAAGTTTACTTTGTAAGAATATAGTTTAAATGTTTAATTGGTCAGTACCTATTTATTAAAGAAAAGAGCCCACCAATGAGAAAATATATTATTATAAATATATTGGAGGCTAGACTATTCTCAGCATGGTCCTGGCAGTGACATGGTGGTGGGTGTCATGGTGGTACGAGTGTGTCACTGCTGAGTTTAGAATAGACCAACAACCAAAAATAACTATGAGCCATGATTTGGTCAGAAAATGATAGTGATAAAGGGCTAGAGGATACCACACAAATTATGCATGGAGAAAGCTAGATTTAGAGCTAGTATATAGACTTATAGCAGAGTGAGGATTTAACACCAAACCTGTACACATTGGTATTCAGTACTCAGACATAACTACAGACTTAGACACTATTCAGACTGTTACGTGAGAATTAAATGAGCAGGGCAAAGTTATATGATTACAACTTTGGACTTGATATCAGCTCAAGCGAGGAGCCCAGGAGTCCAGCACCACTGTGTGAAAGTTCACTGATATAATTAAAATGTTTCATGATTAAATTTCTACTTATTTCAATCTTTTGTATTCATCTATCATGTCAGTGTTTTAAATTTTTAATTTTTGAATTGTCCCTTGTTTTTATGTTACTCTATATTACATTTGACAGGGTAGGTCTGCATTACAATGCATGATTTTTATTTATTTATTTGTTTTGTTGCAGCCTGTGTTTTAAGGTGGATTCAAAGCTGCTGAAAAAAATTTCAAATGCTCATAGCCAAGAACAATCTGGCAAACTCAGAGGTATGAACTACATGCAGGCAGCAGTACATCAGATTATTTGTAGAATCTGAATGTTGTGCCAACATTACAGCTTTGTATTCCATCTCTGAATGCAAGTATCTGTCCCCACTTAAATACTGATGTAACTTTTGGAGTTAAGTTGGCAGGTAGTGGAAGGAGTGTCTTCCTGGTAGCCAAAGGTTACATCAATATCAGTGTTTAAGAGCCTCAGCAAAGCTCCTGTGGCTTCTGCACCAGCATATATTCTGTATGCTATTATGCCACTACCATGTCAGTGTCATGCAGCGAAGAGCAACAGCTACAGTAATACGTGTAAAGCTATAAAAAGTGGCAAAACGACCAGAGAGTGCATGCTAGGAAAGTGGATCCAATGTTAACTGAGTTGTGTACAAAATAAAACCATTCACCTAATCCAGGTCTAAATTTCTTTAGATATAAGACTGAGAAAAGTAGGCTACTTTAAAGACTCACCTATGTTTTGTCCCCTTGTAATAAAAAATATATGTGCATCAGGTTGTATGTGGCAAATGGTAAGAATGGAGGCTAGACCTCCAAATGTTAAGAACAGCCGCAGGCAATAGATTTGTGAGAGTAAAGCTGTCGTTTATCAGTGGATAAAATGTTTTCAGGGTGGCCTGGAGTCAAACGTGACCCATATCCAAGGAGACCAGCAACACTTAGTGAATCATGGCAATGGTGAAAGGAAAAAAAACATTAATAGTGACTGACATCTGGGAAATGGCTCATAAACTAAATTAATTTTGTCATGAGCAAAATTTGTTCCAATGCTGCTAAATGAAATCCTGTTTCTGAAACCCTACTCCTAGTTTCATCAGCTTTATTAATACTAGTCTTGGGTGTATGGTGTTGATAATACTGTTCAAGGGTTCATGTTGTCTTTGAGAAATTTGTAGCTGTAGCTGTTTGTAGATATTTAATCAAGCCTTATAAAAAGGTCACAATTCATATGAAGAAGGAGAACAATTCATGAGCTGTGATCATCCTGTGTATCATTAAAAATATACCTTCAGATATGACCGCTTCCTGCAAATCAAATGAAGCCAAAAAAATCACACTTAATGCCACCCACGAAACTGAGTAATGGAGCAGATGTAGGCATCCAGCTTTGCTTCTATAAGTGCGTGTCATTTGTAGGGCATTACTCTGTAAAGCTTAAATAATTACGTAGGTCCCTTATTAATAAAGGTAAAATCTGAGAACATTTTGATCAGGCTTCATGTGGCTAACCCTTCAAATAAAATTGTGTCTTTTACAATTTTGCCAATAGTGAAGCCACAGAGCTTCCTTGTAAAACAATACCTAATAAATTCAGCATCAGCACAGCCTGGATATTTATGTGTTTTCATTTCTCTTGTCGCTAAAAGGGAATATGGGGAAAGCTTTCTCACTAGGAAGTCTTGTACCTCAGAAGACCATTCTGCATGCAGAGAGAGTGTGTGACAGTATAAAAAACATCCTTTTTTCTACAGAAGCCCAGTCTGACAAGTCACAGAGCTCTTGCCGAATTCCTACCCACAGGATTTATCCAGGATTTAGCCTGGACTTTTATTAAGTTTCTCTTTAGCATGGGCCAAGCTATCTGTAAAACTGACATGCTTCCCCTTCCAAGCAGTAATAGTGCTCATTATGCACTTCAAATAAAGGGTTTGAATCAGCTGCATGTGTGGAATGTAAATATAAATAAGAAATGAACTAGTGACATCTGCATGGTCTCTCCTGAATAGTGAAAATGCTATGAACGATGACTACGAGGATCATAGACTAAGTTAAATTTATATGCTTAGGCACTTAGGTACATAAGCATGGGTATTTGTACAGGTATGCTATTTCTCTGTGTTCTGGTGGAGTAAGTAGAATTATGTGTGTGTTTGTGTGTACTCACGGTAAATCTCCAGCACCACTGTGGCTTCCCTTGTCTGTCCCTGGGAGTCAGTGGCTTGGCAGCGGTAGATGCCAGCGTCCTCTACGTTGGCGTTGTAGAGAGTGAGTCTGGAGCGCACTCCCTCATTGTGCAGAGCAACACGTTGGGAGGGCACCATGCGCTCACCTTGTGGGTTATACCACTCCAGACTGATGGGTTCTCCAATCACTGCATACACATACCCACATAATCACACACTTAGGAAAATGCTGTCCCATCCCATTGGTCATGTGACCACATATCCAAGTGCTGAGGTGAAGGAAAATCCATATATATATATAAAATACATGAAATCTGAAAAACAACTAATGACCTGGAAGGTTTTTGCACTGCCAGTTTAGATCTACAAGAAATAAAAGACACTGGGGAGATGAATTTTATGAAACAAGCTCATAAGTCAGAGGTATCACAGTCTAGTTGCAGTGAAAAACCAAACCACCCAGTAGATGACGCCCTGCAGGAAATAATGAGGAGAGCCAACATATGGCACCAAGGTGTTCTCTGCTATTAATCTTGCTGTACTGGAAGGTCATAAAAAGCATCGGTGTGGGGCAGCACTTCCAGCTGGGGTATCAATCCAGGCAACCCACACAGAAGAGGGTAGGGGGAGGCAATCTAAGCCCTTGGTGTGATCATCATGGCTCAGACAGGGAGGACACAGTGAAGTCTGAAGATAATTTTTTGCTTCTCAAAATGACAGCTGTATAGTTATAGAAATGCTATCCGAAATGTGGGAGGCGAGTTTTGTAGCGTGATGAAATCCGAAATTGTATACTGACTCTCAGCACACCACTCTGAGCTCTAAGTTGTTAAGAAGTTGGTTTTACAAACTTAAATGGCAAAACAAGCATGGCTTTTGTTGGCGTTATGATGTTGAATTATTAGCTTAATAAAAGAAGCCTGTATTGCATTTTGCCTCTTTTGTCTCAAGATAACAATTTTAGTGCATGTTTTAGTGTGCACAGGACCAGTGAGGAACATTTCCTAAAATGTAGTTGAAGAAACAAAGATATAAAAAGTCTGGTAGGGTACACATAGTTGGTAAAATACTGATTTTGAATATTTGTTATGCACAAGGCTGACTAAACCTTACTAAAATAAGCCACCACCACTGTGCCATAGAGACATTAGCCATGTATAAATGGGATAGAAAGCAGAGCAAAGAAGACATTTAAATATGGTAATATTAAATCTTCTGGTTGCGAGTTGATGTGAAGTCATACAGAGTGTGCGCTATGTATTGAGCTCTCAGGGTGTAAGTACCAGAATGCTGCTTCTCAGTCACTCTAAATGAACGCTATAGCGGCACCAAACTCAATTTGACAACAGGAAACCTCCTCAGCATACTTTAATAATCCATGAACAACCGATCACACTCCACACTCTTACCCAAGATGTTTCTTGTATTATAGCTGAACTCTGCAGTATAGGCCATGAGAATTCCTGCATGTCTTTTTAATCAAAGCCATATTCACATTTATTGATGAAGATGTGCTTAAGATGAACCTATAAGAGGTAGATTATATAAGACTATACTGGCTGTAATGCATCAGTGCTTTTCTTTAGGTCTCTCCTAAAGCTTATACTTTTTCCACCTCAGGAGCTTGACACGCATGTTTCAAGGGCATGTGGGCAGCTACGATGCAGACATCCAGCCAGGCGAACTAATGAGTTGTCACAGGGAGGATGACCAGCAAGGGTCTGCATGCCTCACCCTGTTAGGGAAGGCCTGTTAGTCAGAGCCTAGAGCTCAAAAAGCCTCATAGCAGCTTAGTGGCACACTCATACACACACACACACACCTACACACACACACACACACACTTGTCTGACCTCAGATTCCTTCTGACCTCAGTTCCCCAGTGTTCATCCATACTGATTTAACACTGCCACTTGTAGACTGAATGCTCTCATAAAGAAGCTAATAAAAATAATGTATCCCTAACATGAATATGATTACTAGCAAAGTGCTCAAGGTGTCAAATACTCTATACCCTCACCACTTACACACAATTTTTTTTTTGTTCAGTTTTTGTCTAACACTTTAGAATGCATGCTTCGTAATTACTCTGTACAATAACCTCAGGTCTTGCCTGCTGGTTAACATTTGCATAGTTCTATTAATCAACCAAAGGACTGCAGTGTGGAGCTGACCTGTACATGTGAAAAATTTCGACTCCCCGACGCTCAGTTCTACCTTCTTCAGAGAGATGGAGACCTGGAGAACACCTGACAGAGAGGAAGATAAGAGAAGAGGTCATGAGAAATTCATCACACAGACAAAAAAAAAAAAGAGCCCTATGATCCTAGAAGAAAATCATACCAAGCCACTGGCAGCATGTAAAAACGCTGTATATGAACCTGGAGAGATGAGAGGCAACTGCATAAGAGCAGTGCATAAGATGGAGAACCCGGTTAAAAAAAAAAAAGAATAAGGAAGTGATAAAATGATAAAGCTTTCTGTTTTTTGCATCACTCTGTCATTTAAAGGGTTAAAGAGAGCAAACGAGTGGTAATCTGCTATATCTGATAGCATCATGCTGCTTTAATAAAGACAATCTGAGAGCAAGAGAGAGAGAATGGTGTGTGTGTGTGTGTGTGTGTGTGTAGAGGGTGTGGATGAGGGGTATGGGTTATAGAATATGGTACCCCTCATTACAGAGTGTGGGCTGCTCAGGTGTGTTGCTGTGCAGGAGAACGTCAAAGTCTGCATATGAAATAGCTGTATAATGTATGCATGGGCTGAAGTCATGAATGTGTGAGATGGTGTGCATTGGAAATTCGAGTCTTTCAGCTCAGGAAAATGAAATAGAGAAAAAAAAATCCTGTAGTTTCAGGTTGGCTAGTTCCTTCCATCAGAAAATGACTGACTAATGTTTGTCTACATTTCCTTTGCACTAGGGCAAAGGGTGAACTGGACAAATATTTCTAAAGATCACATGCTTACATACTGTATACACAAAAATATAAGCATGCACACACACACACACACACACATGCTGTGACTGCTAGTCTTGGCAATCAATAGAATTTGACAAAATGATTAATTACAGCACCATCAGGCAAGAGGCAGTCATCTGGTTAGACGTGTCTGAGGGTATACATGAGAGCTGCAACCAATTTATAATTACAATCAGCAGTACTCACTGTACCCATTCATTGTACAGTTTCTCATGCTGAACACCACTCTAAGCCATCTAAAACGTAGCTGTGCTCAGAACATAGTTGCTGTTATTAAGTGACGTTATAACTGTTATTACCACGTTGATAGCTTGAGTTCTCTAAGTACACATAACAGTGTTTTGTAGGTACTATGTATAGAACACAGCCACTAGTTAGGATATCATTCTGGTGATTTAAAAGATACAGCTAATTCTGTTCAGTTTCTTTACAGGAATAAACAGGAGCTTGCTAAAAGTTTGTTGCTGTCATGATTTTGTAGAGGCAGCAGATGCAAGTGCTGATTTTCTTGTGCAAAGTGTGCAACACAAATAACCACGTGAATGAAACCACGACTATAAACACAGTCACACATAGACAAAAGCATACACAGAAACAAGAACCGAAATAGTGGTGCTTATTAGGAGTAATAGAACTGGTGTGAGTGATCGGTATACACGTTACTCGGTCATGTGACATTCTGGGCCTGATGGGTAATACAGTACAGTGCCATTTTTGGGATAACCGTTATAAACAGTTATAAACAAAGTTTTATGCTAAAAACTTTATGCAATTTATTTATTTTTATGCATAATTCAAGATCAGAAATGAATGAAATATACATAAATGTTCTCTGTCACCATAAAGGGGGAAAGATTGGAGATAGAGGACTCCTACAAGTTCCTTGAGGTGCAACTGAACAACAAACTGGACTGGTAAGAAAATACTGAGGCCCTCTATAGGAAAGGACAGAGCAAGTTGACTTTATTTGTCGCATATACAATACTGCACATCCTTGGGGTCAGAGCACATGGTCAGCCATGATACAGTGTCCCTGGAGCAGGGGAGTTAGGGGCCTTGCTCAAGGGCCCAACAGTGGCAGCTTGGCAGTGCTTGGGCTGGAACCCTGATCTTCCAGTCAACAACCCAGAGCCTTAACCACTTGAGCTACCAACGCCCAGAGGATGCTTGGGTTGTGTACTAGGCTGTTACGGTTGTTTTAACAGTCTGCAGTGGTGTTATCTTTTTTGCTGTAGTGTGCATGGGAAGGCTGCATTGGGACTGGTGGTGCCAACAAACTGGGCAAGCTGGTGAGAAAGGCCAGCTCTGTGTTGACGATGGAACTGGACATTGTTGAGGCAGTGCCTGAAATGAGGATGAGGAGGAAGCTGAAAGCTATCATGGATAATCCTTCTCATTATCTGTGCTGAGCTGAGGCAAGTAAGGAGCAGGTTCAGCTACAGATCCATCCAGCCACATGCCTCAAAACGTTTGGGGGCATTTCATCCCATTAGCCAACAGATTCCATAATGCAACAGTACCCAACAGTCTCACAAAAACAACCTAACATATGTAAATACACATTGATTTATTTGATTGTTGTTTTTATTTCTATTGATCTTATACAACTTTCTTAAAAAAAAAAAAAAAGCATACTCTTTCTTGATGTTTATGTTTTTCTTTGATATTACTCCTCTTATTTGTGCTGCGGTGTCACCTCGAATTTCCCCTACGAGGGATTAATAAAAGTACATCTTATCTTATCTCATCTCATCTAATCTAACAGTTGTACAGACACAAATGAGTGAGAGCTAATCTTAAGCTGGCAGCAGAAAAATGCATTAACTTAGAAGTGTTTTAATTTTTATACCAGTACTTCCAAACTAGATTCATTCAGACATATTTGAAAAATCGAAATTAACCTTTAGCTACTTTTAGACATATTTTCAATTTTATGGTCCATGATGTTTCTAAGACACTTACATAGAATTCACAACCTGGTAGCTACCAATTTTGTACGGAAAATCCTACACACACGTCTTACTTTTCTTCTGAGGATGGAGCTAATTAAAGCTACTTCTACATAAATCAAACCGTAAACTAATATTACTAAAAAGCAATATTGTGATTATTGTTAGTGACCATGTTCTCTTCTCATAAGCCAATATTATAAAACTCTTTTGTTTAAATTCTTGGGTGTAAACACATGATCATTCCTGAAAGTAAGAAAACCTTTTTTTTATTACATATTCATGCCTTTCTTTGCATATCTATATCCACAAATGGATCTTACAATTCTTTTGAGGATGAATCTACTTAAAGCTAAATCTAAAGCTAACCGTGATCTTAACCTCAGTTACTAAAAGAAAATTTTCAGTCTAATCATAACGCCAAATAAATCATGTAGCATTGTCTAAAAATATGCAGCTTTCCTCATTGGGTCAGTAAATACTGTCAGATATTCCTATATCATTGTGGGAACATTTGTCCCTACCAAGATATAAACACATGCACATGCACAAACACTAACACACACACTCACACAGTGGTGCTTCTGGGTCATGGGTTATCTCTGACAACATTCCTGTGTGTCATCAGTGGAACTCATTAATAATTAAACTAATTAATTGTTCAACATTCACGAGACAAAGGCTTTTTATTAGTTTCTATGTCTGTCAGACAAATCATCTAATTAAACAGATAGGGAGGCACTAGTCATCATAGCCTGAATTTATTAAGCATTATAAAACTGCCTAAAAATATCAGATAACCCAAACCTTCCCAAAATACACAAAGGGAACAGTGTTAAATAATAATATCACCAGCTAAGAACCTTAAAAGTTGTATAAACAATGCTAAAAGTATCTGTAACCATCTGTTATACAGAGTAATGAGTTTGGATTCTTGGTTCTTGATGCCAATATTTCCCACAACACTGACACAAGGTTTCCTATATGACTGTGGATTAGTTAATATCTATCTTGCAAGCATTGTTAAATGATGTTTAACTCTAAAATTAGCGTTACGTTTACACACAGCTCTACGTCTATGCAAATTAATTAACAGGAATGAGAACTAAAGCGTGCTCTGTATTATACACTATGACGCTACCATCCAGACACGCTCTCTGCGTTGCGTCTGGTTTGTGTAATGTTTAGTAAATTACATTAAAAGCAAATGTCTTCGAGACTGCCACGACTGCAGCATTTTGAAAGAAACTAATATCATATGCAGACACATTCCTGCTTTCTCATTAATTCTTAGCTTCAGTCTGAAATACTGCATATGTCCTGTCACTACACAAAAAACAAATGACCTATACAATTACCAACCAACCTCAAACTAGATATTTAAAATTCACATCTTATACTTTGCAATACCACTGTACTGCACTTTTCATTTTTAAAACAATTTATCAGAGGCATTCAACCCACTCAGTGCTGCTGAAAAGGTTTTACTGTAGGATTTAATCAATTCACTTAGAAGCTGATGGCATGAAACCACCGAAATTACAAATTGTGTTCTCCAGTGGTCTGTACTATATTTCGTTTTCACGTAACACATATATTATTTATATATGTTCCAGGTTGTTTGAGGAATTGTCAGGGCCATATTTATGTTGATGGCACATGGAGTTGGTGCATTACATTTAAGTGATTTCATACCCAGCAGATTCTTTGACCTTAAAGTCTTTGACTGGTTCAAATCTTATTTTAGTGGTTATGATTATGATGCATTGGGTATTTATGATTCCAAGCTACACACTGCATCATGTAGAATCAACGAAGAATTGATTCAAGGTCAGTTTTATTTGACATATTTTCATCCTCCGTGCGCTTTAACTAATAAATGCAGATAACACCCAGACAAATCTGTTCTTGGTAGCATTGACAGGCCAGTCCACTCTGTGCATTACTCAAGAAATGTCAGTTGTTTGCTGCATAATTTGCTGTAATTGAACAACAACTGGATTTCTTGTTGTTGGAAATGAAACAAAGAAGCAAAATAAATCATTTCTAATTTTTAAAGAAATATTTTTAGATATGTTAAGAACAAAGAAAAAACACCATAAACATGTGAATCTTTTTTTTTTTTTTTAAGTTGTCTTTATTTGTCACATATACTTTACTGCACTGTGAAATTCTTTCTTCACATGTCTCATCCTTGGGGGTTGGGGTCAGAGTGCAGGGTCAGCCATGACACAGTGCCCCTGGAGCAGGGTGGGTTAGGGGCCTTGCTCAAGAGCCCAACAGTGGCAGCCTGGCGGTGCTGGGGCTTGAACCCCTGTCTTATATTCAACGACCAGAGCCTTACACACTTGAGCTACCACTGCCCTGATGGATGGATGGATGGATGGATGGAATCAGAATAAAACTTGCTTTTGGTGTACACTAGACTGGATAATACACACTCTACGAGACTCATATGATCTACAATATGCAAGAGTTCTATTATATTGTATGTATCACATGCATAAAATCCTGAACCGCATAAGAATGAGAAAACACATTACACATACAGTATCTTTAAAGAATCACTGATAGATTACTTTTTATAAATATTTAAATTGCATTATGGTCTCTCTCTAGTTTTATTTTACATATTCCCCAGCTACATCACTCAGTTCACTAAAAAGCAATATTGTGATTATTGTTAAAACATGGCTAATGACCATGTTCTGTTCTCATAAGCCGAAACTATGAGCCTCTTTTGCTTAAATTCTTGGGTCTAAAAACACATGATCATTCCTAAAAGTAAGAAAGCCGCTATTATTACATATTCATGTACTGTGAAATTTCTGCTTTGCATATTTATATCCACATATAGATGTAAGCATGTATCTAACTGCAATGCATTGCCAGCATTATTAGACATCTTGGGCTGAATAAATCAATAATGCAGGTTGATTTCTTCAAAGCAATTATTCAATGGCAATTAATTCAAGTAGTGCAATCTGGCTATAATACTCTAAACCCCATTAAACACAACTGGGAGGTATATGTCTATAAGCAGCAATTAAGCAGGAAGTACTGTAATGCCTAAGTGTAATCATGTCCTAAAGCATGGAGGGATGCCAATCTTCCCTGAAGACCACACAACAACACAAGCAATTCCACAACACACACTCAGTGTGAAGGTTGCCATTTTATGCAAATCTTTTCTTAATCAAATCATACACTCTATGATTATAAAGCAACAGAATTAGCTGCTGATTACCATTTAACAAGGGCAAAATTTGCTTATTGCTTTATACATAGAAAATAAATATAGATCACACTCTAGCTGGCAGCCATACAAAAACATGGACACGCACACACACACACACACACACACACACACACACACACACAAAGCTTAAGTCTTTACTTATGAGCTCTGAATGCTGCCCTTTGTATTGATTTGCAGTGACTTTTCCCTCTAAGGAGACAAGTGGACATGAACCCTACCAGCAAAATCCCCTCACAGCATAGCAGACATGTTTTCCTGTGTTGCACTTCTCAACATTTCATATACTTTTAAATCAGCTACATGTATAATTCAAATGAGAAAACATGCAGGTGTGCCATGTTTAAAGATTTTCTCATAATTAAATATTCAGGATACTTCACTGAATTGTAGGAGCTGCACAAACAAGGTGATTGTCAAGAGTAATCCCTTCATAACCCTTCTCTTTATTCCTCACTTAGATTTTCTGGGACATTTAATTCCCACTTCTCAAACAAACAGTTTTAGTTAGAAAATGTTTTGATCATGCATCACGAAGAATGGTACATTTCTCTTTGTTTATTCCTTCCTATTTTCTGCCTAGTTAACTCATTGCTCTGTAGCTGCTGCATTTCCCGTGTACATTTGATAAAATCAGGAGAAGCACACTAAAAGAACAGGCATGCTTTGTTCCAGCATGCTCTCAGATATCTTTAGAGATGAGGGCAGGATCCCATTACATCCAATTACGAAGAGCGATAGGATATAACGCCCACTCAACCAGTACGACTGTTAGCTCCAAAACAAACTGAGACAAAGCACCTTCAGCTTTACATCACAGAATTTCCCCCATCCCTGCTCTATCATTTTTAATGCAATAAGCAAAGGAAAAGGTCCAGACTGAAGAGATGTGTCTCTTTGGTCTCTTGTGCTGCTGCTCTTTGCCTTGCAGCTTAATGTGCTTCTTCATCGTGTATATATTTGGTGGAGATATTGAGATCAAAGACTGGGCTCCCTGATGGAGAGGGGCCAAGGCCCTGCAGCTCCGAGTCAATAAACCACTGATGATGAGTTTGTGTTTTTCATTTGGCAGAGGTCACTCCCAAAGCACACCATACGTACAGGGTAATTATGCCCCAAAGTTAGTATATTGTATTCCATTTTTTTTTATTATGACTTACTCTTGTGTCTCTATACTGTACTGTTCCAAGAATGTGTCATGAGTATTCTATAAAAAGATAATAAAGATAATAAAAGTTTTCAGCAGAGGAGGTGCAAAATCATATTTTTCTGCAGACTTGGCTGTAGGCCTTGTATTTTTTATTGATGATCAGAAAAGAATTTATCACAGAATAATTAAATAAACATTTTTTTATTAGTTGGCTTAGTAGTACAAGTATTATATCTTCATGAATTAGATGCATAGTAATCTGTCTTATGTTGTAATTTGTATCTCTTTAGCTAGACAGGTTTTTAATCATTACACCTTTAAATGTAAGTGTAATGTATTTTGGGCAGTAGAAACCATTGTGGGTGGTATGGTGATGCAGCGAGTGAGTAGCATTGCCTCCTTACAGCTTCAGGCTCAGTGGTTTAGCTCAGGCTACTGACTGCCCAGAATTTTGCATGTTCTCCGTTTTCAAAGCATGCCACTGTCCAAGAACATGCCGTAACGTTGACAGGCTTTGCTAAATTGCCTAGGTGTGAAAGAATGTGTGTGCATGATGCCTAGAGACTGACTGACGTCTCATCCGGGCTGAATTCTTAACTCATGTGGGTCCACCGGGACCCTGACTAAAATACCATGTCCTGAAGATTAATGAATAAAGCCCCTCCAAAAAGGTTTACCCAAAATAATTAACCCAAACTTGCAGATTACACTAATGAATCCCAAACTTTGCTTGAAATTCTTGAAAACTCACATCTTTCTCAGGAAAGAACATAGTACGGATGCAGTAGTTTACTGTTATTGGTTATCCATATTTCACACATTACATCATTATTGCATTTTTATCTGAGACAGTGCACCTCCCCGTCCTGCAAATACACTCCCAATCCCTCAGATACATACACAGACACATAAAAACACAAACACACACACACTACCAAGATTTTGAATCATAAGTATAAAACATTTAATATTTAGGATTTTATCTTGACTGCAGTGTGAGTCGATTGAAGCGGTGCATGTTGGATTTTACACACAGTGGGCTGATCTGGGAAGATAATTATATAAGAATTGCCTCTAATTGGGACACGTTTTATGATTGTGTTTTGGAGAAAATCAGCAACAAAATCATCCTGATTATCTTCTAGAGTAGCCCAGATTTGAGAGAACTCCATATTAAGGCATCAGATTTGTGGCTGGACAACAGTTAGTAACTGTTCTATCAGCTGCCGTACTTAATTACTGAATATTCACCCAAAGTTTTGCTTTACTTTCTGCTTTTGTTTCGCGCAAGTAAATCCAATACTGCTGCCACACTGGGGAATAACCACTTGAGGCGTTTTTTGTGGAAAGTGTGAGTCCGAGGGTAATTCTGATTACCTGACAAAATGATTGACTGTAGTAACCTGTATTCTGATGACTAACCTCCTGTCTGTGTTAAAGCCACACCAGAGTAATCAGCAAAGCAACAAACATGCGAAGCTACTTGAGCATACACCACAGGCCCTGCCTTTGGTCCATGCAATCATTGTCCAGAATGATTGGCAGTGCAGCCCTTAAACTCCCATGAGTCTGTGCACCATAAATCACCCTGTGTCAGCATGGAATTCTGTGACTTTGTCATAAATCATGGAGCAAAAGAGGACACATTCAATCAGCATCATTATCTGCCTGTGTTTTGTCAGGAAGATGGCTATTTTGAATGCAGTGATTATGCCATGTCTGGTGACGGAGACCTCCTGAGGCTGATGGAGTGCCTCATTAATATTTAGTGACAGTGTCACAGTACAGGGCCCTGAGGAGTGTGTGACATGGTGACAGATCTGTGGGGAGTGCCAACACGCTCATTCCCACCTTCTCTTTTACAAATCGTACATCATACAGCAATAATACAAACAGAATTATTTATTTATTATTAATTGCAGGTCTGGCTTAGGAATAGGCATCAAAGGATAAGATGGGATTGTAGGATGTATTGACAAGTTACAGTATTAAGAAAGCATGAAATGAATGACTGTCAAAGGAGTATAAAAGAGAAGCGTGAAAAAGAGACCAGAGATGGATGTACTTGTGTATGTCACTATAGACAAGACTGGTGAGACTGAAAGAATCGCTCACTGTTGGTTTTGGACGTGAGAGGTTGACAAATAGCATAGTGGTTCTGATGCAGGCAAAATGACACTATCAGCCTCGGTGTAAGACACCGACTGTATGTCTACCGAGCTGACAGCTTAAGCCACTCTATCCCCACTGTGTTTAGAAAAGTGCTTTTCAATAGCACATAGATTTGCACATACCATATAGAAAGCTTGCTGATAAATGCAAGAGGGTGGAAGCTTCAAGCTTCGGCAGTTTTACATAAACATCAGCGAAATGGTTTTCACAGACACTCCTGATGGTACAGGTGATGGAGGATCTTCTAATCTCTTTGCTGGCTGACATACCAGCCATTTAGTTCAGACAAAAGCAAGGAGAGTTTAAGAAGCACAACTTGGCCATATTTTTTGAGGAGTGCTATTGTCCTTGCCCTTCCAGTGTGCTGTCTTGACTAAGTAAAATGTGCAAGTTGTTCTATTTAAATTCTATATGACTGCATTGTTGTTTCCTACAGATGCAGAAACACTTCACCATGAGATAATGAGACAGCTCCAGAAATGTATTTTTTTTTATTTACCTGTTTCCTGTTATTTGTTCTGTCGGGCAAAGAAATGCTGTTTTCAGCTTATGGCATCACTCATAATGTCTTCCCAATTAATTAACACAGCACGACTCTGACAGCAGTGACAGAAAATAACTACCATCTCCAGCATGGCCCTTATTACCCACGTATAAACTTATTTGAATCTGAATCCGATGTGACATGAAAATAAGCATTACCAATAAAAGTGGGATTTCTTTAGAAATCTGTTTATTCTACATGTGACACAGCTTGTGAACACTTTATACTGCAATAATGATAGCTTTCAGTACAGAATACATCTCTTGAGTGAACTGAGAAAAAATTAATTTGTGCTAGACGAAAATCTATGAATATCCATAGATGCATATGCACTCACAGTTAACTGTCTTTCTGTTTGGACTGGTGGTCAGTACCCTTATTATGTGCTGTGCCCAAGGCCATTCAATTCAAGTGACACAGCCTTCCTTGCATTCAGACTCGCTCAGGCTTCAGTATGAAGTAGGCAAGATACTTCCCATCTCCTAGGCACTGAGTTGGAGCTGATAAGCCTTATTTCCAAGCCCCATGTGCAGCTCTGCCAGTGTTCAGGCCTGTCATTGTCCTCCAGAAGTGTTGGATTCAGCATGTTCATATCTCCTTTATTCAGGCAGGTCAGCCTGTGTCGAGTCAATTCTGGGTCTGATAATAAATTTGACTCAACCGAGAATATGATTCAATTTCAACATAATAAAATCTTAACCTCCATCCCCAAGCCCTACATTTAATTCCTACAGAGGATGAGCTTTGTATTCATTTCTGTTGTCTTTATTCATTAGAATTTCACCCTAAATATGACTTTTATTTTCCCTTCCAAAGTAAAGTTTAGTGCCCTTAACATGGTTTTAAAACAAAAGCAGTCTGAATCAATCAACAAACTGTACATTTGTATTATATGTGTGTTAACATGATAGGTCATTAGCATCTTATCTGTCTATGCATTGATGATACTGTCAGTGGATGCATTTTACTTCAGGGGATTATGTTACAAGTACATCTCCTTCAAGAAAGAGATTTTTCAGTAGCACTTCTTCCTGTATCAGGCGAAGGTAATGTATGGAGATTGTAAGGGATAGAGGGAAACAGGGAAGGAAGTGAGCGAGAAGTTGAGCTAAGCTGTTGCAAGCACCTATTCTAGCCTGTGTGGTAGAATGCTGTGTCTCTGGGGAGAGAACGCAGAGACAGTGAGTGTGAAAGAGAGAGAGAGAGAGAGAGAGAGTGAGAGAGAGAGAGAGAGAGAGAAGCCTGGCTCCATTCACTAACAGAGCCAGCTGGAATAGAGTTAACCACTTACAGGTGCAAGGCCTGTGCCCTCGGAAAATTCCTACACACCACACATTCACTCAACTCACTACTGCGTGTGTGTGTGTGTGTGTCAGCTGTGACTATGTATTTCTAAATTTAGTTTAATTAGATTTAATTTATGTTTGAGACAGTGTGATGTTCTGTGCATTTCTTCATCAATTAAATACGACTGGTTAATTACAGACATTATCATTACCATAGCTGAAACATTCACACTTTTTGTTGTATACAAGCAACGGTAAAGAAAGAGAGAGAAGTGTGTCAGAGTACTTTAATCACCATGAAGAGCTCAGTGATGGAGCTTGGAGAGAGGAGCAATACAGGGGGAACAGAGACAACGTGATGCAACATGTCTCCTAAGTCATTATGTTCAACATGGCACACCTGGTCACAAGTACCTATTGAGTGACTCGTCAGTGCAATAACATACGCCTGCTCTTTCAGAAACAACACCATGGGGGCGTTCGTTACTCACTCTACAACAGCATGTTTAACTATAGCTCTAACCTTGGCTTTGGCTATCCAGTGAACTGTGGATGTGCAAAATATGATCCACAGATGGCAGGCCAGAATATTGTATGACTTCCTGATTGTGGAATAAAACACATGAGGCAGAATTTGATCTCCCAAAATCAACAACTCCCTAAACAGCAGCTACTATTGAAATGTAACCATTCATATCATTTTGCATGTCTAGTGTTAGCTGTGTATATACTGACATAATGACAAATCTGTAGTACTGATCCCCTTGCTTGATGTGTGGTTCAAAGAGCTGCAAGCATTGTTCACATGATCTCTTGATGCTTCTCTATTCATACCCTCAAGTGTCTTTGCTTTAGTGCAAAAGCCTTTGTGCTTTTCTGTCTTTTTAAGGCCAAGACTTTCTTCCTTGTTTCCTAGATTTGACCTGGCTTGTATTTTCGTATAATGCATTATCTTTGTTCGATGCTGCTACAGATGTGGGTAAGGATGTTTTGATTTTCCCTTTATACACACTCACATCCTACCTTTCACTACTGCACTTTACATAGAGTCATATTTTTGTTTGACAATAACACACTTAAATCTACACCATGTATGCACATCAGTGTAAAAATGTCAGAATATTGTTACATTAATTGGACAATTCATTAGGTGCAGCTATCTTGTATCTACACTCATTGACATTCATAACAGTTATACCTACATACTGACAAAATATGTAGGCGTGCAATTGGAGACAGTTGTTCATTTGTTGCACATTTCCTCAGTCCCTGATTACCTCCTTTAGCAATGGGAAAGCAAAACCATAAGACCGTTCCAGATCAGATTTTATTTGCTTGAGGCATCATAACAATGGAATTTTAGTACGTTTGGTGCTGGTATAAATGCACCAGCCACATCATGGAGGGATTTTAAAACTTTAGAATCTTATTAAATTCATCATATCTTCTTGTTCCAATTTGTGAGTATATGTGTAGTGTCAGCTTCTGACCTCATGACTGCTGTTAGTTGTTTATTTTTGGCTGCTGGGCCATTCAAGTCAGCATTGAGGTAATTAAAAATTCAACACTTCATTTAAATGCAATGTTCATAGGACTACATGCCATGTACATACTGCAAGCATTTACTGACATTTACATTTACTTGGAGATTATTTGGAGCACTTATAATCATTTGTGCAAGTACTAGAGTGGTCTAGAGTGGTCTAGGTGGTTATAAAAAGGCATTATAAAGTGCATAAAAAATAATAGAAATCAATTTAAAATAAAAAATTGTGAGTCTAGGCAAAAGCTCATTCCACCACTTTGGAGCTAGTACTTTGAAGAGGGTGAGATCTTCCATAATGCGCATGTTTAAAGCTTATTGATGGACATGCCAAATGCTCTAATGTTAAAGACCTGAGGAATGCGGGTATGCAATTTGTAGTATGAAAAGGTGTACATTGTGATAATTGGGGATACAATAACAGTTGCTGAGATACTACACATGATAGGAGAAAGTTGAGAGTTGCATTAGTCAAGTCTAAAAAGAGCTAGGGCTTGTATAAGAGGCTGAATAAATTTTGCAGTCAGAAAAGGTCATATGCTTCAGGTGAAGTAGAAGAAATCTGCAGGATCTGTTGGTTGATGTGACACTATTGGAAAACCTGAGTCCATCATCTAAAATCAAACCAAGTTTTTCAGACATGTGTGTTGGATGCACAGTATGGAAGTCAATGTTGTTTGACAGCTCCAGCAGGGGAGAATTTTTACTTAGCTTAGTATAGCATTTCAGATGATGGGTCTACATCCTTGAATAGATGTCAGAAAGGCTGGCAGATTTGGCCTGAAAGATTTTGAAGGGAATATGAAAAAAAAAAAAGTATTGACCCGGTTAATAAGCAAGCGATTTATTAATATACAAAGAGAATGAGAGTGGACCAAGTACTATCCCATGAGGGACTCCATTAGTAACGCTGTGTGGGGTAGATGGTATGATTGATCATGTAGGAATGATGAGAATCAGATCAGAGCATGCCAAAGCTGGAAATGAGTTGTAAATGAGTATCTGGTGAAAGTCAGGACAAGGACGATGAGAAAAGAAGACACAGAAGTCTCTTAGGCTTTATATAAAGCCTCAGTGACCACAAGGAGAGCTGTGGTCATAGAATGCAAGGCAAACAGGCATCTAGGAGGTTGAGGGTATGAATGCAGCTATCCAAACAATGCATGTTCCAGAGTCATGGATAAGGATGGAAGGAGTGCAACAGATCTGTATTTAGCACCATTAGCGGGGTTGAATATTGGTTTCTTAAGCAGAGGTCTGTCACTTGCAGACTTGAAGAAACCAGAATACTTGATAAAGGTCATAGCAGTCATATGAGCTTTTTCATATTGCTGGTTCATTACTCTAAGCATCACTATTTCTTCTTTAGTTAGTAGCATGTGTGAAATGTGTGAAAGGTTGTGCTTCATTTTGTGTATGAGTTCGTTCCGCCACAACTGGATAACTGAATGTGGCTCAAATTTCAGTGACAGCCCAAACAAAATCATCAGATGAAGTCATCAACAGAAAGAAAGCCTGTAGCAAGAGCAGGAAGAGAAATACTGCACAATACATAAAGAATATAGAGAACAGTTTACATGGGCCAGAGAAGTGTTGGTATTGATAGAAAGTGAGTGAAAGAATACAATCTTTGTGATAGCAACAGAATAAGAAAAGAATACACAGACTGCATTCTCTCAGCTCTGCAAAACATATTTTATTTCAGAATAGTGGATGTCAGATAGTGAGGGGTTGAAAGGAGGTGGTATAGCTGGCTTGGAGGTGAGAGGGCAAAGCAAGTCCAGAAATGTGGAGAAAGATGTGCAGGAGGAACATGAATAAGATCATGAAAATGTGGTCAGGGTTTATTCTGAATGTAAAAGTAGAAGCAGTTGGAGGTGGAGTCTTACGGAAGTGAAAATGACACAAAGAAATGTTCTGATATGTGAAGAGGAGTTACTTTGAGGTTTGATGTGGTGGAGCTCTTAGTGAAGATAATGTCAAGGATGCTGCCAGCTTTGTGGGTTGGCGGAAAAGGGTTTGAGCTTGTCTGTGACGTTTCCAAGAGGATCTGGAGGATGACTGACCCCAATAATATGAAGTTTGCAAGATTTTCAAACAGTCACAACATAGATTTCAAAAGTAGAGATGAAAACTTCAAAAAGAGAAGGAGGAGGGAAAAAAACTGGTCCTCAGCCCACACCAGAGATCCCAGTGGTACAGACAGAGTGGACAGACAGAGAATGTGAAACAGAGTACACTGGATGTAGACGTTGTTCCACATCTGTATAACAATCGTTTATTTGACTGCTTTTATCAAGAAAACATAATATCTCAGTCATATGAGTAAAGAAACAGCATTTTTTGCCAACATGACAATGTGATTACAGACTTACAGATCTTCAAAGAGAATCTTATGAAACTTCCTTCACTTAAGTGACAAAGAAAATATAAAAAACCTACATAACCAAACAGGTTGTCATGTCAGTGTTACAGACAAGTGAAAAGTAAAGGGGACACTGCAGAGCATCTTTTGAAATAGCTCCCATTTGTTCAGTTTTCCAATGAACTGCACTCGGCAGGCTCCTGTGTCACATCATCATCACTATGTGACTGATGTACCAGACGTGCACCAAGCTTCAAAGATAGTTGTCATAGTGGACTAATGTACACCAGCCCGGAAAGTAAACAACAAAACTGTATGTCACTTGTGTTATGTCACTCTAACATCAATAGTCCTGACAACATCGAATGCCAGTTGGACTAAGCCTTTATAAATGTTCATGTGGGTTTATGCCAGTTGTCATTAATGACATAGGTGCCATGTAGCTCAGTACAGCCATAAATACACTTCTACTGTCAAAAAGCTCACTACCACATCATGTCAGTGTCACTTCTGTGCTGAAAATGGTCCACCATTCAAATAATATTTGGTCAGTTCAGGTCCTGTGGTGCTCTGTTTTCAATAATAGACAGAGTGAAGGGTGCCTGACAAATTGTACATAACAACTGATGAGTTACAGCCAGTAATTGTGTACTTCATCAAACAGAGCTCTCATGCAGACACACCATCTTGCTCACTGACACAGTGACATTACTGTCACTTGTGCTCCGGATGATCCAGTGTGCACTAGTTTCTGGCTCTTATATCTGTAATAAGATATAAATAAAAGTCATGCTAGTATGTTAAAGTCTATAATATCTATCACAAACAACAAACTCTCAAGGTCTCTCCCTAAAGAAGCTTTAGTAGTGTATGAATGGATGCACAGATTGTAAGCTATGTCTGCTGTTGGGTAAGCATACAGGACAAATGGTCAATTTATCAGGTTAATAAAGAGAGATGAGAGAGAGAAAGTGAAGCGTATGTATCTTTGTAACAATGATGTACGATAGAGCGTGATACATAAGGGCAAGTCCATCTATTTCCCTCCTTGCCAAAAAAAAGAGAAAGCTTTCCAACTAATGTTGTGCCATAGAAATTGCAGATATATGATCCAATGAGCCTATATAAAAACTCTGTTTAGCAAATGAGGGCAAAACAGCATTGACTTTATTAAAAGGTAATGATTCATCTACAAGGATCCATCTGAACTTTAAGAGGTAGATTTGTGCTACAGCTATACTTTAATGGCCTAAAATTAAGTGTGTGTACAACCACACAGTACGTGGACTTTCATTTTGTGTCCTTTTGCTAAAAACACATTCAGACGATCAGAGATCAGAGTCCCCCTGAGGTGTCTAAACATCACAGGACTGAAAAATGAGTATCAAAACTCAGATAGAGACAGAGAGAGAGAGAGAGAGAGAGCAAGACTGGATCAGACATAAAGCCACTGTGAGATACTGTGACAGTTTCATTTCTCTGGTTTATTAAGTGTCCCTGCCTCCCTCCTTTATACGGATATTAGCAGTAAAACCATGCATTATCTCCCAACTGTACCTCCACTTTTATTTACCATTCATCAATCTATACAAGCTCAGCAGAGAAGCATGAGAAGCAGAAACACACACATAGAAACAAAGGAAAATCCTACTGCTTCTTTAAGAAATAAATGCATCCATGTGATGTAAAATTGTGGCCTATCAATGCAAAGGTGCACCTTTCAATAGAAATCCAGGTTCAAGTTCAAGTTGTGTTACGTGGCTATGGCTGGTGGTGTGTGGGGGTACAAGTAGATGTGCTCACGGGGAGAATCGAGTGTTAGCTGAGCATTCGCTTCTGCATCGGTGAAGAGCTCAGCTCCAGTGAGTGGCTGGCAGTATAAAAATATGCCATGGCAGGTTTCATACATAAGAGAGGGAATGTGCTCTTGCCTTCACTCTCCAAAACTGGTTGTGCTGTCATGTGATGCGCAGAGACCTATTTAAAAAAAAACAGACGGCTATATCTACATTGGGTGAATTTATAAGATGCACAGGGAAAAAAAACTGATTCTGAACATTTTTGCCTCGTGGGATTTCTCTAAATAGCTTATTTAGACGTGAAGTAAGCTCTAAGATGTCGTCAATTAAATTTGGGATATATTTATCTGTACATGCTGAGGTGATATTTGAGATATATCAATTTGACACAAGCATGGTAAGAATCCCTGCCATGCAAAAGAGTGCATGCCAGGAAGTAAAACAAGAGCGAGACATGGAGGGCTTCTTCAGCTTATCTCACCATCAGGTAGCCTACTACTTGCTGGGAGAAATGCTATTTATATATCTCCCTTGGGAAATCCCAGCAAGCTTTCTGTCTGCTCTAGAACAGGTGTGCAATTGTGGTTAAAAGAAGGGAAAGCTGCAAATCCTACTAGAGCTTGAGTTTTCTCTATACAAATTGGACACACTCTATACAAATTGGACATTTGACATAGCCAATTGTCATTAATGTAAATTGAACAACTACCAAATTTTCTATTGGACCATGGGCTGTTTAGGTAGACACATACAACTCTTATTATTAATGATTTTGTCGCAATACTCTCCAACCTTTTTGGAAACATTTAGATAATGCATGCAAATAAGCCAGCTGTGACAGAACATTAATACAGGGACCGTCCATGTGAGCATAAACCACATGGGACACTTATATTTATAGGGCCCCATGGTTATGACATAATTACACTCTACAACATCTCAAGCTAATAATTACAAGCAGTAAAACCAACCACTCTCACCAATATGTAATTAATAACGACAACAAGCACATTCCCAGTGGCAACCCATGTCCCTCTTCAGTGCAATAAATTATTTACTGTGTGCTAGAGGAGGTTGTTTATAAAAACTAAGAATCTATTAACACATAAAATCGAACATTAGAGCAGAGGGACTACACACTAAGAAAGAGTGAATATTGCGAATACAAATTGTTGAACCAAATACAAAGTGAGAAACGTTAATCGATTGTTGAGTCGCTTTGATGTACACTTTCATGTATGACATGAAATGTGTTCTTTTGGAATATCTGAAATCAATTTGTTGAGTTCTAGATTCTAGAAAGCTTTTAGACAAGCTCACACACACACACACACACACACATGCACTAAGCTGTGCAGATATGTTATTGATAAGCTTAGTTCAGCAGTCAGGAGTACATGTGCATATACGCCTGCTACAGTCTATTGAAGTTGAAATTACATAATGAAAAAATAACATAATGACTGTCACATACAAATCAGGTGAACTGCATCTGTCTCGCTCTATTACAGGGACCAAAAGTACTTTGACTTTTTTAAGAAGTCTTGAAAGGTTCTCCATGCTTAGCAGTTTGCTGCTTTTTTGAAATCTTCTATTCACTCCTATTTACTCATTTTGTCTGTAGCCATGACTAAATATCATTCTGTAAATAAATATGAAGGTGTCAAGAGAAAAAAACTGATTAACTGAACTGAATAACTGTGTTAACACAGTCGGCTGCCACAGTCAGATGAAAGAAAAAATTCTGAAGTGTTGGCCAGCGATCATATCTTCTAAGAGAAGCTGCGGGTCAGTTAATATCCGTCTGTGGGCCTTACGGTTGGACTTGGGACAGCCCTGGCCTAGTTTATTTAAGTTGACAAAATCTCTGAAATCGAATCATTTCATATTAATGACTTTAACTAATGAAATATTCACCAACCGGTCAATCAATTAAAAATATCACTGTATAAATGGAGTACAAGCTGCAACGACTCAGGCAGTGTATAAGGCATTTTCCACGGCATCTTCTTTTAATGCTTTGCAGCACTTTATTAGAGCCAGCACTAAGTGACCGATAAGTGACTGATTTAGTTTCAGACTGCAGTGTGCCACATACTCCCTAGTGTTCCATCATCAAGCTTTCTATGACACCCACATGCCCTCCTTTTTATCCAGCATGGGGTTGAGGAGGGCACATTGGTGCATTCTGGTGGACAGTCACCTGAGAGTTTACTCTGAATAAAATAAAAGCTTTCCTGTGTGATGTGCTTGGTCTCCCTGGCCATCTGAATACAGTTGGTATTTTCTTCTCTGTTTTCATGTCAAACTATTTTATTTTCCCCTCACCTAATCCATATCGAATTCACCTTTTCTGTCACATGGATTCAGATTTTGGCTTTTTTAAGGGGTTGTTACCCCATGCTCCTAAACAAGATATTTTTTTATTGGCGTAGACATGAATCAATCACGTTCAAAAATCTGTTTTCTAAACATTTTCATCTATCTATCTATCTATCTATCTATCTATCTATCTATCTATCTATCTATCTATCTATCTATCTATCTATCTATCTATCTATCTGTCTGTCTGTTTATTTATTTGATTATTTGACACAAAAAGGCCTATGATATATTGTGGTAAGAATATCAGTAAGACAAAAAACATTGTTTTTTTTCCCAGACATCCTTTAGAATACTTGAGATGCGCTCAATTATAGATAACGTTTCAGACACAAGATCTGCAGGAGGAATGCTCTGATAGAAGTACTCCCACTTGGCATGAACTACATGGATTTTTAATGCAGCCCAAATAAAGGCATCTTCTTGTGACCCTCAACACATCATATTTAATGAACATTCCTTCCTAGGGATATTAGTAGGTCTGGCATCAATTATTCATGCTTACCCTCCATTTCTCTGTTACGAATGAAATTACTATTCATCACACTCCACTGTTCCATCACTGTCTACACAATTTCACTGACATAACCCCCACTCTTCCAGAGCTGAAGGTCCACATGATGTATCAATAAACAACCACAAACAGTCAAATATCCTGAGGGTGAATGCTGATGTTATTAATACGGAATTTGTTGATTCATTCATTAACTACACCGATCAGCCATAATGTTACCGCCACCTGCATTGTGTAGTTCAGTGCTAAACCCTTGGGGCATGGGCTCCATGAGACCTCTGAAGGTGTGCTGTGTCCTTTCTGGCATATTAGCAGAAGAAACTTTAATTATTCTTAAGCATTATGCTGCTGAAAGAGGCCACTGATATCAGGGAATAATGTTGGCTTCAAGGATAGTACTTGGTCTGCACCAGTGTTCAGGTAGGTGGTACTTATCAAAGTTTCCCAGCAGAACATTGCCCAAAGCATCATACTGTCCCTGTTGACTTACATTCTTCCTATAGTCTGATCCCAAAGAGATGAAGAGACACACCTGACCATCCACATGATGTAAAAAAAAACAAAAAAAAACATGATTCCTTAGACCAGACCAACTTCTTACATTACTCCATGGTTCAGTTCCGATGCTCACATGCTCATTAAAGGTACTTCAGCGGCACTGGACAGAAGTCAGAATGGGCACTCTGACCAGTCTGCGGCTACACAGCCCTATACACAGCAAGCTGCTACACAATGTGTGTTCTGACACCTTTCTGTCATAGGTAGTATTAACGTTTCCAGCAATCTGTGCCACAGTAGCTCTGCTATTAGACTGGACCAGATGGCCCAACCTCCATTGAACTGTTTGTAAGGTATTAACCACAGCATACTAAGAACACCCCAAACGACGCTCTGACCCCAGTACTTTAGCCATCACAGTTTGGCCCTTATCTCTCAGATTCCTTCGCTTGCCCATTTTTCCTGCTTTCAACACATCAACTTTGAGAACTGACTACACACTTGAACCTAATATATCTCACACCCAGACAGGAGCTACTGTAATGAGATAATCAATATTATTCACTTCACCTGTCAGTGGTTTTAATGTTATGGTTGATCGGTATATCTTTGTTTTAACTCATGCAGAGAAATGGATTTTTGAGACTTTGAAAAAAGTGTAAATACGATAAACCATCATTGTGTTCTGATCACATTAAAGTGGGGCACAGTAAGATGTTAGCATTCATTACTTTATTGTTCATTTTAACTGCACCCTCATGCCAATACGCTATATTGATTTGTATGAGGATGGCACCTGCTGCCTCTCCATTACTAGGAAACTGAATGCAATAAATGATGAGAACCTTAATCATAACTGCATCGATAGCTGCTTTAATAAAAATGTGCTTTATCGACAGGCACACTCCAGGGAAGGGCTATACAATAAACTTATACTTCCTATGGTACTAATGGCTAGTATGCTAACATATAGCCACCAAACCAAGCTGGCTCTAGCAAACTGCTGAGTCACTATGTTGCACTGAAGCATAAAAGTAATACATTGTGCTCCAGTACACATCCATCTTGGGATGCAAGCCTGCTCTTCCCTGTGCAAACACTCGGTCAAACCGCCGACTCCGGCATTTTGACCCCTTGCGGTGTGTCTGACCTGGTGTGTCATTGCAGTGAGTGAGCACCAGGTCAGCAGCCTTGAATGGAGATAATTTATGATATTTCTATGCTGAGTAGTGATCCGGTATGAGTCATGTCCGCAGAGAGTCACAGGAATCGGAGGCTCTGACACAGACTGCAGCTCAACAGCTGCTCCTGAAACACAGTGGGAGGCCTGTGTAAGGATACAAAAAGTAAACATTCACCCCAAATCATCACCAGCGTACACTTCTGTACTGACTGTTATAATAATACAAAAGATGCATATCTGTAACACTAGCATCATTGTAATGCCTCTTGCTTTTGATTACTTGACTGTAAATTGTTATTTGTTGATTATAACATTCAAAAGAACAGTCAGAAGAATGTACTAGTGAGTTAAATAGGGGGAAACACACTTAGGGACTGTGAATGGTGCTATTAATGGAAAATAATTAACAATGTGTAATACGGCTCGAACCAAATCTGAGGTTGAATAACGATTATTTTCCAGTAACAGCATTACTTATCTCATTATTTTATTCCTCTTATCTATCATATTTTGAAATTTTATATAGTTTTATTTAACTTGGTAGACCATCCAAAAAGTTTGTGTTGTCACTTACATTACAGGAGCTATGAAACATTTCTTTTCCAGCCTCTTTTTTTCTCTCAGCTTACAGCTTGTCATGTAACTAAAAAAACCAAAAAGTTCAGTCTTCTTTCCTGAAGATTTTCGTGTGGCAGAAAACATATAGACCATTATACAGCCCTGATATAAGAGACTCCTTCTCTTCTCAACGTTTCACCATAGCAATGCAGTATATTCTTTGTAAATAACACCATGCCTTTTAACCCATTTTGTTTCTGTCATTGATTGATTATTATATACATAATCATTATATATGATTAAGCTTATTAGATTATGTAATGCATTCAACATACAAGCCCCTGTGAATGAGCTCTCACTGTAGAAATGATTGTTTATTTGAACAAGTGCATTAATAGAAAACAGTGAACTGGAAGTACTGTTAGAATTGCTGTTATAAAAATGACTCAATCAACTGATCGATAATTAAACAGCACTGTGGTATTGCACATAATGAAGCCTGGAAATAAATATCTGAAAACAAAAAAGAAATCCACTGATATTATATAATGGAAATATTGATATTTCTATAACTAATGATCATAATTCTGTAATAAGAATTGCTTAGTCGCAACTGCCTTTTTCACGAATAGTAACGTGACTGCACTGCAATGCAACACTTCACCGACCAGTGCAGTCTTTCTTCAATCATAGTCTGTCATTATGCACATGATGCAAACCTTGCCTGTGCACGACCTTCCTCTCAGCACGCTAGTCAGCTCCTGTGGCTAGGAAAGAACTGCACAGTATTACTGACATCCGAGCACTAAGGGTAACAAAATTACACTTACGAAAAGGTGCAAGCAAGTCAGAACCTTGGAGCTTATTATAGGTAGCAAGCATGGCTGCTGCATCAGTGCCACTAAATCTACTTGTGTAATTTAAAGATTTTTCTTTTACTGTTGGAATTACACAGTATACACTAAGCTCAAAAACCTATCCCCTTACCCCACCCCACGTAAACATTGGAAATAATATCTTGATTTATTAAAAAATGGGGCAAGAGTTGAGTTTATACCATGACATTTTGCCTTTTGTTTTTAATTTACCTGATTTATTTCTGAAATAGATCATTTTGATTAGAATGTTTAATTTTGCACTGAAATATGAGAAGAAATATTAAGTGTAGTCTTTCACATATCCATCCATTTTCTGTACTTCATGTGGTACACAGGCTCACAGGGAAAACTTAATAACAGACTGGGGGCACAAGGCAGGGGACAACCTGGACAGGGTGCCAATCCATTGCAGGAAACACTCACCCAATTTAGAGACACCAATCAGCCTACAATGCATGTCTTTGAGGACTGAGGAAGCCAGAGTACCAGGAGGACACCCACAAAGTATGAGGAAAATGTGCAAACTCAAGACAGATGCAGGGAATCCTCAGAGGTACGTGGCTAAATGTGCTAACCACTAAGCCGCCACTAAGCCTGGGTGAATTCTAGCCCTGGCTCTAACCATTTCTTAACTCTTTAATTTAGCACTTTAATGACTTACAATAATCATGATAATAATCAGTATAAATTCCCAGCAAGCACAATGTTAAAGAGGTGAACCCAATTCCTGAGATGATCTTATAAACCTACTTTTAATTAGACCTGTTGCACTCTACTCTAATCAGAAATAAATTAGTCTGTCCACACACAGACACCCGCACAATGGATTTAGTTGACTCAATACAGAACAATAATGTTTCCTGTGCAATAAAGTAGCACATATTTTACGGATAAAAACTTTTTTTTTTTTTTTTTTTTACTTTTTTCTTGCTTTCCAGAAAAAAACAAAGCTGCATGTTTGGCTGCATGAGCGGCCTCTGTTGGTTAGCTGAGAGTGAAGATGGACGGTCTCAGTCAATATGGGCCTCTGTGTTTAATTGGACTCTGTGGGATTTGTGTACGTGGCTGTGTCATCTTGCTACTTGTCCAGGGTTGTGACAGTATGAGATATATACATGTACTGTGCAGGATATCAGAGCAACATGTTGAAATATAGTACAAATGCAATAACAACAGAGATAAGAGAGATTGTTGCAGATCATGCTAATCCCAAGTTAGTAACACTGTAGAGCCTACGAAACCAAGAGTACTTGCAATAATTCAGAGTAAACATTTCAACGAGTACTCAAGAGGTTCTGGTTATGGAACAGACACACCAACACTGTGTCACTGCCCATTCAGGACATGAATGTGTGATCAAAGGATCAAGCCAGACCATGTGCCATGCAGCTCTGTGGCTGATGGATTTGATGGGCAGATGAGAAACCTGTGCATTCTACTTCTCAGACTCTACAAAATAGAGAGCAGGGCCAGGCAACAGATGGGCCATCTGCATATATACTCAGGACAGACATGCCTGGAGATACTACCCCCGTACCCAGCTGGCAGACTGGGCATTTAAAAGAAAATAAAAGCGAGAAAGAATGAAATGGGCTGCAGTGTAGAACTACAAAAAATAACTTTATAGCCTATAAATGAGAGGTTTTTGTTTAAATGCAAATGATATGCACCACTGAAGGTAGCACCTGTGGTGAAGGCAAAAAAAAACAGAGAGAGGGATTCATGTGACTGAGTTTGTGGAGGCAGTGAATTGTTATATGTATGCAAGCTTAGTGGACTTAACTGGACACATTAGTCATTCAGACAGCTGCTGCACTAATAGAACAATAAGCAGGGGCAAGCGTTAGCCTCGTCCTCCTATCAAAGGCAATTTCAATACACACACATAAGCACTTCCTTAGGCTATCATTCTCACTTTCTCTCTCTCTCTCTCTCTCTGGCGCTCTCTGACACTCACACACACACACACATACAGTTAGAGGATGTAGTATGGCCAACAAAAATAAAACTCACATATAACTCTATATCGTCTCATCATTACATGTGAGGTGGAGGCTGCAAAGATTAATAGCACCGTACATACACACACTAACCAGCCGCTTGGTTAGAAACACTATACTGGGTACCACTTTGCACTCAACCTCAATACTTCGTGCCATGGATTCCACAAGATGTTTAAAACATTCCTGGTCCATTTTGACATGATTGCATCACATAACTGCTGCAGATATGTCCAGTGTGCATTCATGTTCTTGGGTGACAGGTGGATCCGACTTAAGTTTTTTGTTGCAACCCAAGGGGTCTGCAACCTGAGGTGCTTGTCTGCTGATCACAGTTGTAAAGACTGGTTATTTGGCTTACTGTCAGCTTAAACCAGTCAGGACAATCTCCCATGACCTCTTTATCAACAAGCAGAACTGTATGTGATGTGCAGTGGTGTTGTTTGCATCATTCTGTATAAACTCTGTGCACCAAACAACCCTGCAACTGAGATTTCTCCACATTCTTATGTTCGACATGAACATTAAGTGAAGCTTCTGTACTTGTATCAGCATGATGTTATGCACTGTGCTACTAATTCATGATTAGCTGATTAGATAAGTGCATGCATTGGCAGGGGTACAGGTGAACCTATTAAACTGGCCAGTTAGCATACATGAGATTTAAATCCACAGCAGTGTTTTCTGTGGCATTACTCACACACACTGGCTCTATTTCATCCAAGATACCCCCATCACAAAACCGCTATTCACCAGCCAAACCACACCACAGACATAGACAATACCTAGACAGCGACCACAGTAATACCCTCCTGTGCTGGGAAACCTTTATTACAGTCCCAAGGGCTACTATAGTTCCATTAGCTTGTGCAATTGTTTCACTCACGCAGGACTGAGTTAATAAGGCACTTATATTAGCATGCATGTTATTCAGTTTCAACAGCAGATTCAACCACAAATATTACTACAATATCTTTTCCCTTCTTCCCACATTTGCATCTCACCCAAAAAAAGGGTTATTAATATGCGGATAATCTGACTTGCTCAGTGTGAAATAAGCCTGGGTGAGCTGGCGTCAAGTTTACATGCCCCATTGTGCTGCCCCACGCTTATGGTGCGTCATATTTGCATAAAATCCCATTTCCCCGATGCAGGCTTAGTGCTTCCAAATCCATTCGCCGCTGCCATCACAACATCAGAATAGGTCATGAAGACGAGGGAGAGACGGAGGTGCCTGAGCATTCTCTCCCCATTTCACACCTCTTACTTGGCAGCCTGGCCCCTAAAGACAAACAATGATGAGAGGACAAGATGTACTGCATGTCTCTTAATACACACAGTTATAGGCTGTATATGAAATAGCCACCATGCATTTGGGAGAAAGAGATATGGGCCTTGTGGCTAGACCTAGCACTTTAAGTAGTAAGCCATCAAGACAGCAAATGTTATAAGGTATCTGGGCTGGAGGGCATACTCTATTTTAGTGTAAGCCAGAGAGAGAGAGAGTGTGTGTGTGTGTGTGTGTGTGTTCTTTCAACCTCTAAAGAATTTCTGACATTTGAATGTTGTGTTCTGCTGTTCCCATCATGAGTTGGCATGTCCTGATAAACAGCCTTCTGTGGTCTCACTAAGTAGCATCCTGAGTGGAATATACAATTATATTGTTTTCCTTGCACATTACCGTGCCTTCTGCATGTCTAATGCATGTATTGCTCTCTCTTTTTTTCAATCAAATTCTCCCAGTTTGGTCATTTTGCCAATTCCCACCCACTGGCTAGCTCTCCCTTATCACGCCACAGCTACCAAACAGGGAGGGTGAAGGCTAACAGTGCTTTCTACAAGACACATGAAGTCAGACCTGGGCAGCGGAACCCATTCAGAGGAAAGCGCTAACGTATATAAATATAAAATGGGCAATAAAAGAAAGAAGAGTACAGACTCTGAACCTGCCTGCATTTGTAAATTGACATGTAAATCTTCAGAACGCATTCAGAAATAGTGCAAACAGGGTCAGCGGAGGATTGTGCTCAAATGAATAAATCATCATATTGTTTTGTATATTCCCCTTAATCAATATGTCTGTTGAGATGTTTTCACCTCGATGTGTAAAATATAAGACAGTGGCAATTCAAACATTGTAAATTTAGCATGTATGGAGATCACATCGGCAAACTGATACAAATCAAGTTGTCTTTATTTGTCACATATACAGTACTGCACAGCGAAATTCTTTCTTCACATATACCATCCTTGGGGGCTGGGGTCAGAGCACAGGGTCAGTGATAGCAGCTTGAACCCCAATGTTCCAGTCAGTGACCCAGAGCCTTAACCACTTGAGCTACCACTGCCCCATTCATTAAAGGGCCGGTATGGAATTTCCACTGTTTTACGATAAAATCGAGCAATTATTTAATTTTAGTTTTTTATATCTGAATGAAATAAGCATGTCAAAATAATGAGAAAGCACCTTGCGACAATGACCAGCAAAATTGTTACAATAAGGTTGGTTTTGTAGTAACTATTTCCTTATAACTTCTACAGCATATGAGCTGGTGAAAAGGTATTATACACACGTCTACACATTTAAAAACTCTTTCCCTGTTTATCACCATCCAAGGTTATTTATTCAGCATTGAATTTGATGTGCAGCAACTACTGTTGTGCAAGTTTCTCTCTTTCCCGAGATTCAGTCACACTCACAGTAACACACAAAATCCTTGACTAAAGGTTGTTTCCTTTCCTAATTTGCACATTGTGTCATTTATACAATTATTCTTTTTGGAAACTTCACAGTACACCGATGCACTGATTGCACAATTCATCTGCACATGCAAATTAGCCCTCTTTATTTAGAAATTGAGGAAATCAGGTCATCTAATCTGTGTAATACGGATAAATCCTAAGATATATTGTAAAAAGAAAAAAAAACGATTAAAACATGACATATGTTTGGTGCAGTATGTATTTTTCGTTACACTTGGTCAATTTCACGTTAGATTACTATTGGACAAGCATTTGTAAAGATCAATCAATACCTAGGAAGTCTCTCATTTGTCCTGATGACAGTAGCCTCACTGCTTTCTGTCTTGCTGTAACACTTCCTTTGAGCAGCAACCCTATTCTCTTGAAAAATCACAGCAAATGTACAGCGATTTGCAATTTACAGGTTTTTGGTTATCTTGCTAAACAACATCTGTCTGAATCCCCCACCGAAAATTGCTTGTTCACAAAGTGCAGACATAAAAAGAGGTGTTCCTATTCTGGTATGCCAATCAGGGGCTGTTGCTTCAAAAACAAACTGATTTATTACGGATATTTATGCCCTGTATATTAGAAGAAAATGAACATGCTTGTCAGCATTTTTCCAGTACAATACCGAGCTTCCTAATGGCACCATTGTGCTTTTGGCTGTAAGTGGAGCCCAAAGGGAAAAGTTTATTTTTTTAAGGTATTTTAGAACAGGATAGGCTGCTTGATCTGCCCTTATTGTGCTATCAACATCAACAACCAACCACTCAGAGAGAGAGAGAGAGAGAGAGAGAGAGAGAGAAGTACAATAGCATAAAAACAGAGAAATCATGTAAGAGATTGGGAAATATAGATTGCATAGGTGCTCAAATAAATACAGGCATATCTTTAGCTAGGGAGATGCTATGCTTCCCTGCTATTATCCGCAGTCTGCTCCACTCTGTAGCTAATAGGTTCTCAAGTGTAAAGCCACAACACTCTTCCCAGCATGTAACTTTAATGAGAGGACAAACCTGTGCAGTTTTTACTCACACTCTTAAACTCCATATCAGTAGCAGAGAATACATGAGAGTCAGGACCAACACTAATGCTCCTCTTAACTCCACCGATTCTCCTCTCAATTTAATAGTGCATATCAAGAGACGCTGACCAGAACTGATGTCCTGTACTACGTACAAGCTGTACACTCCATGTGCTATGCCACTAGATGTTTGATGTTCTGTCTATATAAATGCATATTTCTATTTGATGTACATTGCTAATTGCTTCTGCTAGAGAACATGAGGGCATTTGGTGCCTCTTCCACATAGTTGACAGAATACAGGCCAGTATATATAAATCTGATAAATGAGGTATTCTCAAAGATTTTAAAGGCTAGGGACTTGTCAACTGTAAAAGTAAATTCCACAAACTCCCTCAGCGCAGATCTATTTTATGAACAAATTCTTTTCAAATATTAAACTTCTGTTACTTAGAGCTTCTGATACCTGATCTAGTCTGTAGTCCATGCCCTAGTCTCAACACTCCTCACATGGGTCAAGGATTTTGTGATATTTGTTGTACACTTCTTCTTTAGAATAATGAATGTTACAATCTGATTGGCTCTGTACTGCAATGTGTCAGATTCTAGTGGGATAAAAATGAAACACATAGACACAAAATAAATAAAATACTGCAAAAATACAACGACCAGGCATAACATTAACCTAATATTAACACCTGCCTAATATTGTGTTGGTTCCCCTTTTGCTGCCAAAACAGCCCTGACCCGTCATGCACTGTGTATTCTGACACCAGCATTAGCTTCTTCAGGAATTTGGGCAACAGTAGCTCGTCTGTTGGATCGGATCACACGGGCCAGCCTTCACTTCCCACGTGCATCAATGACCCTGTCGCCAGGTGACCACTGTTCTTTCTTGGACCACATTTGATAGATACTGACCACTGAAGACTGGGAACACCCCGCAATAGCTGCTCTGATCCAGTAGTCTATCACAATTTGGCCCTTGTCAAACTCACTCAAATCCTTGCGCTGCTTCTAACACATCAACCTTGAGGACAAAATATTCACTTGCTGCCTAATATATCCCACCCACTAACAGGTGCCATGATGAGGAGATAATCAGTCTTATTCACGTCGCCAGTCAGTGTTCATAATGTTATGCCTGATCGGTGTATAGTCACTGGATTGAAATGAACAAAAACAAGCAAAACCTAACACAGCACAATTTATGGCTTGATGTTTTCAAAAGTTACGTTTGAAACAATCAGTGAGTAAAAATGATAACCTCATGTGTTTGCAAACAGGTTACAGTGAAAAAGTATTGCTTATCACTTGCAATGACAGTCAAATGACCTTCGTCTTTTAAAGTAGGCTACATTTAGACCCACAAGTCTAGCTTATGAAACAATCACTGCACTGAACAGTAAAAACAACAAAACACTCCTTCCCAAATAATTCCTTCTTTTGAGTCCACATTTAAACAAAGCTGCTTCTTCTGAGAATTCTGAACTGTTTAAAAAGAATTAGATGAAGCACTGCTGACCCTACTTTGATTGCAGAAGCTACTGTTAAACATGCTCGGATCATACCCTACTGATGCCTCTCAACCCTGTTCTCATTAACAAAAACTATACCTGCTTAATAACCTCTCTATGATCCCTGCAGTTCTAAGGAGCATATCTCCACCGAGCCTGGGCATAGTGCTGATGAGAAACATGACCTTTGTGGTGCCGCAGACCCGTGTAGAGTTAGCAAAGCATGCATGTGTCGAGGATGACAGCGTGCTGTAACTCAGCCAACTCCCTCCAGAGCTCAGGTCACACAGTGCTGCCCTCTGAATGAAATTGCTAAAAGTGTAAGTGGGGCAGCCAACAAAGACTGCTGTAGAATAAGCAGTCAACAAACACCATTCTCACACACGCTCAGTTCCATGTGCAGAGTCACCCAGGCGAACCTGTTTGCAAACATGAATGAAATAAACTGATAAAGGTATAGCCTAAAGCTCCACTGTGTGGAATTAGATATTTGATGTAAAACTCTGCGTTAAGTTCGGGAATTTCTTCAAAGAGAAAAACTTAGTTGAAAGAATGTCCATGTTGTTTATGTCACCTGCATCACCTAAAGCACTATATACTGTCAAAATACGTACCACAAGAACAAAGCTTCCATCTCTGTTTTTTTTTCTTGACTTTGGAACAAACCTCCACATAATCTACAGAGGTTACTCAAAACTACACGTCAGTGAACAAGACAGAACAATGATCTTACTATAGACATACATTTGATTGCAAGGAGACAGAATAAAAACAGACAGTATAAATAGGTGATGATGTACTGAAGGACTTTTGATATCTATAGTGTACGAAGGATTTTCTATCAAACGTAAAAATCCAAGGTCAGACTATTTCCACTTGATTGATTCTGATTTTCATTATTTCATAACCTCCGAAAAAAAAATAAAAGTCTCAGATTTTGATTTCAGTGGCCTCCAAGTGCCAGTTTCCTCTACAAATATTATACTCATTTTTAAACATAACTTATTGTAAGATAGACCTCTGCTACTCATCCTCTACAGCAAGTGGAAGGAAGCCAGCTGGCAGAGAAATGAATGTTAAACGTGTCTTACCAAGCAGTATGGAACATTTGGCTCAAACTGCAATGGGTCATTAAACAGGTGATTGGTTATAGCTGGAACTAATTCAGTTAGCCCGCATTTGTGTTGTTCATTTAAATATGAGAATAGACTCAACAAATCGATAGAAGCGATAAATATCTACCTCAGCACCATATAAGGAAACAATAACAAACACAACAAAAAAATACAGGAATCGATAGCACAATTTATGTCCAGTGCTTTGTTATAATTTTGTGATTCCGACGAATACTAAAAGAAATGTTTAAGACAATAAAATCCCTGTGTAAAGTAGCCCATAGGATGCTGCTTTTCCTTTTTTTTTTCTTGCTGTGGTGTAGGACAGAGTATATTTATATGCTCATGGTAAAGGCAAAAACCCACCCACACTAATGCATGGTTCAAGAGGATGAAAAAGAAATGTGTATGAAATACTCTGTCTTCATGCCTTTGTTCAACTTCAAAGCAGTTATTTAAAGCTGGAGTTTCATGGTTGTGTGACAAATGGAACATTTCATAAATATCACAGCTTTTCTAAACTCCTCGAGAAGCAAGACAGAGAAAATAAATGCTTCAAAATACATCGAACGATTACCTAAAATAAAAGTGACTGAAGCATACGTTTATGTGAAGCATTCACACACAGACTGTTAATGTAGGTATGTGTGTAATTAATACAAAACATTACAAAGTATTACTCGGGTTTAGACAACTTGTTTAAATGGAGAATTTTAGTTCATTCATTCATCTTCAGTAACTTTTTGATCCTGCACAGGGTTGCGGTGGATCAGGAGTGTATCCTGGGAACACTGGGAAGAAGATGAGAATACACCCTGAGGAAATGATTAGATAATTCAACTGAATCTGTTACGCTACAGTATGATCTGATTTGGTTTTAGGAGTCATAACTTCTGATCAGTATGTGACCTACTTTCTTCAGAACAAAACCTAGAGTTTGTGAATAATGACACTGGAGAAAAAATCAGTATGGAATGCTATTAAATTTACTTCTAAGCTCTAAATGACTCAGAAATATCAATTTTTACAAACTAGTTGTTTGATTTTTAGTTGTTTTACAGGAACATAAAGAACTTGACAGAAGCTAGAGGTGTACACCTCCCAAAATGACTCCCAAAAAATACAATATACAGCAGACATATACAGCATATGAATTTAATTCATTCTGGAGGTGAGCTCTTAATGTGAAAATTTGTATTGCGAAATGAATTTTCCCATAAGAAAGAATGTAAATGCGGACAATCTGTTCCAGCCACCCAAAAATATTACCAATATTATGAATACGAAGCGTATGTAAGGACTGACCCAAGCCGAGCATTCCATGTCATGGGTCATCACAGGAAGTTGTGCCACCAAGCTTGGGCTAAAAATGAGACCACCCACACCACCAATCTGTGAACAAAAAACTAGCTTTTGAACGCATGCCCAAGGCAACATTAGTATCGTGGATTGACTCTTTAGAAACAGCTTTCCCTGACTGAAAAACTTAGCTACTATTCAGTTCGGTTCGGTTTGTTCGTATGCTGAAAAATGCTTTGTATGTCCATGTAAATTTCAATTCTTAAGGCAAAAATATGTAAGAGAGGGCATTCGTATGCTGAGGTTCCACTGTAATCAAAAATCTTTAATAGTAAGATGGAATATGATTTGATTGATATGTGTGACTTTTTAACTTTTTTAAAAAAATATGCCTAACCTTAGTTTAGTTTAATGATTGGGACAATGGTAAATTAACTTGAAAGCATATCAAATCAATTACTCATCAGCTATACTTTACTTACTAAATGCATTAATTACTAAATAATTTTAACACACTAGTTGTTTGGTTTTTTTAGTAATAATTAATGTATAATCAATTAATCATTTTTGGTCATCATCAGTCCAAATCGTTGGATCATTTCACCTCTAACAGGAACCTACATGGACGTAGGGAAATCAATGCAGCACTCCACAAAGACCGAAACCTGAGCTCAGGAATAAAACTGGGGACCCTGCAGCTGTGAGGCATCAACGCTACCCTCTGCGCTGCTGCGACGTCCAACGACTGAAGTGTAAGCTTTTAATAAAAATTTGTCTCATGCTGTAACTGACATTACACATCTTAATCTGCATACACACAGAAGGCCAGAGTCAGTTTCATTTCATTTTTAAGGCATCACAATCCATCAACCTATCAGAATTTATTACGGTGTATTCTGTAGGACTTTGTGTGTAGTGAAAGGAGACCAACCTGATTTGTGCACTGCAAATCAATATGTAATTTCATTGAAGTTCAGTGGCAGACAGAACACTTCATCTTGTGTATTTCGGAGGATGAGTCCGTGCAAACATAACTTTAATAAGCTATGTGTGCGTTGGGGAAAGCAAGCAAGTGTAAAGGGAAACTTAAACACCCAGTACTTAATTTTAAAGTAAACCATATCAAGTTAAAAATATGCCAAGGGAGAAGAGATATTTTTGGTTTTAGATTTTCAAAAGGAGGTATGTCAAGATCCAGCATTAAAAGCTGTCATTCAGTGCAGTCATTTGGATTCATTTTAAGGAGGCTTTGTTCTTTAAAGCAGAACATCTTATATCTGGACTGGATGCCCAGAGGAATATGAAAACATAACAGAAGCAAAAGTAAAATTTTAAACAGTTGTTATCGTGTTTGGTGGATTTAATTCCACATTTTATTAATTACAGTTTTATAACCTCAATGTACTAAAGCGTTCATCAGTACTGTATTCAATGAGGTTTGTCTGTTAGTAAAATACACTGGAAAAATGCTCACAGAATTCACTTCATTCAAATGTGTACATCAGTTCCAGTTGATTAAACTGAGCTACAATACACGAGTTAGGTACACAGAACATCACATAACTTCAAAACCTGGAGAAATACTGAAGCCTGCATCACTGTACTTTCTGTTCAGGAAAGAAATATTTGTTATATTATATTAATTTATATGATATAACTATATAATATTACTATATCATATCATTATTCCTGAATAAAAAGAAGCTTTTTTTGTGAAAGTGTCACTAAATAGAATGTTGTGTTCACACTGGAAAGCGTATAATCCTCTGATTCAAGTCTTAAATAAAGCCTAAATTCAAGTGTAATAAAATAAATAAATAAATGAAAACAAAGGTCACATCATTAGCAGCGTGTAGAGTAAAGAATAAAAATGCCGGCGATGTACTGAATGTGCCGTTTTTCACCCTCCTCAGCGTGTAGGCTCAAACTGCCATTGTTGGGCCCTTGAGCAAGGCCCTTAATTCAATTAAATTTCAATTGTATAGTCCTTCTAAGAATGAACATTGTCACATAGCAGCTTTACAGAAATATAAAAAAATTCAGGATGAAAATTATAACGTTTAAAAAGTAAATTTGTATTTATCCCCAATGAGCAAGCCAGAGGCAAAAACATTGCTGAAAGGAAAAAACCTTGAGAGGAACCAGACTCAAACAGGGAACCCATCCTCATCTGGATGACACCAGAGAGAGTGGCTATAAATAATTTCCTTTATATAACTGTACACTAAAAAGTCAAGTGCAATTGTGTAACCAGGGGGTTTTGAGCAATTTATGAGTACACTATGTCCCATTATATTTTTAACATAAATTCCTTTCTGCTCAAGCCATCAAATGTTCAGTGACGGAGAACTGAGAACCGCAGGAACAACAGCCCAAATTAATTCTATCTGCTATAGGGGTGTATCATTTCTGCCCCGACTTCCAGGGATAAGAAAAGGATTTAACTGTAATGTATATGTGACATATATAAAGGCAAAAATGTAAAACAGAAAGAGAGAGAGAGAGAGAGAGAGAGAGAGAGAGAGAAGGCTATAAAAGCCGAAAGGCAGCTGATGGAGATTAGAAGCTGTCTGTCAGCACGGTGTCACACACACTTCACTGCTTCCTGACAGCTACATGGCCACTTTTTTATGCACTCTGATAACGAAACACTGTAATGTCCAACTGAACTCTAATTTCCTCCAGGCAATTAACCACTGATAGCTCCAGACTGCCCTGGCACCTTGATTGCACTGTATCTGTATCCATGTTCATGTGTCTTTGGCCTTTCAATCTCAAAGACAGAAAACCTCCACTGGCCACTTACATGCAAAAGAGCTCATTAAGGTTATGAGTATCTCTGTAGGTAAGCATGCTATTCTAATATAATGATCTGTAATGATGAACTAAGTACTGTATACTTATACCACAGTGATGTTGAATTTTCAAATCTGATTGGTCAGAAGGTGGTGTCTGTACTTTCTGTAACAGCACGGCTCTGACGCAGTGGAAACAACACACGTATATGTAAATCCTGTCATTCTACTGTGTAGGCATTTCTATAGTAACAACTTTAATGGTATACTATCGCCTAATTTAAGTCTAAGCAAATGTGGATGAAAAAAAAACTAGTATAAGTATAGACCTTCCACTGGTGAGACTTTCAGTAAGGAGATGTTTAATATTTATGAAAAAAGACTTCACTCAGTGTCAGCACTTTAAGGTAAAGCTGTTCCATTAAGTTTTTTGCCGCAGGGAAAGTCTTCAAGACAGTTATGGGACAAGCTGCACTTTTTTTATTATTAGCCTAGAAAAAAAGAGAGGCTGGTAAGGGAATGACAGTTTATAGCAGTTTCTAACAACATTGATAACATGAACTAACTTGTCTTACAGAAATTGCACAACATTAAATGTAAATATTTTGATAAATGATTGACATGTCATGGGCAAATTCTTGTAGGAGGAATTAAACACCTAGTAACGTGTACTGTTATTGGGAAATGAATAGATTTTTTGGGTGGTAAAACTTTGGAGTGGTGAAAATCATTGATTATTTTCCTAAAGCAGCTTGGCCCATCATGTTTTATTCCTTAACTAAATCCTGAGTGAATGCTATAAGCATGATGGATGAATGACTAATGTCGGGTTCAAGTTCATGCTGTGTTTTATGGTGCATGTGCTAGTGATGAATGTACAGACTGGATGAGTGATATGTACTTGAAAGTATGTGAAGGTGGTGCTGTAATATTGATCTTACAGTCCTGATATACAGTGCTTATCACATTATACAGTAGGGGAAACACAGCTGCTGCTCTCATCCCTCAGGTCCAGTGCACAGTGCCTGCAGGACAGTTAAGAGTTACAGCTGACCAGTCTCATTCAACTCTCTCTTCTGCTAACACAATACACACTGCCCTGTCCCTTTGTATCACAGGTCTGTCTTCAGGTGAACATTGTTATAATCTCTACAGCACATCTGGACATAATGGGTGCTGTGTATAAATGGATGCTGTAGAGTCTACTTTTTAACAAAGGAGTAAATGAGCAACTGCCTTATCTATTTAATATGCTTCCAACTAATTTTGTAATCCATTTTAACTTAAAAAGGTTTGCAGTTCTAATTTTGCTTTAACTATGGTTTATATAGTTGTTAGAGCATTGATTGGGATGGCATCAGTGAAAGGATTATCACATGCGAGTCAAAGCATAACTGACCTAGGGTGAAATAAAAACACATGAACATAACCCTAACCATTGCAGTGATTATTCTGTGTAGGAACTTAATACTTAAATAGAGTGATTACTAAACACTAAAAATGGCTGGGTTAAAAAACAAAACAACCCAAATTAAAACCACTTATTAATATCAATTTTGCAGAATAACTGGCTCATAAAGCTAATATGCGAAATGTATCTACACATATCTATATGTTAGTTTAATTTTTGCATAAACGGTGTGTCCAGCATGTTTAATTAAGAAAATCTTTAAAAATGGATATTCTTCAGTTTGTAATGAAACTCTATCAATGCAATTCAGCAGCTATACTAAAGCACCAATGATGCAGTTGATTGTCAGTCAAATTGGGCAAAGCACTAATCCCATAATACTTCAGTAAACACTTAAATGATCCCCATTCGGTATGTCACTGTAATCCCATTGTCTTTGAGTCACACTAGATAAATGGGATTAATTTAGCTGGTCTGATGCATGTGAGACGTATTGCACTTGGGTAAAGGGCAGTGCCAACTCTGTAATTGCATCCTTGTGAGAGCAGGAAATGAGGGTGATTATGAACCTCACCTTATATGACTCAGTCACCTGGGTGGGGATGTGTGATTGCGTGTGTATATGTGTGTGTGTGTGTGTGTGTGTTTAATTGTCTCCCTGTCCAGGTGGCAGTGCAATCATTTAGTACTGAATAACACACAAGGGAAATTTGACATCAGACATTTGTAACCGGTAAGGTCAAAAAAAGACACACCTTGGAATTTCAATCTGCTAAAAGCATCTTGAGACACACACTCACACACACACACACAAGTATATACGCAATATTCTCATACATTATTTACACTCTACCCTCCAGGATCTGAGAAAAGTGGTATCGTGAAAGGTAACTAATGATGTTTAATCAAAAGAGCTTGTTTGTCACTTAAGTGGAGCTCAAGCAGCACACTGTGTTTAATCATTCATTTGCACTGGACCAGGCTTTTAATCTGCATCACTAAGACTAATTCTGTTAAACACAAAACATGATTGGCTGCCCTGCACACAGATACATCTCAATAACTTGACAGAGGCAAAGAAACCGCAGAGATACAATGACATCCTAGTGACCATAACTCCCTCATTAACCAGCAGCAAACTCTCTCTGCAACTCCATCACATGCTATTAGGCTGACTGTGTTATTAGCTTGCTCTCTACCATTTACCTTTCAGGAGCAGCAAAGCATGGTGGGTAAGGGCTTCACATTATGAACCAGTGGCTTGCTGGTTGTAATCCAAGAGCAACCACAATGTGCTTTTGATTTGGGACTACAGGGCTGCAGCATGTAACGTCTTTACTTTCCTGTTCCCTGCTGGTGCCCTTGAGCAAGAAACGTAACCCCAAGATGCTGAACTGGCGCAGCAACATGATGGCTGTGGCCCTATTTTCTTCTTCTACCAGTCAGTACAGACTGCAGTGGCTTCTCACGCCTACTTTTACTGCCACTAAAAGATATGCACTCCATGACAGAAAAAACCCTATTTTTTCCTTCAGGAGTTTTTGCTGTACACCCCCTATTTTCTCCATTTGTCACAGTATTGCTTGGTTCACCCACGCACAACTGCTAACGGAGTACAACTCTGGTGTTCAATCTCATTCTCCATTTACAACAACACACATCCTGCTGTGCCAACATGACTTCCACATTAAAACAATGTTGCAGAAGCATGAGAGCAGGACTAGCGTGTAGAGGGGTCTTTCTGAAATGTGGGCAATTTTATTCATCATGCTGTTCAGAGGCTATTCAAAAAGATTTTATCCATTTCATATGTTGGGAGAAGGCATCAGAGGAAGAGAATCAATACGGGAATGTAATGCAAGCGTATCCAGTGCTCTCAGATACACACAAACACATACACAGAAGCACCAGAATACACCCACAGAATCAGCCCAGTGGCAAAGCTATAGGCTATTTAACTCAGATAAGTGGAGGTTATTCTTGTATTTTTTGTGACATTTCCCAGGAAGTTCATGTTCTGTTCATGTGGTAAACAAACCACTTGTACTTTCTTACTAATAAGTCTAAAAAATTGATTTCGGTCACTGACAAAATCAATATTGTCCTACTGTTCATAGGTCTCTTTAATCTATCTCTTGAGACCCAGGCTGACCCTTGTCCACTGCTGAAAGCACCTACAATGGCACCAGAATTTGACCATGGTGGCCTGGTCTGATAAATCACATTTTCTTTTACATTATGCGGAAGTCCAGGCATGTATTGGCATCGGTAACCTGGGGAAGACTTGGCACTATGATGCACTTTGGGAAGAAAGTTAGTCCATGGATGCAGTGTGATTCTATGAGCAATGTTCCGCTGCTCAGACCTTGCACCCTGCTTTCCTCCACCTACCTAAACGTTAACGTAGACCAGGTATGCCCCTTCATGACAACAGTGTTCCCTAATGGCAGTGGCCTCTGTCAGCAGGATAATGCTCCCTGCTACACTGCAAGAAATGTTTAGGAATTAAATGTTTGAAGTTCACAGTGACATGACTTCCAAATTCTCTAGACCTCAACTTCCAGTCAAGCTGTTTTGTCAACACAATATGACAAAATATGATTTTTGTTTATTGTTTCAAACTCATTTTGGGGCTAAACGTAATTAGCTTGACTGATATATATTGGCAATTACTAAGTATCCAGATGCAAGAAGGGTAAAGATTGCTGTTAGAGCCTGTGTACTGCTAATAAGGTTCACTATGTGCTTTTCAAAAACAGCAAGTGGATGTCAGTAAAGGACACTGACATGGCAGCTGAAAAATCACCAAGATTACTTAGGTGCTGCAATTCATGAATATTTTAATCTCCCAAATCTATTTCACACCGTAAATGAAAAATAGTGTAGAACAAACTACTTGGACTTCCAGGTAGACTCTGATGCAAAAATGAATCTTGGTAAATATTGATGTAATATCTGGATTCATGAATATTTGATTTTTAGACTTTGTGTGGTGAAACAAGAGGATAATTAAAATGTGTCCATATAAAAAAAATCATTAAAAAATCAATCCAATTCCTATTTTAGTGAGTGCCACAAAAAAACAACAAAAAGGTTTCCTAATTTTCCCTCTTTCAAAGGGAAATAAATGAATGTGGTGTACATGGACCATGGTCATATTATTATTATTATTATTATTATTATTGTTAATAGCTCAGAATCAGTGCTTTTTGTTAATGTCAGTGCTATTTAGTGTCCATAAAATCTGAAGGACACTATCTGAATCTGAAATTACCTGAAATACAATCAGCATAAATCCTCCATGAAGAAAACACAGAAGATGAACTGACTCATGCCTTTATGCTAAATGAATCCAATAGTACAAATGTCAGGGGAAAAGTAAAAAAAAAAGCAACATTTCTCACCAATACAGAGCTCTGCTTTTCAAAGCTTCACAGAGTTCTAAGGGAAGACACAGCCATCAGTATGTTTACGAATAAAAATTTATTTGGCTTAAATGTATATACTTTTGAAATTAATAACAATTGTTCTGTTCCATGATACGGAATCAATGGTAATAATTTTGTCAGCCACACTAATGCTACATTTTTAACAGTGACAGATAATATTGTGCCATTTCATTTTTAATTAAGCAGGCACAAATAGATTTCATTATGCATTTCCAAAGATTAATAATAAGCCTTTTAATTAAAGTCAAAACAGCTGTGTCAGGGATAGGAGGTGATGGCAGATGCAAGTGCAGATTATTGTATAAAGTGCAAAACAACAACTAAAACTGTAAGCATGATCCATAAACCTAGACACAAGATACAAGGCAAAAACATGTAGATTAGCCCTCTTATATCATCATATCATCATGGGAAGGTCTTAAGGTCTCTCCTATAAATGCTTAAATGTTAAGCAATTTGCTTAGATTTTAATATCTTGCTGCATAAAACATACACATAACGACTGCTTAAGATTAAGATTAAGTTACCATTCAATTCCACCCAAATTTATTAATAACTAGAGACACACTGAATCCATTAATTCTGCCATTTTTTTATTGACATGACTCAAAATTGGGCTTGAAGGAAATCCAGTTTCCCACTCGTAATTGCGACTTTGCGGTGCCGTTCTTGTGCATTCAATTTGACTTCTAACGTGAACACAACAACAACAAAATCTTGGCAAAGAGACACTAATTGGGATGCTAATAAGATTAACGTAAAATAGGTGTGAGTGAGCGACAAGACATGGTCATGTGACCTCCTGGGGCTGATGGGTAGTATAGTTCTGCACAGTTTCCAGCATAACCATAAGAAGCTAAAGAAGGAATTTACTGGAAAAGCCGAACAAGACATTTATAAACACAACTAATTATGATGCAACGTTTTATCCAGTCATTTTTGTGCTTGTGGTGAATCAGTTATCAATGTTTTATGAGTGTGATTCTCACTGACGCCATTCATGGAACTTTAATAAGGTTCCTTTTTATCTGTCAACTGATATCTAACTTAAATAACACCGCAGTGCTTCGAATCCAAAATTCAGAATGATTCTGCCCGATCGCCTCAGCCGTAATCATTCTCAACTTGTCATTTGATTGTCTCTTGTGAATTCAAATGAGTTTGCGATCAAAACACTACGTTGGTGCTTCAGGTCTTCACCTCCTTGCCAAAGATTCTGGTAACACCTCTTTCACTGTCAAATTATAGCCTGATCTCTGAGAAGGTCACTTAGAAGTCTTTAGATGGTTGTATTACAAATGTTCAAGCCAAATAAATCATTATTGTCTGCAGTAGTGGATTCTCAGATCTGTTCTTTCCATTCTGCCTGAGATAGAGGAAATGACTATCCAGAAACAGAACCCCCTTTTCTCTTTCTGTATAATGGAAAAGAGCTATAAACCCAGACACAATCAGAAGGAGGTGAACTTGCAAGCAGGAGAAGAATGAGCATCAGTAGGACAGGGGAAGCACAGCAAATGAAAGCTAACCCTGTCCACTGGGGGTGATGAGAGTGGAAATGAGTGGAGCAAATGGAGAAAAAAGGAGTAAAAGTGTTTGGAGGAAAGTATAAAAAAAAGAATGAGTTCATGTTCATAGCAAGTGCTTCCAGTGGTTTATATAGGCTTGAAAGTCAGTGGGTCCTGATGTGTTTTTTTTTTTTTATGATTTTACATAGGGCTCCTATAGGGAAAAGCAGCAGGGTGCCAACGTATAACGTCTACTCTGAGGGACACTGCCAGTGAAAGTGGGTTTATGGCAGAAAAACAGGTGGAGGATGCCATATTCTTGTCAAGACATTAATCTTTATCCGCCTGTGGAGACGTTTGGATGTATGGCCTATGAAAGCCAAGGAATTATTCTCAGACTGAAAAAAAAATCAGGAGCATTATAAGGAGGATGCAGGTGTGTGTGTGTGTGTGTGTGTGTGTGTGTGTGTGTGTGTGCAGTAATTAACAATCTGGTCATGGGTTCTCAATTCATCAGTCTTGGGCAGACCCCAGGCCAATAGGCCCATTTGAATTGCATTTCACTGTTAATGTTTCAGCGTGTCACTCAACCCAAGCCTTGAAATTTCCAAGTTCCAAATAATTTCAGCAACACATCAGTGTCTATCCCTAGCACATGAAACACTATCGCATAACTGCTTTTTAGGAAAATGACTGAAAAAATATGCACAATGTAAACACGAGCTTTTTGTGGATTTTGTGTATTTGATGTTTTTTTACACCAGAGCAATAAGAAACGCATCATGTGTGGTATCAAAACTCTATAATGATATGATAATCCAGTGGCTTTCTAGACAGAATGGAGTGAGAAATGGAGCAGAAAAAAAAGAATGGACTAAATCTTGTAATCCTGTTTAAGGATTAAGGACTGCTGCAAATCCAAATACACAGATAGAGGGGAGGAGACAGAAATCTGACGTTTGACCCTATTAATGTTTAAAGAGCATTCCAGAAAGCACTTAATAAAGCATGAAGGTGAGCACAGCCGGTAGCATTTACTGCATCTTCTTAAAGAATTTTGGAGAGGTTATTCATAATGCACATTGCTGCAGAAGATAGATTCACTTAGTGATGCTATGATATTTTCCCCCTTCTTGTGCTACTATTGATTATCTCCATAGCTTCTGTTTCTTTGTCAACTCAGGCAGCTTAAGGATGTTAGAATTCTTGACACAGAGCATGAAATATAAACAATGGAGAGATCTCAGCTTGTGAAGTTAACATATCTGTTCTAAAGGTCATTGTTTTATTTGAAAGTCTCCTCCCACACACACACACACGTGCGCACACATACACACACATGTACACACCTACACATGCACAAACAAATCTTTCCCAGCATATTCCCAGGAAATATCTGACCCTGAAAATGGAGGAGGACACTTGAGAGAGGGCAGATTTATGAGCTGGACTTCACCTTTCAGTCCTTGTCAAAAAGAAATTCATCTTCATACTTTCAGTATCCAAAGACACAAATGGAAGAACTTTTGTAAGGGCCTTGGTTTTTATAGTTTATACTGAAGAGACAACGCAAGCTCCTATTAATGCTAGTGCGGAAGAAACTGCACAACCCTCACTGCTACAATTTCATTTTCTGATCTGCATTTCGAACGGTTCCCTCAGCCCAGCTGCACAGGCCTTAAACTGTCAACACGTAGCTAATCACTGTTTAAACCTAAAACCAGCAGACATATTTTTCAGCAGAAAACAGAGGAATATGAAGAAAAATATGAAATATATGAAGAAGACACAGAGAACTCATTATTCCAGCTTTATCCCAATTCGGTTTTGGATTACTGCCCAGTCGTAATCAAGGGGAAAAAAAATGTTGTCTTGCTTCTAAGCTTGCTTGCGTCTATTTAAACTGACGTTCATGAAAGTCATCTTCATTAAATTCAGACACAGATTCAGTTTGAGGATGACCTTTAAACTCTTCCTCTTACCAATAACCCAGCAGTTACATTAGCTTTGTTACAAACACAGACCTGAATCCTTTTTAATGTTGACGAAACCATTTGTTCAAGAGTACCCCCAGCATTCGGTAGGTCACTAATTAAAAAATGACGTGGAAGAAAAGTGAATAAAAAGGGAGATACGTTTTTGTTTTGGGTTGGTTACATTGTAAGAAAAGAGATGCTTCACTGAAACAGATGACAAATGAAGAACTCATGTCACTATAGGAACAACATATTGCATGAATATCATTTCATCATATCTATAGCATACCTGTGAAAGGATCAACAAAGCCTTTCAATCAATACTATCCCCATGCAAGCCTTAAAAACATATTATCATGTTACTTTGACATGAGGAAGCAAGCATGCCAACATATAATTAAGCAGCGACAATGAAGTCGGTGCATAAGCTATAATTTAGCACAGCCTGTCTAAGCTGCAGCTGCTTATCAATAAAGTGTCAATTGCACAGAAGAAGCGCTGCCTTACAGCGATGTCAATATTACTCCTCTTATACACACGCACCTAAGAGTTCTAACATTTATGTACTCTGCAGTGTCACCACTTTGATATACTGACATACTGAATTACTTTCTTCTTACTTCCTTTTTTAGTTTTATAGGGAGATTGTACCTCATGTCCTGCCAGCAGGGACTAGGACCTGCCAACTATTTGTGTACGTAAGGGTACACACAGAGACACAGACACACAAACACAGGGCATACACGTATACATAAGGTAGCCCTGCTGTAGAGATTTTGCTGTGATAAGAGAAAGAGAGAGATAGAGAGAGAGAGAGAGAGAGAGAGAGAGAGATGGATCTGATGACAAGGACAAAAAAGGAGATCCATTTACCACTCCAATTTATCACTCTTGGAACCTCAGAACCCTGCAGATATTCCCCCTCTAAACACCCCCCCCACACACACACACACACGCACACGCACACACACACACACATCACAGCAGGGCACCTGAAAAAGTTTCCCCAAGTACAATTTCTGAAATGACAAGCTGTCTTGCACATGAACGTGTAAAAGGGCTTTTTTTGTTTTTTTTTACCTCAACAACACTGATAAAGAGTGTGCACTCTTCTGAGCGATTGTTACCTCGGATGACTGCTTATGAATTTATTTAAAATATGACCCTTATTTAATCGCTTACTCATAAAAAGCTTGAGCTTAAAAAATCCTAAATGATATTTAAATAAAGATTAAATTCAAGAGCATTTAGCGAGTCGCTCGGGCATTTATGCATAAAGTGAAAACATTAACGAGAGGTCACCTGGGGCAACGTTTGTCTGTAATGTTATATTTAAATAGGGAAGCATGTGACCTCTCCCTTGTCTGTGCATTGCTGAAAAACAACCACACAACTGTCTTATCTGAAACTGTACGTACATTTTAGTTCTGACAGAAAGAAAATTGAACTGCTTATGTATTGATATGTATAAACAAATTGTGTGCAGATTTTTTAAAATGTTCCCATCTCATTACACTCAAACATTAGAGCACAAAATATATTAGAAGAATGACCGTATAACGCAATGCCACTATCTGCATCTGTTTAGTGGTGTATCTGTAGGACTCAAAGTGAACATGTCCTAAACTAGAAATGTCAGCACTGTCTGCCAGCATGATCTGTGAATCCTGCCTCCTGCATCCTGCATTTTTAAAACAAGTTTAAAATGATGAATCAATAAATGCGGTACATCTTTCTTTGCATTTCTGTACATCATAGCTGGCTGCCTGGAAAACTTTCTGCTTAAGCTTTTTTTTATTGTGTCCCATAAGATCCCAGTCATGGTGCATAACTCTAGTCTCAACAAGATGCTGTGACAACCTTTCTGGAAAGTGTACTAAAAAAATCTTACCTGCATTTGGATCTATTTAGAACATATATAAATGTGTGTGTGTCTTCCAGGGCATACTAATGTGTTTCCATTAACTCACAACAGTTTAAACTCCTTTCCACTACCCAAAATACACCCACTCACACACCCACAGCAACCTCTCAAAGAACTCACAAAAAGTTATCTTATGGTGCAGCGATCCAGACAAAAATGACCTTGATGTGATGACTGCAGGAAATCAATACATTAGGGTCGAGCAAAGAGATGTGCATTCCTGCAATTTTTTTTTAAATCTTCTGAAATATAGTTTCACATGATGAATGGCGAAACATAGTGCAGTGTTTAGTAAGTGTGTGTGTGTGTGTTTTTGGGGTAAAATGAGCTTGCTCAAAATGATAAAAAAGGATAGAAGAAAGGAAGTGGTGAATATGTAGAATAATAAGAGGCAGATAATAAGAGGTCAAGACCTTGATGGTAGCAGACTACAGCGTGAATCATGGTGGAGTAAGCTCTAATTCTCGCTGAACTGATTTCCTGTCTCTCTCCAGCTCTCCTACCACCCTCTTTTTTTTTCCTGTAGGGTTTCCCCTGTGGTAGGAAACCTGGCAGTGGTTGCCCTCCACACGCCCACACACATATACCTCCATCAACGCTGCCCACTCCTCAGCATTCCCTGTCCAAAAAAGGTCAAAAGCTGAAGGCTGCTGGTGCTCACGCTCTGCCTGTTCTTCTGTTGGAGAATAGAATAGCTACTTAAGAACTTAAACACCATCCACAAGCTGACACGATGAACCTTCTGTTTTGCGCTGTCTGCAGAACAGTGATACCAAACCTGACAAAAATCTGTCTAGGACTTTTCAAAACCGGCTACCGTTTTGCATTGAATTTGGCCACCCACTCTGAGGGCACAAAGGCTACTGCACACTCTCCTGGATGATTATGGCCTTTTGTAATAGCTTCCACCCACAATGAAAGCTAAACAGCGTGAGGAGTTAAAAGCAGGGCCATTACTCAAGCTAGTGGAAATTGTGCTTCACAGCAACTCATCAACCACCCAAAAACTGCAGGTTTTCAAAGCAATTGCACCTGAATGAGCTGAAGTGTTTAGAAATACACCTCCTTTTAATATGGGTCTCATCAATCTGTCCACAGTAACAGAGAAAGTGCCTGGACGCCTCTGACGCAAAGACACGGCATGAAGGAGGCAGCTCGGTTTATACCTTCAGGATGAACCCATAGTGACCCCACTCACAGCCCTCACTGTCTCTACTGCTGACCAATTTGCTCCCCATGTAACGAGTCAACCTCTGCACACTGCCTTCCACTGACACAGACTCTTTCTCAGCAAGAGCTCTCTCTCCACCTGTCTTGCCTCCACACTGGGATCAAATTCAATCTCCCACAGGGCAATTACGGTAAGTCAAAAGGTGAAACATTTTAGAGAAACACAGATTTCAATGAGAAAGACTGGTGTTGAACAGGCACAGAAAAGGAAAGGCCAAAGGAGGAAAAGACCAAGCAGCTGCTGAGCTCAACATGTTGCTCCTAAAGCCCAGTATAATCCATTTAGCTCTTTATGAGCTGAGGAGAAGAACGACATTGATAGAAGCACATTAATCTGGCTAATATCGTTTCACTGCTCTAGAGTCCCCTCTGATCCAGCTCAAAAGGAATGCCGCTATCAAGTGGAAGCGCATCCGCCAGTTAGCCTGCAGCTAAGACCACAGCACAGGCATACAATTACTGATCCTACTCAGCTGATCTGCTCTACAGCTCAAACTATTAAACCCAGCATCTATGTGCAGCACCACAACTACAGGCAGAAATGCTGAGGTCTGGCAACCGAAAGTGCATTGTTGGCTGGAAAGGTTCTTAATTCATCTATTACTACAGTAAAAAAAAAAATACAAAGGACAACAGACACATTTATTTATTTTAATTTGTACTATTAAAGCTGACCAAAATTCTTTTATATATACAGTATAACAAAAAGCAAAATGAAACACCTTTTTATTTTTCCTTTTTCCTAAAATAAGATCTCAAGTTTCTCAGTACATTTGCATAGAATAGTTTATATCAAGACATACCCATGACTTCTACTCGAGTACAATCTATGCATCACTTCCCCAGATGACTAAGCATTGCACACTTTCCCTCTGGTGTCTGTAATGCCATGTTAATCATTTTAAATGGCATTTTATCATAGGAAATCTAATTCTGTCGCCTTGCAGGAGAATCCCTTTCCTCTGTCTTGGTGAAATTAAGGAACAATCAAATCAAGTTCAAATGAATACTTAAGAGAGCATTTTCCTCATCCACTAATGTCTTCATTAATTTACAATGATCTGCTCTCTCTCTCTCTCTCTCTTCTGAAGTGAGACAAAGGAAAAACTCGAAGTGGCTTTGTTGAAGTAGGGATTATAAGAAGACTATCGTTATCACATCGTTGCTGAAAGCTGAAAATCCGAAGCACATGAAATTAAACACACGAAACAGCTATAAACACTTTATGAAGAAAACAGTTGGACAGCTTCACCACGACCTGAGATGCTTTATTTTTAACCGCATAGGTATGACCTGTGCCTTTAGTGAGTGTAGACAATGCTCATTAAGGCAAGTATTGGAAACTCTGTTATTTCTCCAAACAGAAACATTTTTTCTCAGTACACAAGCTATGAAACAAGACACCCTAAGCAAACTTTAAATGAAAAGCAATTGCAATCTAACAGTGTTTCAATTCACTGCTTTACATTTACCATTTGCCTGAAAGCGCTTCCTCGTTGCCAGGCAAGTGACACGTTTGATTTGACCACAAAGTGGGAGATGATGGAACAAAATGTTATGTTCATATTTCTATTTTCGTACTTCCAGCAGCAGACATGCCACCTGTAGACACAAGTAAGTAGGACACAATCCTCACCAAGTGCATTCAGACAAATAAAGTATACAAGGTGAATAAAGCCCAGACAATTTTATCATGATAAACTGCATCCAGCTGATCCCTCTGTTTGAGCAAAGACATACATTCAATAGATGCTTCAGCAAACAAGACTCATTTCCAAAACAAATGTGAGAAGTACTCCAAAATCTTCTATTTGTTCTCCAGCCGCTTGGGCCCACGATAAAACAACCCAAGACAGACTTAAATGAAGGATTGTGTGTCTAGTCCCTATATCTCAATATTGTCAGCTCTGTTCTTGTCAATTTAAAGGCTGAACTTTTCAGAGGATGTGGAAACCTATTACTCTGTGCACTCTTCACAACTGAGACACACTTTTTGCTCTGCTTTAATATTCCCTTGGTCCAAAGCTTAAGGTTTGGTGTCCAGAGGTCCAATGGCAAAGGATTTTATCTAATCTCATTAACTCATGACCATGTCATGATCCCTCAAAGTGGTGGAGTACATGTCTATATAATAACCACTGTGTGGAGGAGCAGGGGTTTGAAAGTTGACTGCACTCATACCATGCCACTATAAAAGAACCCCATTCCAACACCATACCATGTAACATTATTCCAATATCAGATCACACAATACCTTTCTTGTACCACTGCAATACCATTAAATGTAATACCATTTTAGTATCATTCCATCTAATACAATCCCAATACTATACCATATAATACCATTCCAATAGCATGCCATCGAACATCATCCCAATACCATGCCACATAATACCATTTCAGTGCTAATCCATCTAATACCATTCCAGTAACATACAACAAAACCCATCACAGTACCTTTCCAAAACCATTCCAATACTATGCCATATAATACCATTCCAAAAGCATCCTGTCAAACATCATCCCAGTACCATGCCACGTTCAGTACAAATTGAATTCATTCTTAGTTCTTCTATTATTTCTTAAGGTGAAAATTTGTATTGTGAAATGAATTGTCCCACAATAAAGCAAAGGCAGATAATCTGTTGCAGCCACCCAAAAATATTACCAGTATTACCAATACAAAGTGTATGCAAACTGTATGGCTGCTTACAAAGATCTGACCCAAGCCAAGCATTCCATATCAAGGATCCTCAAAGGAAGCTGTGCCACCAAGCTTGGGCTAAAAATAGAAGAGACCATCCATGCCACCGATCTGTCAACAAAAAAACGTGTAAAAAAATCACATAGCTTTTGAATGCATGCCGACAGCAATAATGGTATTGTGGGTTCACTCTTTCGAGACAGCTTTCACTGACTGAAAAAAAAAAAATCATAAAATTGCTAAACTCGCTTCAATCGGCTTCACTCGGCTTTCCACTGGCACAAACAAGTTTTGAGTGGCTCCCGGACTTAAGCGCAACTTAGCAGGCTTTCAGTATTGTTATGTGTTGTATGTACTTTTTTTTTTTTTTTTTTAAAAATCCTCAGTTTTAGGCTGATTTTATCCTAAGTCTGTGACCTATTGAACCAGTGTTAATGTATTCATTCATAGAGACTTTAAAGCACTTTTGTACGCCGCTCTGAATAAGAGTGTCTGCCAAATGCCAGAAATGTAAATGTAAATGTAATACCATTACAGTACTCTTCCATCTAATACTATTCCAATACTTACTGTTCAATTCTATTCAACTATTCAAATACTATAACATATAATGCTATTCCAGTATCATGCCATCTAAGATCACCCCAATACCATGCCATTCCGACACCATACCAAATACTGTACTAAAAGCTATAAGACAAACTCGACAGTTCTCTGAATTCAGGTTAAAATCAGTGTCTGCGTCTGGATGTCTCAAACCGTAAAATGTAACATATTGCACAACATCCTATTAACTCTTCTTATTTCGATTCATTCATTTTTAACTTAGTTTCTCAAATGTAGTTTATTTATATACACAGTCTATGAAGAGCAGGCCGGGCTGCATTTCACTGTATATACTGTATAGGTGATGCAACTGTACTGTATACTGTATATAACTGTGTACGTGACAAATAAAAATAAGCATGTAGTGTGTAGTGAAATAACAAGAAATGAGTTTTGTTGGCATGAGGAAATATACAAAATAAAATCATGATTCTTTTCCTGATCTCTACAATTGAATGGGCAAATCTGACCTGCTTATGCATTTAAGATATGTCAGACAACATTAAGAGCACTGACGACACATTTTTTTATATTTAATCATTTAAGGCACAATCTAACATAAAGCCATCTTTCTGTACGATTCTGTATAATAACATTGCCATGATATACATTTCTGATATTAATGCAGAAAAAGTTTAAAATAACATGTTAATAATAGCAGTAAAATACACCTTGCCAAGTCAATCACCAGACCTTAACCCAACTGAGCAGCATTTCACCTCCTGAAGAGGAGACTGAAGGAAACAACAACAACAAAGCAAACAGCAACTTAACAAAGCAGCAGAAAAGTTAAAGTATGGAAAAGCAGGGCTGGGTTACTGGATATGCAACCATACAGTAAGTGCTATTTACTTTCATTTATTATTAGATTTACATCCAATACTTTTGCTCATCAAACAGTTGGGTGTTCTGCCACCAAAGGTGTTCTAGATAAAAAGCTGAAATTCTGATCCATCATTTCATATTCGTCTTTTGATTTCAAACCCAAATGTATAACAAAAAAACAAAGATTTATTTTTCTTTGCTTTCAGAGGAGACTGAATATACAGGTATGCCTCAGAAAGTCAAAATGTAATTCCAGTTTAAACAAAAGATCCCATAGTTGCATGTCACTCTGAAACATATGGTCTTTTTAAACTTAAATAAGGTTATGTGGCATTTGGTATTTTAATTAAAGAACTTCCTGGCATTTGGTATTTTGGTGTCTGAATGGTAATGAAATGCCTAAAGATGTATCTCCTAATACAGAAAATACCTGGATATTTGAAAAATTGTTGAAAAAGCATGCTGCTGTCTTTTTGGACATGACGAGTTCATTGTAAGGATTTCAAAACACTAGGAAAACAAAGTGCTGCTATACCAGAAACTTGATATGTTTTTCTTTTTCTGGTTGTCTAGTATCCATCTCCCAGCATATTTAATCATATGTTTTTTTTTTTCTATCATATTGTTAGTTCCTGCAATTAAATCATTGCGAAGGGCTGTGAAAAGATAAAAGAGCACACAACACCAGAGTGAATTCTTTCATTCGGTGTCCCAGTGACGTTATTAGAGTAGATCTATCGTTAGCTATTAGACTGGAAAGAGATGAGTGCTGCTAGGCCTAGTGCCAATAAAATGTGGGGTGAAATGAAGAAGTGGTGTTATATATAAAACTTTAAAATAAAGTGTACTTTATTTTTTATTGGGGAATACTTTATACACTTGAGTACCCGTCTAAAAGATCCTATTCGACCACAATGTGCATTTACAAATCAAGTGCACTTAGTAGGGTATATAAGGCCATTCTTTTATATAGCAGGCTGAACACTGAGCCATTTTGGCTTAAATACAAAGCCATCTGTTGCTTAAATGAGTAAGGAATATTTAGGGAAAAAAAAGAAAGAAAAAAAGTGAGTTTGCACAAAAAAAAAAAATCTGTGTTTTTCTGAGAAATATAATTATTTCTCCAGCTGACTTTAATAATGAATCTTTTTCTGGCATACAAATCAACCCAAACGGTGGCATCTTTGGACAGCATCACATATTTTATGCATCTTAAAAATCTGTGAATATTTATGTCCAACAAGTGCCATATGATAAATTAACACTAAAATTACAATTTTAATGCATCTTTGAACAAATCTTGAAATGAATATGCAAAATATTTTAGACAGCAAAGCTGTAAGCCAGTGTTTCTTGAGCTACCAAAAAGTGTTTCAGTGTTCATGTATCCTATCTCACTTTGCAATGCCAGTTGTTGAAATGGAATATTCACAGATTTTCAAGATGCACAATACATTCGACTTAAGGTGGCTGACCCATCTGAATAATTAATTTCAAAAGCCAACTGCAGAAATTATAATAAAGGCATCCACAGGAAAAAAAACAAAAACTCTTACATGATAAACTGAAATATTTAGTTTCCACAAAAGACAAAACTAGGAAGAATATCAACGGAAGACTTTCAGATTTTGATACAGTTTTATTTATTCATACTGTACTAAAATTTTTACAGCCTTAAATACCAGCTCATGTCTTCCTCAGTGTTCTTTCCCATGTTAATGCTGACTGACTAAGAAGAGAGTGATCCTTCTGTTTATTTTATTTCACTTATTTTGCTATTGTAACTACGTTACATCTAAATTATTCAGGAAAACCTTTCACAACACATTAGTCATTATTCATCAAGCAGCGCAGGAAGGGAAGTGCAGACACGGAATGGCATATGAACACAATATGACATCAAACTGTGCAGCCATTTGTGTCCAAATAATGACTCAGATTAAACTGTGTGGGGGAAAAAAAAGTTGCTGCCCTAATCCCTTATTTACCTGCAATTTACTTTTATATTCTACACATCGAATTTACATGGGGCACACACTTAATTATGTGGATGTTGTGACAGTGAGGCAATAAAAAATACAACGACAACCACAACAACAACATCAACAACAACAAAGCACTCAGCAGGGTAACCAGATGTGAGGAAAGAAAAAGTCATCCAAAACTCAGAGTGGAGAGAAATTCATTTCAGTGAAGCTGTGTTAGAGGTGTTTTTATCCAAGGCTGCTGCAAATAAGAAGAAGATTATGGATGTGTGCTCGTTTAATCGAGTACAAAACTAAACCATTATCCAATCTCATCTGTAGGTAGTTATGTGAACTCTATTAATAACTAGGTCTTTAATTCATTTTAGAACTCCAACAGCTCAAATTGAACTGAAGTCAGATTTAATTAAAACTTCATTATATTTGACCCAAATATCTATCCTGAATAATTTTTTTTTTAATATGAAAGAAACAAAGCCTGAAAATCAGACCAAAATGAATCAAACCAACCAGAACTAATAGTCACATCTGACACGGGTTAGTGTGGATATGAAATTCTACAGGGTAATAACCTTAAAGGATGTGTGATGATCTCTGAGAGCACCTTTGTGGTGTCCTTGTGCTGCAGAAATACACCCAATACTCAATTATATGACAAATGAGCTAATACAATTTCACCTCAGTCATTCTGGATCAAAGATGCATTTACCATTTACTTACCATACTTGCTACAATACACCAATCAGGCAAAACATTATGACAGGTGAAGTGAAGAACACTGATTTTCTCCTCATCATGGCAGCTGTTAGTGGGTGGGATATATTAGGCAGCAATTGAACATTTTGTCCTCAAAGTTGATGTGTTAGAAGCAGGAAAATGGACAAGCGTAAGGATTTGAGCGAGTTTGACAAAGGGCCAAATTGTGATGGCTAGACGACTGGATCAGAACATCTCCAAAACTGCAGCTCTTGTGGGGTGTTCCCGGTCTGCAGTGGTCAGTATCTATCAAAAGTGGTCCAAGGAAGGAACAGTGGTGAACCAGCGAAAGGGTCATGGGCGGCCAAGGCTCATTGATGCACGTGGGGAGCGAAGGCAAGCCGGCGGAGGCAGTGTCATGCTTTGGACAATGTTCTACTGGGAAACCTTGGGTTCTGCCATCCATGTGAATGTTATGTTATTTTTTACACGTACCACCTACCTAAGCATTGTTGCCAACCATGTACACCCTTTGATGAAAACTGTATTTCCTGATGGCTGAGGAATGGTTTGATGAACACAAAAACGAGTTTGAGGTGTTGCCTTGGGCTCCAAATCATTTTTCAGGTTCTTAAATTGTTACACAGACATGAGATTAACATACAGACAGAGCAAAGATAAAATACATGAATAAGAAAACTGTTAGTGGAATTCATGTATGCTTTTTAAAATTATAGTTCTCAGTACAACAATAAAAAAAAGGGCCAGTGATTACACTACTGATGATGCCTCAGCAACAAGCAACTTGACATTTATCATGGGTCTCTGTACCACACAGAATCCAGCTCCCTTTCATCTCTCCTTCATCCTCACCTGTGTTTCAGCTCTCTTCATCTGGTTTTGGCTCCTTATTATTTTTCTTCCTAATTCCATTTGCTTGTATCATATTCAACATGCCCTCTAAAAGCATGCACCAGACCTTGCAACAATTTAATGCATTAATTAATGCATCCTGTTTCATTTTCCCATGAAAAAAAAAAATCATAACATATTTGAAATGGTTTTACTAAAAGAAGCTAATGCATACTGTTTTAGTAAGAAATGAAGGAATAAATATGGAAAAAGGTAATTGATTTTTTCGCTTAAAGACTTTAAAGTCTGAAACCTAGTGGTGAGGAAGTGAGTGGAAAATGGCAACATTGATTTTTTTAGGAGAAAAGAAATGTCAGGAAGCTGCTCTGTTAGTGCAAAGGAAATTCAGTGCATGTCTTTTTCACTCCGTCAGTCAATTTCAGGCAGCCACAGCAGTATGGGCTACGTTTTTATTACTGGCATTAGACTGATTTCTGGATTTTTTTTTTTTTTCATATCAGTGATGCTTATCAAAAAGGCATGAGGTTATGAAGATACAGCATATGAAATAGTCCAGGCATCAAAATGCACTGCAATATGATGGTGGAGCTCTAGAGCTCTAACCTTTATTAGATTAATAGCAATATCAGTGCAGGAAAATTTGATTAGGGCACTTGTTTTGCCCACAGGCGATTGCTTATACTATGTTAGACACAAACATTCTGCATTTTGTCCTGATTACATTATTCTTAAAAGAAATAATCAAAAGGCCATCAATTTTCATTTAATTGCAGGCATCTCAGGAGAGCTCCGGCTCCTCATGCAAATCCTTTTTCCCGGACATCTGTTCTCAGATAAGCCTTTATTCAACAATGTTGCATACTGTAAAATCTGATAGTACAAACAAGCATACACAAATCTCTGAACAGATCTGAACTCACGCTGGCTTGGAATATGTGTAAATTTGATTATGATGTTTTTAAACACTAGAAAAAAAAAAAAGCAAGACAGTTTATTTTTAGGAATAGCATCATTATAGCAAGAATAGTATAAATAAAATGGAAATGAAATAAAAACAGCAAATAGCTTTAATACAGAACCACATGCTAAAATAAAGGAGCTGGGGTTTGGTGTCCTATTTATTATTATTATTATTATTATTAATTTATTTATTTATTTGAGTAATAGATTTTCTGCATATGCGAGACACAGCAGCTTCAGTCTTCAAATAACAAACCTCACACTCAGATCATCTATATTTCAAAATAAATATTTAGTTAAATTAATGAATTTATTTGAATGAATTGATGAACAAATTCATCAATTAAATTCTTTCCTTCACTTAAATCTGACCTGTTAAAGTTAAAGTCTATCGATCGATCTATCTATCTATCTATCTATCTATCTATCTATCTATCTATCTATCTATCTATCTATCTATCTATCTATCTATCTATCTATCTATCTATCTATCTATCTATCTATCTATCTATCTATCTATCTATCTATCTATCTATCTATCCCTAGCTGTCATTCAACCTGAACATGGCTTTACAAACAAACAAACAAAACCAAACAGCTCTCTTCCAACCCTTTTTTTTTTTTTTCAGCAACCCTGGACAAAAGCATCTCTAACTCAGATTCATGATTCCCCTCACCCCCTTTATGTTTACTTCCATTTTCAGGCAGTTCTTTCTTTCCTCTGATCTTCTGCTGAACTTTCACAGTACCTAAATAAATTGAAATTTAAATTAGGGTGTGTTTTCATGTATATGAAATGCACAGTATATGAGGGTAAATCCGGGCATGCCACATGCATACACTGTGTAAATCAGGTTTAGGGTGCAGAGGTTGTTTTCATGTTTCCATCCAATGAAGCTGATTCATCCTCAGTGCTCAAATCGTCACTTGTTTTGATGTCATGTCAGTGGTTAATGAATCAGACAAAGATTTGTTCATATGACATCCTGGCCACTTAAATCTGTACTTTTTCTACACTGATGAAACACTTCAAAACTCTGATTAATACAGAAATACAGAGCTGGTGATATTGACTAGTTGTAGCCACAATCACTGCTACCCACAAAGCGTAGCGCAAAGCCAAAGATCGTTGTCATAACCCACAATGACTACCACAAACCACCAAGAGACCTGTCATTCTCAAGGCTTTAATGTATCTCATTACTGCTGTAGTTTTGTTTATAGCTATGTACATATAGCTTTGAAATACTGAGTGTATATCCAATCTCTAATATGGCACTCAGTTACAGATTACAGGAACAGTTCAACTTTACTGTGCCCCAATCACTGGCTAAATTTCTGGCGCTTGTATATAAATTTTGAATTCATGGTAAGTGATATCTGATTGTATACAGTAATACCTCACACATCTGCGAGGTTACATTCCAGGACCCACTGCGAATGACAAGGTTTTGTTTGTTCGGATGTTCGGTGGAGACACTAAAAATGCTAATACTGTACTGTAAATGCTTATTTTTAGAGTTTAAACCCTAAATATGACCCCAATCATGTTCCCAAAACACTTTAATTTAATTTAAAAGTTAGCTTAATACATTACCCTTAAAAAGAAATAAATGTTTGACGTGAAAATACAGTACCGTATCGCCTGTATGAAAACCAAGGAAAAAAATCACAGATAACTTTTTCACACTGAACATATGTGCATGTTGAACTGAGCACAAGGTGCGGGGAGATGAACCGCAACATCACGCATACAAAGCATCACAGCTACCAGCTTATCAGCAGCTGGGTAATATTGTTAATGCTCTGTGATTGGCTACTTCCAACCCTTCCAGCCAATAGCAGGTCATAATGGCTGTACTGTATGTATGTGATATCGGCGACGTTCGATATCATTAAAATAACATTTATATTTTATTTATATTGATATCTTGCTGATTTTACTTTTATATTTATATTGCTAAATTAATAAACTAAATTTGTCTTAATAATTTTGCATTTAAAAGCATGAAAATGTATAAATTGCCACAGAATTAACCGTAAACACTTGCAGGATTTTGCAAGGATTTCGCGGGTCTGCGAAAAATTCTAATTCTAATTATAATGATATTTAATTATTTTCATTATTCCCTTTTTTTTCTTGTTCTGTTCTTTCTGTTTTTATTCTGTTTTTGTTATGTTCTTATTTTTTTTATTTATTTTTAAAAAAAATATTAATTGTTGTTGTGTCTTTAATAGTTTTGTTGCCTTCTTGGCCAGGTCAATCTTATGTAGACTAAACCTTTAAAAAAAAATTTACTCCTAATAGATATTTATCCTGTTTAACCCTCCTATTATCCTTGGGGTCAACTTGACCTCATTCAGTGTTTAATATCTCTGAATATATGTTTTTTTTTTTTTTTGGCTTCATATTTAATGACTTTTCCTAATTTAATGCAGACAACCAGGTAAACATAAAATTATCATGGTAATATGTTTTCAGTGTCCTGTACAAATTTGTAATTTTTTCTATAGTCATGCAATAGAAATTCTGGGTGTTTAAGAGAATGGGGTGGATTGGGGTTATGTTTCATTTAAAAAGCTATTTAGGTAGACAACAAAGAAACATAAATTACCTGACAAAAAAAAACTGGATAAAATTATATTCTGGAGGTTTAAATTGCTGAGGTCAAATGAACCCTTAGGGCAAAACATGTTTGTAAATGTGAGGATAACAGGAGGGTTAAAGAAAGGTTAAAAACTAGCTAACTAACTAACTACCTGTCGTAGGCTGTGGCATGGTTCTGTGATGATCTGCACTGGGAGTGAGGTGTCTGGAAACAGTTGTACATGGATATTGTGGTAATGTGGTATACCTGTACCCTTTTTGTTCCATGTATATTTATGTGATCTCTCTCTCTCTCTCTCTCTCTCTCTCTCTCTCTAAGCAGAGAGCTGTGCATCTATGTGGCACTGAGCTGCCCAGAACAAGCAGCGAGCTAAAAAATGAAAAGTGACTTCATTTGCTTTTCTTTCATTTTGTGTTACTGTGTGGCCGCTTGGTTTGGGGGCAGAAACAATAATAAAAAAGCTCACGTGCGACCTCACTCTGAGACTCATATTGTTTATGGCATTTGTTCTGCACACTAAGAACATGCCTGTACTTTCACGGGTACATAACAGGGGTGTGACCTCTGCTGGTACATTGGTATATCCCAGCTCAAACGTTTGCCCCACCGTTATTTCATTTCATAAATAAAGTCTATTATTTAAGAATCAGCTCCTACATGAATCCTTAATGAAAACCAGGCAGCGGCTGTGTCATAATGCACATTAAAACATGTAATTAATAGAATCAATAAAACTAATTAAACTAGCCAATGTAACTGTTGTCCTAGAGACTCATACATGGCTCAATGCTCACAACCGCACACCAGAAGACAGAAATGCATTAAGTTTGTCATCCAGCCTGTTCTTTCATCCACGAAAATCCAAAAATATAAACATTATAGGCAGAATTGATTCATGCATCATTATGAAAATGTCAGAGCACAGAGCCACCAGCTCACACTCAAGTTACTGCTGATTTTTAATATAGCTGATTGGATATTGCAACTGCACATTTAACCCATAACCCATTTTTGGAACTTCACTGCTCACAAAAGAAACAACATCTATGCTATATCTTGACGCACCGATGCTGCAGTCTATTTATGATAACAGACCCTACATCATTTACACATAAGTAGAAACAATAAAATATGGTCTGGAGAAAACCAGAAAAATGATGCCTGGCTAACCAAACACTGGCACTTAAAAAGGGTTTCTGAAACCCTTATAAAAAAATCCTGTATATATATATATATATATATATATATATATATATATATATATATATATATATATATATATATATATATATATTCTTTGATTTTCAGCTTTTCATAAGTTGATTCCATCAGAGCTGCTCATGCCGCCGTGACAAGTTTCTAATGATGAGCAGAATAAGTGTGCACAGGTGCTGCTGGTGCCGCCCACGATGAGAGCACCTTTAATTGGAGCAGATCAAATGACAGGACAAAATAAAAGACTGGTTTAATTAGGCACTGGATCCAGAGCTCTGCATATCTCCCCAAAGGTTCATTATGGCAAACTGAGGCTGTAAACTGCACTTCAAACGCAGCCTGACCAGCACATTACACGCATAAGAGCTTTGATTTTTCACATGACATCACTTTTTATAATGCACCCGCTCCTCTACCGATAATAGAATAAATACAGCCTGACAATAAATTCTGATATATAAACTCACCCATTTACAATGTAGTGCACCGATAACCAAATTCATTTACTTGACTCATGCAATACACGCATGTAAGTAAAGCTTTTTTAAAAGCACCGTTTGATGAACAGGTGCCATGTGTTGCTCTGTGAAGTGAAATAAATGTGAGCAATGGTAATGGTTTTAAAGTATGCTTCGGGATTTCTGGATACTTGAGTCTGCTTGATAGTCCATAGCAGACGGAGGTGTAAAGTGGCCTTTCATGATGGACCTGCCTGAAGCCTCATTACAGGCAACATAAAACTGACATGGTCGCATGGAGAGAACACTCCTCTAACATTGCATTGTATTCTCTTGGCGGATTACAAAAGAACGTTCGAAAGTGGACATTGTTAGAAAGTCACTCACATACTGTAGAACATATGGACCTTCTCCATTTCAGGCCAGCGTGGGTGACACAGCACAAGGACAAAAAAGCTATGAAATGGCATTAAGCATCAATAGGGTGTGGAGTGGTATATGCTTGGAAGCTCCTGTGATGGGCATGCCATCTGTTCAGCTAGTAAAAGATGTGGTGAATTGGCTCCAGTTTAATATCCTTAAACACAAAAGCCAATAAGCCATTTTCCTCTCTGACAATCAGGCTGCAAAACAACGGCAGCATGCTGTGTTTTAAGAGCACTGTGAATTTCAAAATGGTGGGCCCTTGTCAAAGATGGGCATTCTTAAAATGCACAGCCACACATACCATTTATACCGTTTATGACATTTGCTGTTGCTCACACACGGTGGTACAATAAAATAGAGCACAATCAACAGGGATAAGCTTGTCATCATGAATGATCGCCTCCTTATCAAATGCATGGCATAACAGCACACGGTTAAAGGAAGGCACCTGTTTCATTTTATCGCTAAAAGGGAAAGCTGCATGATTAAAAAGATCATAGTTTTATTTAACATTTTTCTGATTTGGAATGCATGTGTTTGCTAGGCAAGGTCCTGAACCGCTGTTTACTCTTTTGCTACTCTTAGACGGATTGGAATATTTATGCTGCTCTCTGTGCTACTTAAACCACCAACATTTTGAACTCGGCACACCCGATACTGTGAAAACTTCACAACCTGCAAAACATATTCTGTCTAAATGTCTCCTTCCGTAACAGCTGCCTCCGGCCCTTTGAAGCGTCTGTTGCTGTAATGCCATCTATCTGCATTTCCTTGAGTCCCTCTTTTTATTCATTTTTTTTTTTTCCTGAAACATTCCTTATGTCTGCACTACTGTCAGTCAGGCAATTCCATCTGTGCCCTCCTGTCCCGCCTGTCTCAATGTATTCCCTTTAGAATGCAGGGTGAAAGGAGCATGGCAGGTACCAGCACACCTAGCTCTGGATGCAACCTGTACTTCCCTGTCTGTCTTTGTCTGTCTGTTTTTAGTATCTGCTTGTCAGGTGCTCATGGATAACGTTCTGCAATGCTGCTTAATGCAGGCTTGATAATCAGATGCAGTACTAAAATATTTAGCCTGAAGCATAAGCCTCCAAAGTAAACATCACAGCATCACATTACTGACTAAGGCAATTATTTTCTGACATGGGGTGAAAATATTAAGGTTAGCCATAGATGGGAATGAGGCGCTAATTATTTCTGCTTCTCTCCTGTTGACTGCCAGCTTCCCTCTGTCTGTTTGTTTATCATGACAGTGAAACCTGTGAGCTGCGGGACGGACACTAACCACAAAAGCATGATGCAATTTAGCCTGGAAGACTGGATCATCCAGGAGGAGGTGAGACGACTATATCCCTCAACAATGTACGGGTTGACACTGGAAAGCTTTTTTTATGAAGATCCTCATAAAATTAACTGGACAAGGACATCGGCTGGGAGGATTTTGTTCGATGTTCTGTCTTTTACAGGACACCCATTTAACAAAATACCCTCTTCCGTTTTATGTGTTCAATTTTAAACGTATCATTTGGCAGCTTCCATGAAATGTTCAGTAATTGTATTGAAGCCTGTTGAATGTAATTGTGTCTATGCATATATGGCTGCTATCTGTTTAACCCCTGTGAACTGCCTATCTTAACCAGGACTCTCTTGCAAAAGATATTTTTTAATCTCAGTGTGTTTTTTTTGCCTCATAAGGGAATGTGATGCAGTTCACTGTGATGAAAAAAAAAAGTGAAGCAAATATAGTGAGTAAAAATATTAATAAAAGTCACATTGCATCTAGGAAAACCTTAATTTCATATTTGTGTATAAATCAATATGACGTATGACTAAATTGTAGATGGCAGATGTTCTTAACCAGAGTTACTTCCAGATGTCTGTATTAATAAAGACATCCTGATACTGGTTCACAAGGTCACGTTAATATCAGTCTGAGAAACTTTGTTCAGAAGGTAAAATAAAATGAGAAACACACAGACAAGAGTGTGCTAATCGTGCTTTAGTCATGGTTTGATGTCAGCCAGAAGACAGTTAGAAAATTAACTGTCAGAAGCTGTACTTCGTTTTTATGTTATTTATGGTCTGTTACCTGTCTTTGTATAAATTGTTTAAAAAGCTCATTCTTATGCATTGTAGACTTCGCAGGTTCAGGTGGAAGAGTTCAGAAGACCTATTATCATACCGCTGCAAGATACACTCACTGTCCACTTTATTAGGAACACCTGTACATTCATGCGGTTACCGGATCAGCCAATCATGTGGCAGCAGCACAATGCATACAGATCATACAGATACAGGTCAAGAGCTTCAGTTAATGTTCGCATCAAACATCTGACTGGAGAAAATTCGCCTTTCTGATCTCTGTGACTTTGATCGTGGCATGGATATTGGTACCAGATGGTCTGAACTGAAGCTCTTGCCCTCTATCTGTATGATATACTGCATTACACACATTGCTGCAAGTCTCTGAGAGCTACCAAACAAATTTCATTGTATGACAATAAAGTCTCTCTCCCTCTCTGAATGTGGACACTGAGTGTATATTACCAAACATATTTAATGTGATAAATTACAGCACATACATTGTATAAATAAACTGTACAATTGGATAGGCATAAAATCATTTTATATACATACATATGTCAATCAGGCATTATGACCACCTGCCTAATATTGTGTTGGTCCCCCTTTTGCTGACCCGTCGATGCATGGACTCCACTAGATCCCTGAAGGTGTGCTGTCGTATCTGGCACCAAGATGTTAGCAGCAGATCCTTTAAGTCCTGTGAGTTGCGAGGTGGGGCCTCCATGGGCCCCACCTTGCAACTTACAGTACTTAAAGTATACTTATAGGACTCAAAGGATACTTACAGGACTTAAAGGATACTTTTGATAGATACTGACCCCTGCAGACCGGGAACAGCCCACAAGAGTTGCAATTTTGGAGATGCTCTGATCCAGTCGTCTACCCATCACGATTTGGCCCTTGTCAAACTCGCTCAAATCCTTAAACTTGCTCATTTTTCCTGCTTCTAACACATCAACTTTGAGGACAAAATATTCACTTGCTGCCTAATATATCATATATCATATCATATCATATCATATCATATCATATCATATCATATCATATCATATCATATATCATATCATATCATATCATATCATATCATATATATATATATATATATTCACTACCAGTCAAAAGTTTGGACACACCTTTTAATTCAATGTTTTTTGTTTAGGGATTTATTTTCTACATTCTAGAACAATACTGGAGATTTCAGAACTATGAAATAACACACATGGACTTGAGTAATCCATATGTAATGACAACAAAAAACAACAGTCAGTTGTTATTTTAAGACACGAAGGTCAGGTGTTCTGGAATAGTTCTTGCAAGAACAGTATTGTCAAGTGCATTTGCAAAACCCATCAAGCACCATGATGAAACTGGCTCACATGAAGACCATCCCAGTAAAGCAAGACCAAAACTTACCTCTGCTGCAGAGGAGAAGTTCATTTAGAGTTACCAGCCTCAGAAATCACCAATTAACAGCACCTCAGATTAGAGCCGTTATGAAGGCTTTACAGAGCATCAGTAGCAGACATATCTCAATATCAACTGTTCAAAGGACATTATTGTGTATTTCGGCCACCTTCAGCATTGTTTTACAATGTAGAAAGAAATAAACATCAGGAAAGACCATGGAATTAGAAGATGTGTCCAAACTTTTGACTGGTAGCATATATATATATATATATATCAGTGTGAGAGAGAGAGAGAATAAGTGTGTTTCACGGTGCAGCAGTTTTAACCTCTCTTATTCTCACTAAACTCACCCCTCCTACTGATAAACTGTATCTAGCATTTTGATGTCACTAAAGTCAGGCCAGAAATGATAAAAAGCAGGTGCTGAACATACATTTTCAGAAAAATAATATAGTTTAACATTTCTACTTTAAGAAAACATAAATCTATTCTAACCTTTCCTTCGACCGTCTAACTATGAAGATGATGTTTGGAAAGGAGCCAGTTCAAAAAGCGCCTTTTAAAGGTGTCTAAAACCACGCTAAGAAAGTGTGATTTTCTCATTAATTGCTCAAGCTTGCAGATAGTGACATGCCACAGTTAATTGGAAAGAAACCTAAACAAAAGCTAAACCTAAACAAGTCAGTTTATAATCCGATAGAGAGCATCAGCGTCACATCTTTATTAAAGCAGAGATCAGTGCGTTAAAAAATGTTTGAATAATAAAAATAAAAGACAGAACTGTAACATCCATAACAGACATTTCCCCTCTTGACCTCCAGGGGGTATCTTCAGAATTTTAACTCACTTCTTCCATTTTCTCACCCATTTCCTGTTTGCACGCTCGACAAAGCAAATGGACTTTTCATTACACATAAAGCCTTACAGTGTGCCTTCAAGCTCGCAAACTCTGAGCCATGCTCTAGTGTTCTGAATAGCCTTTTACATATGACCCTTTTTTGCCTGATCGTGTTTCTTGCCTTTTTGCCCTTACTGATGCTTCTTTTGATCTTCACTTCACTTAACTATTCTCTGATCTGTGTATTTTTGGATTCGTCTCCCATGATCATGTTTTGCATTTTCCGGCTGTGACCCTGGACTGTGTCCAGACTCTAACTTTTGACCAAATAAAACGCTTTATAACTGGATCCATATTCCATGCCTAAGGCCTGTTTGTTAGAAGAACTTAGTAAATTAATCAGCGATTATTTCCACATTATTTAGTATTATTATTCAGCAGAATCAAAGATCACTTGAGTGTAAAGAAGATGTTGATGATGCTCGTCTTTAAAACGCCGCATTGTGAGCGGTTGTTTTTCCCGTGAGCAGAGTTAGGGTTATAAATTAGAGGTAGACAGTGCTTCTTTCAGTGAGCTAGATCTTGAATCTGTAAGTTTCGTTATTTTCACTATTTTTACTTTTATCTGACTAACCAGATTTTTAATCAATTGTAACTTTATGTGGTTGAGACACAGAGGAGGAACATGTTTCAGTTCAGTAAAGCATGTGAAGAATTTCCCAGGCTGCCACACACAAACAATAATCTACAAAAAAAAAAAAAAAAGGCCTGTGCTCCATGCTGGTGTCTCAGCTGTCTACAGCACATATATCGTGTTTTGAGTACAAGCTAGAAGTCTCAGTTAAGTACAGCTCTTGTTTTTTTTTGCCATGCAATGCATTTCTCCCGTGTGTTTTAGAGGGTGAAATGTGCTGTGGGTTTGATGGGGACAGAATTGCTAACTGCATGTACTACCAGGCTCTCTGCAGTCTAACACACTCCAGTGACGTGTGCAGCACAGCCTGACATCCCTCTGACCCACAATGCATTTCTGCTCTGCTGCACATGTTCACACATACACATCACCTATGCCAAGCATTCACACATTTTGCTTGGACAAGAATAAAAAAGTAATTGTAGAACCAAAGTAGTATGTGTGTGCATGTGTGTGTGTGGTACGTGTGTATGAGTGTGTGATGTACATGTCCATGTGTGTGTGTGTGGTACGTGCGTATGAGTGTGGTGTGTGTGTGTGTGTTCATTTTCTCTAAGTACATTTAGTTCTTTGCTCTGAGTTTTTTAAATGTGCACAATAGCATTAATTGGAATGCAATAAACCATAGAAGCATTCATTACTTTAAGATCTTGTGACTGAGGAGAACATAAAATAGAAATAATTTTAAATCAGAAAGCTAATTCAAAACTACTAATTGGACTTTTTTCGTAATTACACCAGACTCCTTCTTCCCCCTTTTCTCTTTTTTCTCTTTCTCTCTGTGTGTTACCTAGAACCTGGCTCACAAAACCGCTCCACTGTTCATAGCATGCAATATACTGCAGAGAGGAGAAAGCATGCAGAGGTCTGTTAAATCATAAAGGTCTCTTACATCACAGGTTTCCTATCGTATCTTTTATATGACCAAATGAAAGGAGATAATCTGTAGCTTGTTGTGGATATTTCTTCTAATTTGATGGTGCATGTCAATGGATCCACAAAGAAAAGAAAAAAAAAAACCTTATAAACACAAATAGACACAAGTGAATTAATGATATGTCATGATGCAAGTAATGATGTAAGTAAGACCCTAATTCAGAGAGAGAGAGAGAGAGAGAGAGAGAGACAGAGAGACACAGAGAGAGACAGAGAAAGACAGAGTGCTCAAGTCACTGCTTTCCCATCTCCAGATAAATGAAACATGGCACAATGATAACATTTTCATTTAAATGAGAAACAGAGAGGATGGATCATCCCTTCTGTAGTATGTAGGCAAGAACGTATGAACGGAAGAACAAAAGTGTGTAAGAGAGAAAAAAATGAGGAAGGAACAGAGAGATAGATGAGATTGGGCCTGTCAAAGGCAGCATACATGATTTGGAAGGGCTGTCAGCCTCACTGCATCCGAGTGAGTTTTATGCCATGGTTTCTGAAGGACACACACGAGTGCACACATAGACGTGAACTCCGTGAACATACACGTATACATACACACACATGCGCACAGAGTTTCAAAATTACTGCAATGTGAGCTATATATACTGTTATATGTGAAGTGAAGCCGAGGCACATAATATCACGGCCAAGAGAAAAAACGAGGGACAGAGAAAGGGCATGAGCTCAGAATGAATCATCGGAAGCAGCAAGAAACTGAGGACAAAGACAGACTGCAATAAAGAGAATCACAAAGAGATTAAATTAGAGAGTTAAGTGGAAAGAGTGGAAAAGAAAAGCTGAGCTGACTTCACTTTGAGTGGAAGACTGCAGCACAGAGAGAGACAATAGAAGAAGAGGGGGGGGGGGAAATAAGACTAAAACAGCAAAGCATTTCAGAATCCTCTAAAGCCTCTGTCTACGGGACACACTTTGACAATGAATTAGTCTGACAGATTTCTGCAGCCGTGGACCACAACCATTCAGACAATGACCTCTAGTTCCACTCTAATAGTAGCCAGTCTCACATGCTGAACCTTCACTGAACCACACAGGCTTTCGTCTCAGTGCCAGGCACGCCATATTGCTAAAAATCACAGATGCATGAATAATGTTAGCCCTTGGTGTGTTAAAAAAAACCTCTAACTCATCACCTGTGATTGCTTCAAAGCAACCCAATCATTAATTGAGGAATCACAGAGCTGAGAATAAGCCTGCCAGGCAAATCAACTGAGACTACATCATTAGTAAGGAGAACTGTTTTTGCGCTTTGAAGAACCATGTCTTAGACACTTTGAGAGCAGGTGAAAAAAATTCACCATGTTTACTTAGAGCAAAGGTTCGCAACCTTTTCTAATCTTCAGCCCACGCGACCGACCACCAAAGCTCTTGTGGGCCGTGATTGGAGTCTACTGGCTGTTTTAAGACTGTAATTACAGGTGTAACACAATAATCACCATTAGTAATCAGACACAACAGGCCTACACAAGCTGTAATGACTTGAAAAAGACATTATATTGATTACGGAAGAACCCACTGGATCGCCAAATGAACAAAGTCCATACTGACATAAAGATTTTCCGTGTGCAGACAGGGCTCTATTTGAGAGGGAAGGTGAGAAGATGCCATTAATCTGTTGTAGCGATGTACACACCATGTTGTAAATCAGAACCCCTTCATGCCGAGACAGTGGTTAAGATCGGTACTTCTGTGAACATTTGTAAAGCTTCATATAAAAGAAGCTGTATTGGAATCAAGCTCCTTAAGCATTTGAATACAATCGAATTGAACTTTGAATGCCATGCTCCTACAAGCAGTAATACCATCACAAATAAGAGCAACTATGCCTCTCATCTTTCGTGAGGTGTATTTACAATATCTACTTTTCACCCATTTCCAGTACAGTGCTTTATTTATGAAGCCCATATGCCAGGCAAGCCAATGAGATTTAATGCCCTCAAACTAAAGTATCAATCTATAACACTTACAAATTACCTTCAATAACTTTCTCAAATGGTTATGAATGTGATATCAGTACAACAAGCTAATAATTTATACTGTAACAAGATATGGATTAAAAAAAATACAGTCTCAGTTGCTTAAAAATAACCGATGGCTGCTGTTTTCTCTTACATGTAAAGACAAAGTTGAGTAAAAATCCCGATATTATCTCGCACATTTTCCTCCAGATTCTTAGAAAATTTGTGTTACTGAAATATCATCAGGGGTTGACTGAGATTTCTTAATCCTTCAAACCTTCATAGCAGTTAGAAATGTTATAAAATGCATTTCCAATATTTACAGTAATAGATTGTCACACACTGTCTCACAGGTTTTAACATAAATCTTCCAGTTTTGCATTATAAAATATTCATGCAGTATGTACAAATGGGTTATAAAGGCACAAAGCAGGTTTAAATAAAGTGTTACTAAGTTATTAAGGATGTTGAAGCAGTAGAACAGGAAGTCACTTCAAGCTGTTTTGACAAGGTTTACCACATGTATTGTGACCGATTTTCCTTTCAGCACTCTATTTGGCTGTATATTCAAGAAATTATTTACATTTCAAGACTGATATGGCCAATATCTCAATTTCACTTTGCTGTTTTAACCCATCTTGTATAATCATATATTCAACACAGATGTTGTGAAGCATTCATAAGTAGTCTCCACATGCAATATGGGGAAAATAAATCACTGCTATATTGTATAAACACTGTTGATTCATATGAAGACATAAAATGACAAAAAGTAGGCATAGAGGCATGGCTTAGCCAGTGATGGATTGTCAGGTCAGCTCTTGTGTCATGTGTTGACGGCTTCACCCGTGTCACGTGGCACATGTCTGGGTCGACTCTGATCAGGATCACGTTTGGAGCTTTCTTCCTCCTGCTTCAGCCACTGACTCGCTGTCACAATTAGTTGCTGCAGTATTAGGTGTCAGAATTTGTTGTCACTATAACACATTCTTCATTCTATTGGAGCCTATTATATTTTACCATTGTTTCAATAAAAACTGCCACACTGACAGTTATGGAAATATTACCAAATAACATGGCAGCTTCATTGTATTACAGTTACCGTGACCGTCTTACTCAACAGTCGACATAATATTTCTATCTCAGTTATGAATCATCACTTTGGCTATTTCAATTTGGATAATAACCGGGGTGGACAAATCACTTGTCAAATAATATTTTTGTTTACGGGGAGAGAACAGCACAGCTTATAGCCGAAATTGCTTTTTGCTGAGGTCACAAACACAATGTGCTACATAAAGAAGTTATCAAAAGACAAGAACTATGGCTACACGTGTGCTAATAGACTTAAATCTAAAGGTTAAAAAAATGTGTGTGTAGCTGTATCCTAGGAAACTTGGCTACATCACCGATTCTCCTGCAACTACAAAATTATGTAAACACCCTATTCCCAGAGTCTCTTGATTAACACTGACCCCAGTATTGGCATCCAGATCTAAGCTATAGTGTGAGAAATACTCCCTTAGGAAGCTGGAGAAAGCCATTAGCAGAGAGAGAGAGAGAGAGAGAGAGAGAGAGAGAGAAAGAGAGGGAGAGAGACTGCATGACACAATAGTAGTATCAGGAACAAAAAGGTGTGTGTGCGTATGTGTGGTGTGTGTGTGCAATTCATTGCTGTGCCTGAATGCGCAGCCCAACAAAGACAAGGAAATGACAATCTGCACATCCTGCCCTTGAGCTAGACTGCCTGGAAATGGCAATTAGCCACACGGAGACATGATTAGCATCCAGCAGACTTGAGAGATCCACACACATCATACTGAATCAGCTACTGCTTGAATCATCTTCCTTTTTCTGTAGAATAAAGAAAGACAAATAAGTGACTATAGGAGCCAAATATTGCTGCAGCCATTGCAGCTGAACCACTAATATCCAATCACCATTTACAAATGAAGGAAATAAGACATGGCACTATAGTTCTGGGTATAGAGTCTCAAAAGGGTTCAAATTGGAGAATCAATCACATTTCAATCAGTCTCAAATCCTGGGGAGCTGAATCAAAGGCTAGGCTCAAAACATTCCTGATAGCATTATAGCAAACTCATTAGGTGGGAGCAGGATGATCATGAGTTGTGATTAGTTGGCTCATATTTGATTATATACCACAGTGCTGCTGAATCCACGAACCTGATTGGCCAGAAGGTGTTCATTAATTTTCTATAATAACACAGTTTTGATAGCCGTGCCAGCTGCCGTATATTACTGCACTTGTTCTAATACAGTAGCACTTCTATACTAACAACTCAGTCAGGGGAATATGTAACGCGGACGCTCTTTATAATCTAATGCTAAAAATATACTGATTTAAAAAACCTAAGAATAACTTATAATGCTTGATATGTTGAAGCTTAACACTTAACATTTATCATTTTGCTCTCTAACTTTTAAACAACTACTGGTTTTAAACACATACTGTACCTTTTATTTTTTTAATTGGATAAAATTCCAAATACTAAGTAAATAACTCTAATGTTAATATTAATAAGGTGTTCATAAGCTCACCAGTTACACAATTACACACAATTACACCTTTTGACCAAATTAATACACAGTTATTGAGGGACATTGTGTATAATCACACTATCCGGTGTCACCCAGATGACTCTGGTGCCTCTCAAATTTTCTTTCTCATACCATCTCAGGGAGATTTTCCTCACCACCATCTGACCATCTCCTTTGACTTGCTCATTAATCTGAAATATACAGCTCTGGAAAAAAATAAGAGACCACTGCCCAATCTCCAGATTTGAACCCTATTGAAAACCTCTGGAATGTCATCAAGAGGAAGATGGATGGTCACAAACCATCAATCAAAGCTGAGCTGTTTGCTTTTTGCAAAAAGAGTGGTATAAAGTTCCCCAACAGCAATGTGAAAAACTGGTGGAGAGCATGGAGCCAAAACACATGCAAATCACGGTTATTCCACCAAATACTGATTTCTTAATGTTATTTAGCCAAAGCATTAACACAATTTGTTTACAAATTATTTGATTATTTGCATTGTGTTTTATTTGAGTTATTAAAGCTCTGCAAATACTGCATGATCTTGGGTTATTTTGATGTGTTGTCATTTCCTTTAAATATACACTCTAAATAACAATAGTTATATTTTGAATTTAGGAGAAATATTGTCAGCAGTTCACAAAAAATTAAACAAAACTGTTCATCTCACCAATACATGAACCTGTAAGAAAAAAACATAAGAAACTGATCCAGAGCTGTATATATATATATATATATATATTTCTGTAAAGCAATTGTTCAAAGCACTATACACATAATATGTATTTGAATGGTACTGAATTAATTAGAACTTTTAGAGAGATATTTCTGCAATATTTCCCTTGGCCCCACGGTTTGGGAAACATTTCTGTGTAAATCAAAGAGGGTTTCAAGACATACATTTGAAAGTGTGCAGAAAGAAATGTCTTGTCCTCCTTTCTCAAACCCAATATATTTTTATAAATGAACCTAATGGGTCATATAATAACCAAACACTACAGAAACCGCTGTAGTTCTAACCTGACACCAGGTCACCGTCAAGCGTTTCCTTTTAGCCTCAGCCGTTTCAAGCAGAAGCATGCATATATGCATAAGAGTCTGTGTCCCTCATGACATACTGAACATTTTAATGAGCAGTTGAGTCTGCGTACTTTGAAATCCAGACTCGAAGGATAGAAATGGTGGCTGACAAGGATTTGTTTTGGCAACATAAGAATAAACCAAGCAACTGGCACTGCTTTCCTATGAAATCTACACAAGTGCTTGGCTTAACTGCCTGCCAACTCTGGCATTCTTTTTCTTTTTTTTTTTCATTCTCAGCGGATGGCTGAGAATGGCTACAGTGACTTTTCTGATCCGCACAGTGGCTGGCACTGAGTATAGCAGCAGCTAGAATAAGGAGCACAGTGTGTTGTCTTGCTCATGCTGACATAATGAGCATGCTGACAGAACTTTAGTATTGATGTTCCTGACATGCATGCTGGAACGGTTGAGCAAAAGTTCCCGATTGACCGATTGATTGTTTTGTTCATTGTGATTTCATGTAGCATGAAATCACAATCATGTGACTGCGAGATGACTGAATCACTCCATATTCCTTTATGTTTGCCCATACAGACTGCTTTCTTCAATTTAGACTACATGTTTCAGTGGACTCCAGTGTAGATTTGGGTGTGTGTTTGGTTGCATGCTCTTTAAAGCTCTACGGCCCCCTCTGAGGTGAGCAGGTTTCGGTGGAAAATGTTCCGATCTTTATCAAATTTCACAATGCCTCGGAAGTGAATTGATATTCAATTGCTTTAACCTCCAACAACCGCAGAAGCTTTTGTCAGAAACATCTTGTTTCTATGTAAACCTTTTGTATTACTCTTGTTTTTTTTCCCCTGTACCCACTATCTGTAGTGATGTACACAGCAGTTACTTCCTGAATTAAACATGAGTTACAGTGAGTTCCTATATATATGTACATGTACAAACACTGAACATCAGCTTTATTAGGAATGCTTATATACCTGCTTGTTGATGCAATTATACAGTCAGCCATGTGGCAGCAACACAATGCATAAAATCATGCACATCAACATTTTCAGCAAATATTTAAATCAAACATTAGAATAGGGTGATCTTATTGGCATTGGTGTTAGTGCTTGACATGTTGGATTGAGAATTTTATGAATTTTCAGACAAAACAATCTCTAGACATAACACAGAAAAAAACATCCAGTGAGCAGCCGTTTCGGTCATGTTGATGAAATAGGTCAATAACTAAAACAATTACTCTTTACAACTATGGCGAGGAGAAACGTATTTCAGAACTCAAACAAATGAAATCTTGAAGCAGATGGGTTAAAACAAAAGAAGACCACATCGGTTTCCAATCTTCTCAGCCAAGAACAGGAATCTGAGGCTATAGTAGGCACAGAATCACCCAAACTGGACAGCTGAAGATTGGAAAAATGTTGCCTCATCTTTTTCAAACCTTTTCCATTCTTTGTAAACTCTAGAGACGGCATGAAAATCCCACGAGATCAGCAGTTTCTGAAATACTTAAACCAGTAGGTCTGTAGGTCCAATGTAATTGAGATCACATTTCTCCCCATTCTTTGGCCTGTTTCTCTGAAAACTTTGTGTACTACATTTTATATTTACTTTCATTCACTACTGCTGCTCAGGAACACTGCAATTACATCCATATTTTTGTATACTGTACAGAACACTACTCACACACAACAATAAACACAGTGTATATGGGACGTGATGTCTCTTTTCTTTACCTTAACTTGACATCACAAATCCAGGGTGCTTGCAGTAGCTGCGTTGTTTTATATCCCCACAAAGATGGGATAAATGCATGGTACAAGACAAGATAACTCATCAGATAGAGGGAGCTGATACTGCTGACACAGAGCAAGTGGCAGATGCACCTCTCCACCAAGCCTCTTCTTCAGTCTCAGCAAAGCCCTCTAACTCCTCCAGCCAGTTTCGACCAGGGCAACAATGACGGGCCGGCCATAAAAAAGAAACTTAACCTCCGTAATGGGCAATCTTTGGGACTAAAATGTAACCTCTCTCACTCCCACTGTGCAGATTCTCACACACTGACAGTAAATTCTGCACCTCCAATACTTCGGAGCCAATTCCATTATGGAGGGCAGCCATTCAAACAAAGTATTAAAGTGTCAGGCAGAATGGGGCACTTTTAGTTTATGTAGTGATTAGTGACCGTCCTTTATGTCCTCAGGGTGTCTGTGCGTCCTGCTAATTGATGTTGGCACATGCTATCATTAGGAAGACTCTTCCCAATGCAATAGAATCCTTATCCGAGCTTGTACACATGTCCTTTATATCACACTCCTTATCCATCTGCTAAACAGATGCTTCAAAAATTAAAAAAAAAAAAAATCGCTTAGCAAGGGCTTCAAACATTTTATTCAGCCAAAAGCGTCCCCAAAAAAGTCAATCACTGCAGCGCAGTATAAGCTCGAACGTACAGCATGTGATTTCACCAGCTTGGAAAGTAAAACTAAACGCAAAAACTAGAAAACACACAGAAACCAAAAGGAATAATTAGAGTTGTTCTCAAGGAGAGCTTTTGTTTCAGCGCTGCATTCAAGTCTAAAGCTGTGTTCATCACAGCAGCCTGCTACAGCTGACCATTTCCACATCATTACTCTTCATGTGTGATGTAGCGAGCGCATCAGCAGCTTCAATTAAAGGTACACTAAGTAGGGCTTTCTATTTAAAGCCTGGATCCATATTAAGTATGCTAAATAGTACGGGGCGGGCTGGACATCTGAAGCGCTGGGAGATTGCTGTTCATCTTCCTCAAAATCCTTCTAACACCCCTCCTGTTTAAATTAGTGTGGTCTGCTTCCATTGAGTATCTGGAAACACGCCCCCTTTCATGTTATATTTACACCATCAGCGAGAATGATATAGAAAAAATATTTATAAATATAAATTTTAATTTTCTACTGAATATTTATATTTCCATAAAGCTGCTTTGAGAGAATATCTATAGTAAAAACTGACATAGAAATAATATTCAATCAAATTAAATTGATTTCCATGGATAGAAAAGAGGAAAAAAGAAAAGGTGGAGGTGAACAGTGTTTCCAAACATGTCCACGGTGTTAGAGGCAGATGCTGAGAAATGTGAGGGGTTTTTTTTGTTTGTTTGTTTGTTTTTTTTACCAGAGGCCAAAAAATGGAATTTGATTCTTTTTTGGTGTGTCCATGTTCAGCATTGAATTTCGTTGTCCTGTCACACTCCACAGTAGTGGTTAATGGCTCGTATTAAAATAGACACTTAGAATTAGAAGGTTTTTTATTTATTTTTGTTTAGTACCTAGCCTACTAGTGGAAGTATATTCATAGAAAAGGTTTTTTTTTCCAAACGAATGTTTATATCTTCAAAGTAAATGGTGATATCAAACCCATTTCTGCTCACTGAGATGCTTCAAGTTTGTTCATAATGATCTAAAATTCTGTGTAAGGTTATCCAAATAGAGGTAAAAAAAAACAAACAAAAAACCCCACAAGTGTCAGAACTAAGAAAAATGTCTTTGCAACATTTATTGGGAAGATGATGAAACTCACTTTCTATTCCAGCAAGTGACTAACAGTTAAATTGTCCACTTGCAAATCATCAGTCTTTGAATCCTATCCAGCTTAATACGATTACTTTGTTATAATCCATTCATTCTTGAAGCGAAAAGAGAATAGGAGAGCTATAGTTAAGTGTTATACTCCTTTCAAAGGTGCTTTAAGGCTGGATTGAGTATGCGTTTATAACAAAGGAAAGCCACATCTTAGCTGATAAGACCCATACCAAACGAGCCACTAGCTACGTAGAAATGAGACGAAGACCAAAGCAGGCGCATAATTTAAGTTATCACTCTGAGCTGTCATTATAGTCATTTTTCTTCCTCTTTAAACCTTGATGACATTTTCTCATCTGCCACTTTTCCTTATTTTTTTTTTATCTGCACTGGACACTGTATTGTGGCTAAGCCAATAAATTAAGCACACGTGGTTGCACAGCTGATTAGCTGGGTGCTTTTAGATTGAATTGCTGAGCTAATATTTAAGCTCTTAAAAGGAATTGAGAAAAAGAATTTTCTTTATCCTCTTGGGCCCAAGTCCAGGAGGCAGTTTAGGAGCCATTAACAGTGTTTCACCTGAGTGAGAGCCTTACATGAGCACTCATTTAGTTGACTCAGTTGTTCAATTACCTAATTAAACGGCAGCAGGTGAAATCAGCATTAACCCATTTTTGTTGCTGTGTTTCTTTGCGTTTCCTTTTATTCTTGTTTTACGTTGTCTTTATCTTTATTGTGTAAATGGATGTAAATGCTAGTAGGGCTGTGCAACAGGAAAATAACTGGCAACCTACACTGACTAACACATTCTCGGTGCTAGTTTTTGACGGATAATGTTTTTGTAAAAGAAAAAAAAACAAAAAACCCTAGGCCTGCTTTTTAACAGCTAGTGAAATCGAGAAATATTTTAATTTTATTCATAAATAGGAAATACGCTTTCTAAAACTATTTTCAATTATGAATCTAGTAATTGCCATTTGCCTTGACTAAATTAGCAAAAGCAGCTCACCAAACCATGCATATGATTTTCATAAGAGAAAAACAGCCTGGGACTAGGCTACATTCTAAAAGCATTTGTTTAGGAGGAATTTACATATTACACAATGCAAAATTGAGGTGTTTAAAAATGTAAATAAATGGTTTAAATGTAATATTTTACAGTGTTGGTGATGAAAAATGACAAAAACAACAACAACAACAACAAGGTTATATTCTTCCACGAACAGCTGTTACTTCGTCTCTGCTCCCACATATCATGTGGATAGCAGAGAATAACATTTAGACCATATTTAAATCAAAGAATATTTTGTTTAATGTTCTATTTTAGGCAAAGCTTTTGAAATGTTGGGGAACAAAGATTAATGCATCAGGAAAGACATTGGTACACTGTGTGATCAAGGATGAATATCTCTGTTCAATCCCAACATTACAAATGACCTGCCAAACTAAAAGCTGCAAAAATACCGAAGTATTAAAAGTGACTTTGAATAAAACACATTATACATATCATTTTAATCTATGTTAAAGACCATTTTTACTACATTGCTATAAAAACTTGATTTGCTGTACAATCAGTGCAGCACAGTGTGTAGCAAGTAGTGTGTACTGGTTGCACACTGGATTGAAACTGAGCCATGAATAATAATATAAAAATAAAAATTTGCCCACTGAAAATTCAGACACTACAAAACTATTTTTATTACAAGATAGGATTTGTGAAAAGCATTTTTGCTGCTACAGTGAAGCTGCTGGCATCTACTGGAGAATCGGCTCTGCTGTTTGGCCAGTTTGGCACGGAGTTGGTGTTTGCTACTGTCCGTGATCCTCTCAATTTTTCCACCATGCGCCTTTCCACTACCATTTCCAGAGTGTCCAGTTTGCTCCAGAACAAATCCAGCTTTCCTGATTAGCTAATTCAGCTTCTTTGCATCGCCAGCTCCGATGCTGCTCCCCCAGCTAATTAGAGCAAAAAAATGTTGTATTTGCAATCACAGCATGGTAGAAGGTCTCCAGCAAATTGGCACATACATGATCTGAGTTCCTCAGGAAGTCGAGGCTGTTCATTTCCTTTTTGTAGACTGCCTTGCTGTTGGTCACCCAAATGTCCTCTCTCTTGATGAAGAACTGGTGGGTTACTTCTTTCTCCTGTAGTCCACCACTAACTCCTTGGTTTTGGACATATTGTTGTTTTAACCCTAACTCTTGAGACATGGTTGTTTTCACACCAACAGTCTGAGGTTTGGTTGAGGCATTAGAGTGCAGAATAATTGAAATGCTGCCTAGAAATGCAAAACAAATGAGTTAAAATGAGTCTCATTGCGCCTGCATGTTAACTTGTTAAATAAGGAGTTGCTCTGGTGATAAATATCTGGTGTTTTATGTAATAATAATGTATTATTATTAGAAAATTATTATTGTATTTTAAATAGTTCAAATGTTTTTCACGTCTTAGAATATGCTAATACTGTGTTCAAAGTAACATAGAATATATTGCAGAAATGTTAAGAGTAATTTGTTGGAAAGTACTAACAATAGGCAAGTTTTGCTGGCTCTTTCTGGTTTGTTTTCTGATCAACACCCAAATTAAAAGCACTAATACCGCCATTGTTGTTTATGATGTCACTGCAGGTTGACCAGAGTTCACACTGCACGATTTTAACCCTGATTTTCACCCGCCAACAGATTTTGCGAAATCGCCGACAGATGTCTGTTCACGCAGGGTGACAATCACGCAGTATGAACAAAGACACGATCTGAGGGAATTGCAGATGCCTGTGAAATATTTGGCATGGTAAATATCTGGACTTGTCGGCGATTCAAAATCCTGCAGTGTGAAATGAGTTCGATGACCTACAGCCAATGAGAGAGCAAGATACAGGGCAGAGGGAAGTTCAGGGAGGAGTGATGCGTTTAGTTGTGAAACGTTGTTTGTGGACCAGACAGAGTTGTCTGCGATTCTTCTTATTGTGAAGTCATGCAGTGTGTAACCTCCTGTCGCCGATCCGTCGTGCAATGTGAACACAACAGCAACTGAAAGCTAACCCCAGATAGTCGTACAGTGTGAAAACAACGGTGATCGGACGACTTTGAAAATCGTGCAGCGTGAACTGTGCATTAGTTGATATTCTCTGTACCGTGTTAAGGCGAGTTTGATCAAACTGCAAATCCTAGTCAAATAAGTATCTGTTTAGTAAAAATAAATAAATACAGTGGAAAAGTGTACCTTTAGGATTCTTAAAAACATCACATTGAATTCCCATAGAGACCTGACTATGAACCTAAATGGATCCCATTTAAAAATCCATTAAAAATGGTCCTGCAGGATTTTCATGTCTTGTCCTATTATAAGACAGGTCCTATACAATCCTATACCTATAGGAACTGTTCCAAAAATATGATAGAAATTAGAGTTTAATTAAAATCCTGAAGGAGTTTCTTACTGGAATCACTGAGGATTTTTTATAGACAAGGGGGATGCATTTTGTCATGACTCATTGCAATCAACTGAGATCAAGGGAAATGTTGGAGACAAATTTATTAACACTTTATAGTATATTCTGAGCACTAGATTGGAAATTACGCTGAAAATCTGTGGTTTAGCTGCATGGTTAAATTGACAGTTAATGTTACACCTCCTTTCTTTTGAAATCTAGTTAAGAATCATAAGAAGTGTGCAGGAAACTCCAGAGAGCTGTTGCTTCATCTCTAACATTAGCACTTATTAATTCCTGGCTATGCGCAGAAGCACATAAATGTATTTATGAGGATGACAAGCAAGATCATTTCTATTTTCCTCACACAGCCTTTCATTTTCAGCTCACAGACTTTAGTTATGCGTTTGTTTTCACCTTTCTTCACCTAAGTCTCTCCCCTTATCACACAAATGCACGCTCATCCTGGGCTTCCTGTAAGGCGCCTGAAGTGTGAGGAAGCAAATCACGCATCACACGCATTGCCCAGCACCTCAATGCTAATCACAATATTAATCCCTCGGTGGCCTACATGGGTCCTGAATTTGTGCAGCACCCAAAAAGCAGGCAGAGAGGGGCCAATACCTTTAAGTCTGTATTTGTTTATGCTACATTTCTTTGTAATCTTCCATTTTGCACAGGTGACGTTGTACATTGTAACTCTGAGCGACTCTATCCTCACATTAACCCTATTAACACTGAGGATATGGATTCCATTGTGTATAATTGAGGTGTAAACAAATTAACTACATCTTCCTTAGGTTACTAAACCTCATTTCTTTGAATGTTTTGCATATAAGTTTGAAAGAAAAACAAAGTGTACATTTAACCCAGCTCCGCATCTTCAGCTTAATAGCTAATCAAACTAAATCGCCTCACTTGTTCTGCATAAATGAGAGCATCTCTAGGATAGCAAACATCATCAGAATCCTTCTAGAAAAGGAAAAAGAAAAAAAAAAATCAAAACAGACTTAAACAGTGCGTCATCACATGCACGGTTCAGAGGTGTGCTTAGCTATCAGTACCATGCTGGTGAAAGGGCTATTTACCGTAATGAGCTATTTTCTCTTTAGCACCTGAAAACAGTTAGTGTTTAAACTCAGAGCCATTACTAATTAGCAGCAAAGCAGATTCTCTCTGCACTTCAATGGCCTTGAGTGAGCACCTCCAGCTAAGCTAGCATAATTGCCTCGTGTGCATTCAATATCAAAACACTTTATGTACAAGAGCTGTCAGTCATTTCTCAACATTGATGGCTGTATTAGCATTTAAAATTACATACTCTGCACTGCAAAAAGCTGCACCTGAAACACAGCTGCATGTTTGAGTGCACGCACACACATACACACGCTTGCCACTTGCGCGGGCACACACACACACACACACAGAAATATGCTCTTCTTCCATCTCTTTTATGCCTGTCTTTTCTCCTGCTTTGTACCTGCACTGCATCATTGATCAGTTTTATTGGATGATTAATCTTCATTAAGCCTTATGCTGCTGTTCTGATCTAGAACCCTGTGCTAAGGATTAAACGCTAACAGCCCCGACAAGCTCAGCAGGAGCCCTAATCTGCATCTCTGCATGTCTACAGAAGTTGCCAGATGGTCTCCAGTAGTGGACGCAGACTTCTTTGTGGTCAAAATCAATCACTTCAACACTTGGGTTTGTTTATGGAATGAGAACGGAGAATCCACAAGGGAGGTTCAGTGAAAGTTTAGCACAGACTAGCAAAGCAGCTAGTCACACTGTTTGAGCCTCTCTTCTCCTTCGTTTTTTGACAAAAGTGTGAGGTCAGATACAGTGAAAGCAGAGATCGCATTCAGTAATACACTGCAAACTTTCTCACCTGTCATGCAGCATTAGACAAGCAGCTCACAACCCTCAGGGAAGTTCCACAGAAAGGGCAAACCGCCACACATCAGGCACGAGAAAATCGAACGTAAAACACTTTTAGAAACGTTGCACTACACACTACGTTACGGTCTCTCTATCACACTCAAGTCCTTGAACTTGCAGTGCCCAATCATACAGCATATGGCTTTGAAACCTGCCAGCTTGTAATGTTTTCTGGCATACATCTGCAATTGCCCAGGGCAGCTACAGTCAGCTTCAGAATTAGTGGCCCCCTTGATAAAGACCGTTAGAAACAGGTAATGAATAAATATGTTCATGATTAATTAGTTTAATCTCACCTTTAATTAAAGGTAATTTATTTTTAGAAAATGAATACCCTGTAATACAATAATAGAATAAAAAAGCTTTATGTGTTAGAATTATTGCCACACCTGGAAAACAAAAGACGAAAGCATGTTCATAGTCACATTTCTCAGGTTACAAGGTAGGTTACATCTAGACTCTTCTCTGTTCTGGCACCGAGATGGTGGAATGAACTTCCCCTAGATGTCTGTACAGCCGAGTCACTGACTGTCTTCATGTAGACCTACCTCTTCCTAAATATTAAACTATCTCTTATTTTTTCCGTGTTTATGTATTGTTGTAAGTTTTTAGGGTGATGATATCCTAAATCTGTGACCTACTGAACCAGTGTTAATGTATTCATTGATAGAGACATAGCACTCTTGTACGTTGCTCTGGATAAGAGCCTCTGCCAAATGCCAGAAATGTAAATGTAAACCTTGACAAATTCAACCAAGACATCTAAGACTCTTGTTTCACTGGTGTATAAATACATGGTGACACTGAAGCTGAATTTCCTTAGTCATTCCTTACCACATTTTATTCTTTTTAAAAGTGGTAATACAGAGAAGAACCTCGGCCCCTTCTGTTACAGTTGTGTGGCCCTGGGAACCTAGGAAGGATATAAGGCATCATGGATCTATGACGTAGCAGGAGATTTTTAAATCAATTGCCTCTGCCAAGAAGCTAGAAATTGGTTGTGGATGGATTTTCAATGACCACAAAGTGAAGTTTTTGACACGTCCATTCCCTCGTTCCCTGTTAGATTCTGAGAATCTATTCTGTACAGGAGAGTGTTTTTTTTTTTTTTCACAAGAATTTGATGCGATAATTGCGATGTGTTATTTTGTGTTAATTATTTGATGTAGATTTAATTTTTGACATTAGTTAAAGCTCAGATTTATCTCATATTGTCAGTATTTAAAATTTTCTCTCATATTTTCAGTATTTTAAATGTAAATCATGCAGTGTGCCTGTAAGCTTGCTGTTCTCTTTCAGTAAATTACACTGCTTTTTTTGCATGGAAAAATAAACCGATCATTTAAGGTAGAAATGAGAAAATAGGAGGCCTGGAGGGGATAAAACAAAACTGAACATAAAAATACACGACATGAAACACCAGCAAATAGGCCCAATCATTTTGTATGTGCAGCACACTATTTGGAGCATTGTTTTTAAGAAAAGAGAAAGAGAATATTTATTGCGTTATTTTTTGGAAGGTGTAGGTAGCTTGCAATAACCAAACTATTAGCTGTATATCATGTTGTTGGAATGAGGCTAATTCAAACTGCAAAAAGACACATGTAATGAATTTGTCTGTCATTTGAATCTTCCAAGAGTAAAATAATGAAAGGGTGGGAGGGTAAAGTAATGAGAGGATGGGAGAGTAAAGTAATGGGAGTATAAAGTAATTGGTGGGTTGGACAGTAAAGTATAGGGAGGGAGGAATAGTAATGGGAGGGAGGGTGCGAAAGCAAAGTAAAGAACGTCAAGTAAAATTTTATCTCAGGTGCCAAAAGTAAGGACTTGCTTACTTGCCGCTGCCAGCTCTAGCCATGAGGAACGGTGAGTCACCTCCTCAAATTTAACACGTGTTTGCTGTTATCCTTTTGCTCTGCCAATTATGATTAAGGGCTTTGCTGGGAAATTCTACTCTCCTCTATCCTCACACTCTGCTCAGCTATCTGTCACTCCCACCATTGTCCAGCCACGGATGAGTGCTGTGTCGAACAGCCTGAGAGCTGATGCCCTGTAAATCTGAAGGGACACGAATAGTTAGGGGCAAGGAAACTAGCGTTTTGACTGTCCCTGTGGGTCGGCATTGGCACAGAGAAGTTCATAAATGATGACCTGCTTCCCAGTCTCCGTTCTGTGAAACCCCAACACCCCGGCAGTCTTACTGTTCTCAGTCTCAGGCACTTGGTTAATCCATCAGGAGAAAGATATGTGAGCTGTATACTCCACCAATCCAGAAAACAAGAGCTGGACTCCTTCCTGCATCTTTTGAACCAAGTGTGGCGAGACAGTGTTGTCAAAAAGACAGCTTGGAGTTTTGGCTCAGAAAATCCAAATCCAGCTTTATATAAGAACCCAAAACAACTGAGAGTAAGATGTAACATGTCATAAGCAGAACCATGATATGTCTGTATGTGCTGTACATGCACTGATTCAAGTGGTCATGTATTTCATTATGAGGTCTGTTTAGAGTAAGTGAAACATCAGTAGTAATTCTCCTGCATTTAAATTTAGCTTCAGTGTATTGCTCACATTGAGTGTTTTCCAGATCTGGATAACCCGGTCTCAGAGAACAGATGCTCGGATGCCATTTATTTGCAGCACCTTTCAATATGCTGATTAGCCTCCTGTTGGTCCAGCATCAGGCTCCCGCGCTCTCATTGGCGCGGCCCGGGTTCGATTCCCAGGTAGGGCGCTAACCCAGCCACTAAAGAGTTGGCTCTTAGTGCCGGTACCAAGCCCAGATTAAATGGGAGGGATGCGTCAGGATGAGCACCCGGCGTAAAACCTGTGCCAAAATCAAAACGATGATCTAAATGATGTGCTGTGGCGACCCCAAAACAGGGAGCAGCCAAAAGAACAACAACCTTTAAATACATTGATTACCAGCATTCTGTTTGAAGCAAAGGTTGCATAGAAACACATCAAACTTTTACTCGAATGCTCCATATGCCACATTCTACACCAACATAATTGAACACAGCTAACCTCTAACACTATGCAATTTGAATAAGATTGATATGCAGTAAACAACTGTACCTGTTTTTTGTATTTGTTTTTAACTGATAGGGCAATGGTATTCTCAGTTGCTGAATAATTTGTAGTGGTTAATTAACAGCAGTTAGAGTTTAATGAATCGCATGTTTTTACACTTTATCATTCATTAATAATAGAATAATTAACTCAAGGACTAAGGGGTTAATGTTAATGTCCTCACATTAAACACTGCGGTAGCTAATCTTTCGCTAGTTACCACTAAATCAAAATTGAAGATACTGAATCTTGTAATACTGCTGGTGTGGTCATTAAGTGTACAGGTTTTTAATCATTTCTGTGCATAGCTGAGCAATTTTACTTTTAGGCACTACATATGTACAGTACAATGCATTAAAATAGAGCACAGTCACTCACTAAAAATGATAATGCTCATATTTTCACAAGGTGAATCATCTTTTTATCCTCATTGTTAACGTTTAATCTCTGCTACCAGTATGATAGTGAAACACGGTCATACTTCATTCCTTGATGACTAATAACTAATTTAAGCTTATTCCTTCTTTATACTTGACTGTATCCAAAGCTTGGCTCAGGTTTTTTACTATGTATACACAATACACTGTTTCACAAATAGCTCTATCTCAGCTGTTCCATCTATTTATATATCAATTAAACAAACCTCAGTTTACAGTCTTCTTGTTTTTGTTTGGTGTAAAGTATCATCATATTTAATTCACCTAAGATAATGTGTTATGAGATTAAAGAGAGAGAGAGAGAGAGAGAGAGGCAGACAGACAGACAGAGAGAGAGAGACAGGCAGAGAGGCAGAGAGACAGACAGAGAGAGAGAGAGAGACACACACAGAGAGAGAGAGAAAGAGACAGACACAGACAGAGAGAGAAAGAGAGACAGAGAGAGAGAGAGACAGACAGAGAGAGAGAGAAAGAGAGGCAGAGAGAGAGAGAGAGAGAGAGAGAGAAAGTGAGAGAGAGAAATTAAGGGTGACTGGAAATGTGTTTTTTTATGCTAACACCAGCATACTAAATACAAACATTATTAGTAGAAGTTGTTACTAAAACCTACTTATTTTACGGCTTTAAGCACACATGCTCGAGTGAATACAAGAAGCATCAAAACTTTATAGAGCCTGGCCAAGGTCAACAAATTACAAACTAATAATGGCCTACTACCCTCTGTAAAGCTTTCACAAAATGCACTCCATATGAAACAAGAAGCAACTGCTGCAATTAAATTACTGAAACTGAAATGCTTAGATTTTATTTGGATAGCAACCATTCAGATCATTTAAAGGCTTTCATGCGGCCTATTAAGAAGCTAAAGCCAATACCCCCCAATGCAGCAAGAAAATCATTTTCACAAACCACAGCAGATTAATGAAAAGGTATGAGACAGAAATTCTATTAAATATTTGATCCCTAATGAATGCATTTACTCCTTCTCTTAATCTTTTCCTCTCTTCGGATGGAACTGTGAAGAGCTCTGGACTGAAAGAGCACTGGGTACTTTGTGAATACAGTCTTTCACAGCTGGAAGAGGCAGCAAATTGTGGGTGTTTTTCTTAAAGATGAAAAAGTCAGCAGGAACTTTAAGATGCACAAGCAGAAATTGGCCTTCCTCAGCAAAAACTCTTATACAATTTCTCCACACAATGGGGATCAAGACAAAAGATGATTCAACAACTGTGAGCAAGAAAGGTCCTTCACATAGGTCTTGACTATAGGCATCTGGTGTTCACGTGGAAAAATGCGGATGTCCTTGATGTATTGATCAAGGCTTCATACCACAAATGAATAAACTGATGATAAGGTTATGACTGTGCAATGCAATTCAAGCCTGGGCTTTGGTGATAGAGCCAATAGATCACAGCATATTTTATATATATATATATGTTATAATTTCATGATGTTTAAAAACATTCTGGTGCATTAAAGAATTTATTTTTTATTACATTATTATTATTATTATTATTATTATTATTATTATTATTATTATTATTATTATACTGTTAGTAGTAGTAGTAGTCATTTTATTATTCTTATTATTTTATATTATTATTATACCATTACTGCTACTACTGATAATAATAACATTAATTGACCTCATATTCTCCTCTCTCCACAGAACTCTAGACTTACCAGTCAAACAGATTCATAGATGATGTCATTATTCCTATGTCCTACACACCACCCTTTCCCATCTCGACATGTGCAGAGGGAACTATGTGATACTGCTGTTCTTTGATTTCAGTTCAGCCTTCAATTCCATAGTCTGCTCTATGCTGTATGGAAAGCTGAGGGAGCTGGGCCTGTTTTCCTCACTCTGTTTCTGCGTACTGGAATTTTTTTTTTACTGGATGGCCACAGATGGTGAAAATAGGTGGCCTCACCACAAACACTGCCACCGTCAACGCTGAAGCTCCCCAAGGCTGTGTTTTCAGCCTTCTGCTGTATCCCCCCCCCCACACACACACACACATGACTGTGTAGTCACACACGGAGCCAACAGCACTGTGAAGTTTCCAGAAGACACTGGGTGGTATACCTGATCCCCAAGAAAGATGTGAACAACATGCTGAGGCTGTCCCTGTGGTGGCAGGTTAACAAGCTGTTCCTAAACATCAGCAAGACCCTAAGGAACCTGTTGTGGGCTTTAGAAGAGAACAACAGAAGACATACACAGCTATCATGATCACCCTGGTGGAGAAACTGAGCAGCTTCAAGTATCATGGTATACACATCTCGAAGCTGGTCACTTTAACACTGTAATACAGATGGCAAGACAGCACCACTGTTATCACTGTACCACATCTCCTCAGAAACACAGAGGTATTTCTATATAGCACACCATAGAAAGCATTCTCACTGGAATGGTAACTGCAGTGCTAAGACCAGCAGATGCTGGTGAGGTCTGCAGATTATATCATCAGATCAGTACCAGTATGTGGGGCATTACACCAGTCAGCGCAGGACCAGAGCTGTATAGATCTCCAAGGAAACCATAAACCCCAACAACAGAGGGTTGCAGGGTTGTCCAATCATATCCAGAAAGGGCTGGTGTTTTCATTCCAACCATGCAAAAGTCACCCCTCATAGTACACCGATCAAGCATAACATTATGAGCACTGATAGGTGACGGGAATAACACTGATTATCTCCTCATCATGGCACCTGTTAGTGGGTGGGATATTTTAGGCAGCAAGTGAACATTTTGTCCTCAATGTTGATGTGTTAGAAGCAGGAAAAATGGGCAAGTGTAAGGATTTGAGTGAGTTTGACAAGGACCAAATTGCTAGACGACTGAATCAGAGCGTCTCCAAAACTGCAGCTCTTCTGGGGTGTTCCTGGTCTGCAGTGATCAATATCTATCAAAAGTATCCTTTAAGTCCTTTAATAACAGCTTGGTACCAGATATCACAGCACACCTTCAGGGATCTACTGGAGTCCATGCCTTGATGGGTCAGGGTTGTTTTGGCAGCAAGAAGGGGACCAACACAATATTAGACAAGTGGTCATAATGTTTTGCTTGATCTGTGTATTTTGAAAGCCAGGGTCAACTGATTAAACGTGTGGAATCACAAGTCTTCCTTGATTGGAAGGAATCCACACCCACACCGGCTCTTTCTGGATACTACTGGGCAACCACTGCTTTAGTGTGTATACAAACATAAATAGATACATGCATACATTTTTATATCTGTATTTCTGTAGACACTGTTCTTTTGTTATTCTAAATTCTGAATTCAAGTCTTGTTGATTATTGTCTTGCACCCTCCTTACCTTATATACTTTGGTATATTGTCTCTATTGTCTATCTATTATATCGTTACACACAGCCACTGAAGCTGCCACATCTCATTTCACTGCACTATGAATGCTGCTATGAAATACACCCTTGCATCTCTGGAGTCTTAAAAGACTCAAGGCCAAGAATGTTAAATGCATTATAGAATGTTGACAAGAATGTTAATGGTAACGAAAATTAGAAAGAGAATAAAATGCAGTTTGCTATCTATGTGATTTAAATCCGCAGCAGACAAAAGGTTAAAGTGTCGTAAACATTTCATGGTTTCTATGAGAGACATTAGACAAGTGATTTGTAATCACTGTTCATCTCAGGTTTTAAGAGGGGTATCATACGAAAGTGTGACTTCTACACTAAAGGATTAATACACCACTTCTCACTCAGAAGGAAGCAGAATGGAAATAAGGAAAGACCATTCATATCCAAAAGATGGAAAACACCACCTCCAAAGAACAAAGTATAACAAATAAGTATACTATATTATACTATAAAGTATAATAAATATAATACAACTCATTGCCTTGGGTGATCTGTTGCTGTAGAATTCTCTGATGGTAATTTCTGTATGCTAATAGAGCAGGCTAATTGCGCTTTGTTACACATGGGCCTAGCAGATGCTATTTTTCCGGTATGTTTACCAGATACAATATAGAACACTATAAAACTTTTTTTTTTCATTTGCAGTCTGCAGCCCAGTGTGTCCTGAATTTTGCTTTCTTTTTCAATTTTTCATTTCAGTGCCTCCCAAATTATAGATTAATTCATTAATTACTTAGTTAAGTAATTAGTTAATTAATCGATTACTTAGTGCCAGGTTGTTGTTGTTTTGTTTTTGTTTGTTTTTTTAAAAAAAGGTAATAATGAACACAGTATGTGTTTATATTAATGAAAGAAAGGATTGATAAAAAAGAACTAAAGCTTTACATGAGCTTTACAGCTACATTAGATCTATATTACGTGTTTCAATGAGTGTTTGAAATATCAGCATTTTGTGAATAAAAACGTACAAATGGTACATAGCATTTCCCTCTCAATAGATATTTAGAAAGCATCTCCTTTCAGCAGAGCTATGCTGAATGTCACGGTCCCGTAGGTTCCCATAAACAGGATAATCTCAGTCAAATATAAAAAGAGCTTGAAAAAGAGATAATACGTCACAGACAGATGAATGTAGGGTTAAGACAGCAAATAACAGCAATAGGCACTTTGAAAGCCAAAGGGGGAAGTTATCAGGACCAAACAGAGAGAGAAGAAAGAGTCATGCCTGACATTCTTCATCACTCTGCCTGTGATTGGGGATAATTATGGATTATGGCTGGCAGGTCAAGTCTTTCATAGAAAAGCTGTCAACCAGCAGACAAACGATAGCATGAGTTCAAAAACAATGAGCGCCATTCACGGCCATTAGCACTGGAGCAATGGCCCTTCAAAAGGCCACTGTACTGCTCTGGCCCGCTGACATCGAACCACAAACAATGCTAATGCATGGGCTCAGGAAGCTGAAACTCACTGTGGAGAAATGGCTGAGGTTAATCTCCACTAACCAATACAAACTGAGGACAGTAACAACTAGGTAATATAGCTGAAACAATCTCATCAAACAAAGCAATGAAGAGAAGGACTCTTTCTCACACACACGCACACACACTGCTTGATTGCTATGAACACAGGAGCACTATGGACTGACCCAGAACACGTGCGTTTCCTTGACAACTGTCCATTTGTGTGTTATTATTGCTAAGGGACACAGGATTAGACTGACACACACACACACACACCACTACTTTGTCCCTACTAATGACTAGGACCTGCACATCTCTTAGGTGTTCACACAAGTTAACCTGAATCTAAATCAAAAGGAACTGTTCGGATGCAGTGCAGTATTGTACCGAATGTAATGTTTAAACTATTGACTACTTTCAACGTCAACTTTACCTGTAAAGTAGGACTGTTAAATTTCTGGTTATTTTCTACTTCTGCTCCCACTTCTACACATCACACATGACGAACACAACAACATGGCATTGCTGACCATAACTAGAAGATATAACTGTCTATTTTTAGCAGATAAACAGCGCAGCACAATTAGACTTTTTTTTTTTCTCAGTGTCGGTGCTGCCTTGCTTCACCGCCTCTCTTTCATTCAGCTTATAATGACACGAGGAATATTGATGATGCAAACAATTTTATGGAAGAGTCACTCTCAAAAATATCTTTGTAAAAAGGAAAAAACTTTCTTTCTTTTTTCATTATTTATACACTGATGTGCAAAGAAATTTCTATACTACATTTAGTATAAGGTTTCAGGTTTTCTTTTTTCTTTTTTAAAGGTCAGTTAATAATGCAGGACCGTGGTATGTTTTAGAAACAATTTGAAATTGCAATACCCCTAGTTTGTTATAATCCAAAACTTGCAATAAATATTCTGTGTAAATAAGGCATGTAATCATAGCACCCTCTCGCAGCACACAGAGAGAGATTCAAGTGGAACTCTGATTATCCTCTTGTATATGCGCGTTTTTATGGTTAGATTCCGGGGAATAGGCTGTTCCTCATCTATATCTACTCCTATCTCTGGCTTGCAGCTTGACCTATCTCATGATTACACAGATAAACAAAATCCAATCAGCCCTGTCTGGATTATGTAGGAATAAAAATATGTGTTTTGATTGTTCGATTGTTCGCAGAAATGTATTTTTGTCTGTCAAGCACTTAATTGGTTGGCCCCGATTGTTGTTTCATCACAGCGTATAATCAGGCTCTAAACAGGAGAATGTTTGGAGGGCAAGAAACACCTCTCCAAACAGTAGATAAATGCAGCGCTGAATCACAGTAGAAAGAGACGGGTAGATGAGTGGGACAGTGTTACGTTCATAACATGAACCCAATATCACAGAGTGGCTATTATCTAGCATTGCGCGCCGGCTTGTCATGAAGCCGTTCATCACAACTAAATAAGACCCTGCTAACCTAGCTTGCAAAAAAAGAATAAAACACACAGACACACACACATACACACCGGCATCTGGTACCACTGCAGGGATCACATTTCTACCAATTAACGGACTCAGCTGAAGGTAGGCATTCAAGAAACCTGAAGGCCAACATGACATCAAGTCACAAGTTTCAGCAGTGAAAAACCACTTTCATTCCAGAAAGCATTTTCTTTTTTGTACAAAAAGGTACGGTCGTCATCGTGTTACATAAATCATGGTGCATTTGATATATGAATCAGTGACCTGGCACTTAACTTTTATCTGCCCTTTGCCCAATTGCTTCAGCATTAACCTGTCAAGTGGCACTGTGCTCCAGAACGACAGCAATGCATATGCTCTTCCACAACACACGTTCTCGCCAAGAATTATTATCAAAGCATTTCATCCCTCATTTTTACCAGTCACAAAAACAGTCCTCATTTAATTTCAGCGCCGTGAAATAAGAGCCTGGTTCACATTAAGCGAGCTCAAGGAGCATTAGGTTCTTTACAACACACAATCTCTGAGATGAAAAATAAAAGGAGGGTCTGTTGTAAAATATGAATTGCAGTCCTGCTGCTGTTTATTAGCCTACATCTGTATAATTCTCCGATGGCAGTAAAACTCATCCCTTCCTCACTACTGAGTGAATTCGTGGAGCAGGACTTAAATTAACACAGTCTGCCTCTTAGAATCACTGAGCCCAATAATTAAACAGCCCAGCACTTCCCTTAGTGCTAATGAGAAATGCCTTATTGGAGAGGGTTCGGGGAGTACAGCGTTTAGAATCACTTTCTTGCACACTGCCATACATATTCCGCACCTCTGCGGCCGGGTAGGGAATCATTTCACGTTATTAGTAGGTGGGAGTTTATGGGAACACAGTGCCTGAAGTTCCATCTTGTGAATTTACTGATGTAAAGCAGACTTTGTCTTTGCCTTTTAGACTCTACAAACCGGCAAAGGATAAGCACGGCACCTGGAATAGCATTATAATAACAGTAATAACAAAAGCTATAAATAAAATATGCAAATAAGTCTGTGGGGGCGAGGGTATGGTCAAGCGCCCGGTTTGTGAAAGGGGGCGGTGCCAAGAAGAGTGAGTGGTATGGAGGTACACCTATTAGGGATTGCTGTAATGTGTGTTTTGTGTCTCAGTGAGTGTCGGAAAAGATAAAGGGGGAGAGACGAGTGCTGTGACAGAGAGAGCAGAGCAGGACAGAGCTGTGTGTGTGTGTTAGAGAGAGAGAGAGAGTGCAAAATAAAATTGCTGAAAATTGAAGAATAGAAACAGGAGAATGAAGATTCTGCTGAGTTGTCCCGAGCCTGCCCCTTGTCTCCTCGTTCCTGCCCAAAACCCAGGAAAGTGTCACAAGTTTACTGTAGTGTAAAAATTGTACTAGATCAGAAACTGTAAATGAATGTTGTGTCAAAACCAGACCATATTCCTGTCATCAAGTTACATCACAAATTATTGCTAAATTATGTGACAATAAGTCTGAAAAGTTCATTTACTATATCAAGACATATCAAAATGGTTAAACAATATCTAAAAGTTGCCATGACAATGGGAGTTAAAGGAAAGAAATAAGGTCAGATAACTTAATCGGGCTATCATGGTTTACAGTGTACAGCACTGACAGCAAAGACAGAGAAAATAATCAAAAGCTTGTTTTGAATGGGAAGAACCATAATTTATGCATTTATGTAAGTATGTATGCATGTATGTATGCGTGCATGTGCATAATTATACTACTACTGTCATGCATATATTATACCACAGCATAGTTCTTCAGTCAGAAGGTGTGGAGTAATTGTGTGGAACAGCCAAACGCTGACAGTAGCTGTAGTTGTCATTTAAATAACAGGTTTATAATGATGCGCTCATTCTCACACTATCTCTATCCATGAATAGCTAATTCATTTTTTTTTTTATAGAGGACACTCCACATAATATAATACAAATAATAAACAGATTATATGTGCTGTTATTTAACAAAGAACATAAAAAAGAGAATAATTTAACAGCTATGAGAAGAGTCTGTGCTTTGTAACGGTCAGCATGTTTTCTGACACAGGACAGTCTTCAGGATGGACGATTTTTTTACTTCCTGCTTTGTCAGTAATGTGATAAGCTGTTTAGGGTTTTTTTTTTTTTTTAAGTGATAACAGGAACTTGTCTCCCAGACGTTCCACGACAATATATCTAATTAAAAACTGTTATATTTTCATCTAATTAAAAACTGATTATTAACAAATTACTGTCATGGAAGTGAAATCTCCAGGTATTTCCATGCACAACAGTGTCTCGAATTTACTCTGCAGTAAAGGATGTAGTAGCTTAGTGGCTATGGTGCTGGCCTTCTGATCGGAAGGTTGTGTGATTGAATCCCAGGTCCACCAAGCTGCCACTATTTGATCCCTGAGCCAGACGCCTAATTGCTCAGTTGTATAAAATGAGATAAAACTGTAAGTTGCTCTGGATAAGGGCATCTGCCAAATGCTGTAAATGTAAATAAATAAAATAATGTCCAGTGGGTGACAGGTCTGCAGATGGTAATGCTTTGATGATGAGACTGATTCAAGCTGACAGAAAGGCTACAGTAACTCAGATAACCACTCTGTTCAATTGTGGTCAGCAGAAAAGCTCAGAATCATCTCAGAATTCATGAAACATCTAAACCTGAGGTGGAAGACCACATCACCTTCTACTTCTGTCAGCCATAAAGAGAAATCTGAGGCTGCAGTCAGTACAGACCAGCTGAAGTCTAGAAAAATGCAGCCTGGTCTGATGGATCATTTTTTCTAGCCTCAGAACTGGTAGGTAGGTCCAGCATGATGTCTATGGGCCAACCTGCCTTGTGTCAAGAGTCCAGGCTGGTGGAGGTGGTGTGACAGTGTGGGGAATGTTTTATTGTACACTGGGCTGTTAATACCATTCAGTCATCTCTTGAAGGCCATAGACTATTTGACCATGCTGACCATGTGCATCGCTTGATGGTCACAGTTTACAATCTTCTAATGGCTATTTCAGCATAAATAATGCACCACATAACAAAGCAAATGCCATCTAAAACTGTTCTTTAGTAAACTTCTACGCAGTCAAAGAATCTGAATCCAATAGAATGGCTTGGCAGAACGGGATAGAATGTGGTAGAACTGGAGGTAAAAAAAAATCTGTAGGAACTGCATGATGCAATCATGTCATCATGGACCAGACAATCATTCATCGGTCCCAAAAAATCTCAATAATCAACATAATATATAAAGTATCAATGCTTTTAAAAAGAATAGTCTGATAAACAGAGGCAAACATATCCTGAGTGTTCTCAACTGTCTACTTAATTTTTGCTATAAATCTTCTATTTCTTGTGGGGTGCTACCTGATCGTTTTTTTGGTTCTCAGTCCTCCACGTTGTCTCACACACCCTCCCATCCCATAATCCCTCTGCCTTCCCTTTGATTTCCCTTTCTCTCTTATCCTCGAACGAGTTTTTTCTTTCTCCTTCCTCTTTGGTACTGTGCTCTAAATCAGGTTTGTAAAGAGTGTTAGAAGACCTGCTGTGACAGACACCAAGAGAGAGAGAGAGAGAGAGAGAGAAAGCATCACCATCCTACATTATTAATCCTGTTTGTTTGTGTGCCTTTTCCACTCATTAAATAGCCAGGCTGAGGATGAGAGCTGGAACCCTCAAGCCATTGTGTATTTTTTCCCTACCTCCCTCCATATCATTCTCCATCTGTCTCTCTATCTGTCTCCTTCTCTCTATCTCTCTCTCTGTCCCCAATTAGGCTGCAGAGTGGAGGCCAGCAGACAGCACCTGCCTGTGAGAGCGAGGCGAGCAGATGAGAGGAAGAGCTTATGACTAAACCTAATACCCAGATGGAGGGGTGGGAGAGAGGATGAGGTGAACACGGACAGAACATCTGCGCATCTGCAGCATTAGGGTGTACATGTGCATCTGTGTATGGGTGTGCTTGAAGACGAAGGCATGCATAATAAATGCCAAAATAAATTATAAGTGACTTCCAAGTAAAGAAGATTTGCAATCATGGGAGTAGGTGTTACGGGGCATCAGAAGAGCAATGCTACCTTGCTCGATGTGCCTTGACAATGTTATGAGACTTATAAATTGAGGTGTGTAATAAATCACGGAACATGACAATGATTCAACTCGCTGAATGATTTACAATGATTTATTTCTTTATTTGGAAAAGGAGACCACAGGCTGCATCTGATTTTCTTCAAGACATCGTATTAATTTAGAGTCTATAAAATTGCAGTTGTGTGCAAAGATTGCATACCTTTGGGGCAAGAGAAAATAAAGAAAACTATTTTACAAACATTCACAAATATTCATTCATTAAATAAGGAACAAAGATGGCCAAACAACATGTAAAGATAGTGACAAGAGATCTAAAGGAATATGATACATATATAATGATACTTCTAGCCACCCTTTACCTTTGTAACGGCCTCCAACGGATTTAGGTTCCTCTCGTTTATAATATTCTCCCCATTTTTGTGACTAATCTTCCCCAATTTTCTGGTCTAATTTTCACAGATTGTTTGGTTAATCTTTGCTCAATCTCCTTGACATTCTGTTATAGCTCAGCCAGATGTTACTGCCTTCTGCAATCAGGTGAAGTCAAACAGAATCAGGGGCAACCTTTTGCTTCCTCAAACTGTTTTTGCTGTCGAGTTTTTATGTTTTCTATTTCTGCCTTGCTGCCTCACAACATTTCATATTTCCCCCTGTGAAATGTTTCATAAGCTGTATATTTTCAAACTGACAAACTTTTACATCTAACTGTATGAGTCACCGTATTTTCTGATGTTGTGATTACAGAATTCAGTGTGAAACAAATCATTCCTCACTAAGTTTCCAACAGCATATCTTACCAATCGCTATAATGCATGTGTTTTATTTCATGGAAATTGGCCCAGCCACGATCACAAACTACGGGATAAAAAAAAAAGGTTTATATAATAGAAACATCTCTCAACAAACTCAAATATTAGAGACGAAATAATATGAAAACATTTCACAGCCAGTTCCACACGATCCATTATTCTGACAGAGAACTATACTGTCCAGATTTCATGGTCTAACAACAATAAAGAACAAGAAAGGATTTTTATATTCTGAATAAATTCTCTGTTCTGTAATAGGAAATTACAAACAAAAGGGGGCAAATGATAAATGCATTAGCAAGGCCCCTGGTCATGTAAAAGCTCCAGTTTTGGTTTAGAATTTAGGCTAAACAGTAACAAGACCTGGTGAGTTAGATAGCTAGCTAGCTAGCTAGCTAGCTAGCTAGCTAGCTAGCTAGATAGATAGATAGATAGATAGATAGATAGATAGATAGATACTTTATTCATCCCAGTGTGAATTTTAAGTTAGTTAAGTGCACTAGTTAAGCTAGTTAAGTGCACTGATACAAACTAAAAAAGCATATAGCTGCAAACAGCTACTGATGATTCAAGTGCTACATACACCAGCTTGGGGTCAAATGACACCTTAATGTCTGATGGATCACACTGCAGATTTCTATTAAAGTCTCTGTCAGTCTCCAAGGAATCACGACAGAGGCACTGTGAAACCGTTAAAGAATTTTCGAATTATTTTACAGACTGCATTCTTCGTAGTGCTTGTAAACACTAAGATTATTCATTAATGTAGGAGTTCAGCTGTTACCCAAACTGTACAGTTTTGATATTGCTAGACATCTGTTGATTCATTTTTTTCCAAGTGCAGATAAATCAATATTTAGTGTATGTACACATGATTCATATTTTCTCATGTCATGCCTACGAAGGTTTCAACTCTACACACTACTCACTAAATCGGAGTAAAGAACTTTGTTGAAGATGGAAGAAATTCTGTGGGCTGGAAGATTTTGGGTGTTTTCAGTAGCTGAAAATCTAATAGACCCAAAAATGGCATCATACACACAGGGGTCCACATGGAAAAGAATTTTATTCCTACATCAAACGGTTCAAACATAATAAGCAAAATTTTATTTTGGAATCGGACCCAATAGTGGCACTAGAGGCACCGAGGGGTGGAGCCCAAAACTGGTGAAATGACTCTAAGCACTCAGTGTGCCAAATTTAACAACTTAGCCATAGACTTCCAGCTTTGATTGATGAGAAAAACAGAAACAAAAAACAATAAAGCATCACTTTTTGTGCTTGAACCCTAAAAAGAAATCCAAGTAGATGATCACTCAAGTACAAGTTTCATTCATGCGCTGTGCTGTTCTATCCTCACATCATATGTACTAGATAATATTTCAGACTGCTTAGCATCTATATTTCCTTTGTATGGGTTAAACCGCATGTTTTTTTACACCTGCTTGTCTACTGGGAAACTACAAATAAAAACATAAAGCCACCACGATTCCAAAACTCATTTTACTAACTAGTCTTCTCAGCTTCTAATTGTGAAATTGTGTACATACTGTTATGCCTGATGGCTATGTCTGGGCTTAGTCCAGGTCAGAAATTTCATCAGTGCAAACCTCAAATGTTCATGTAATTGTTGCCACAAGCCTGAAATTAGTCAGAAAAATCTGATCAGCATGCTTTTGTCCAGAAGGTAATGCCAAAAAACAGCTTTAGCTCAGGCTCATAACATGTACTGGACAAGAAAGAATGAATTAAGTGTGTGGGATGATAAATTAGAAACAAGAGTTGAATGCATATCAGTATTTATTTCATTCTGGTCTCCCACCGCCTAAATGGATGAAATCAAGACTTTGAAGCTGATTAGATCTGATGAGATTACTATGGGAATATGCTAAGGTTGCATGTTGATAATAATCACTCTGACATGTGTGTGCTGTGTGCATTGGCAGAAAAATTTAATTTCACACGCTTCAAGCTCATCAAATAGACAACGCCTGTATCCTGACTTTGATGTTGCAGAAATAGATAAGACTTGTTACATACGATTTGCTGTACAAAATGTGCTTTACAAATGAGAGAAACTCGTGTATACCGACGCCGAATTAAAATTAGACTAAAATATCTGTCGTTGAAATCTGGCCCTCATATAGTGTTAGCTCAGTTCTGCCTCTCAAACTGCACCCCACTGTTGATGCTGCAATAAAGCTGTGTGACACTGTGAGAAAACAGCATAAATACTCGGTCCCAATATCCACACTATCAGGAGGGCTGCATAAATATGTAGCAAGTCTCTGGGTAGCTCTAACCTCTCCATTATTGATCGCATTCCATAACCAGCACAAATGTGTGTCCTTCTCTAAATACCTAAGTGGAATGTAATCAAACATGAGGAGCTAGCGGTGGCCAAACTCCTGACAATTAAACTGGGTGAGAGAGAAAGAGTGAGGAACAGAGGGAGGGTGAGAGCTAGAGAGAGCCGGGGGGGGGGATGAGGGGGAGAGTTAAAATTTATAGAATCTGAAATAGGCGAGAAAGTAAAACAAAAATAGAGAGACTTGTTTAGACCTGAGCCTTTCTGTGGACTATATTCAATCAATGAATACAGAGGAGTATAGTAGTGTTTACAAAATGAAGCGGTGCAGCCTCATTTGTAAGCCTTTGGCATTAATACACATACTAAGGAGCAAAGCGTGCGTGCTCAGACAGGGTGAAAATGGTATAAAACCAAGAAAATCCATTAAACCCCCTTTTTTTTCCTCTTACTGTCTCTTTTTTTTCCCACTGTCTCTGTTGTCATGACCTAATGCAGACGAATTTGCTCTTACCTCAATAACCCATGGTCAGTCTGCATGCCAGGAAGTTTATCAGATGTACTGTTGAGGTGCGCAACTGTGACAACACCCGTAATTGCATATTATACTCAATCTAGCAGAGCGTTGGAAAAGACATTTATATGTGGGTTGCAGAGTTTATTCAGGATTATTCATCAATGGAATGTGTAATTAGTTATGACTCATTATTTTTGGCAACACAGAATGAAATATTTAAGAAAAAGAAAAGTCTGGAATATGTGCAGCGAGGATTTTTTTAAAGGTCAAACTAAGTTCACAAGCAGATCAAAAAACAAACAAACAAAAAAATCTTCATATGATAATCACAAAAATATCATAACCTCCATAGCATATACTGCATACGACAAATGTACTAAATGGTACGATGGCTATAATTTGCAAATGCAAGAGCAGTAATTTAGGTTTGCCGGGCTGATGTAGATGTCTCCACTGCACAACAGTCTTATCATGGGTTCATCCTGTGAATGCTTATTTGCCACACGCTGTTAGACACTGTCACCGCTTCTGGCGTGTCTTTACGAAGCAGCTCGGATCTGCATGGCGTAAAGTTTTACGGCGATGGATTTGCCCTTGATGCATGTATTGAGTCAGTTAAAAATATTAAGTGCATATATGAGCAGCCAGCAGCAAGTTGTAAATGAACCTCAGAGATTCCATCTGTGCTGAATTGTTCTGCATAAAATAAAGATTCGCATGCTACAAAAAGATCTAGAAGAGCTTTACATTCTTATTTTAGTGTGGTAATATTGAGTAGAAAAGCAGCGTATGAAGCAATAGAAATTAGATAAACTCCTGTAAGCCATTAGCCATCGAGCTGAAATAAGATGCAGGTATTTTAGATTTTGTGTATATCAGTGTGTGCTGTTATTTTCCGTGTAGATACTACATCTCCAGCGCTGCATAGGCTTCAATACTGACGCATGTCTGTGCTGTCATTTCTCAGTGAGGTGTTTGCTGATGGGTGTAATCTTTAATGCTAGGATGGAGTCCCACTGCTTCACACTCCAGAGCTGAGCTGTGATGAGGAAAATAAGGACAGGTGTGCGTCTTGCGCATAAGTAATTTATGCCAGATGGCAAATATGTTTAAGATAAAAATCAACTGAACAGTTTTGTGTGTAGATAAAATTAAATAAAACGTTAAATTGGTTTGTACTCACACTTAGAAGATTGACTACTCCTAAAATGATGTGTCATGGGAAAGCAGAGCTTTATGCCTGAAAATGAGTTGAAGCGTGTGTTATGATCTATGTGTTACTCACATTATCAATGAATGACTGCGAACAGACAAAATGATTCTAGGAATTCTTAGGTGTTTGCCTGAAAATCTTAATCAGGGCCTGAGGATGAAAAGGGGGGAGACAAAGAGTTTAGTCTCATTTATCCACAAGAAACACTAATAAAACTGATCTTTGAAACGAATTCAAAAAAGCATAAAAGAATATCTTACACCTGTCTTGTGTGTCTTCCTTCTAGAAAGCTCTTTGGTATCCACTAAAGTGTCGTTAAACAAGCATAAATCTTTCTGCATTTCAGTTTTAACAAACAAGCTCTGGATTCTCATTTAGGTGATAATTAATTGCATTAAGCTTTAATTAATGAACAGAAATCTCAGTTGGAGGGCAGAGCCCTGAGATTTGAACGAATGCTTTAATCAGAGGCAAAGTGGATCATGGGGAGAGGGAAAGAGAGAGTGATGTTTACTAATGGAGAAGGGAGAACTGCCGTTCCACATCAGCTGCGGCGCTCCTTCCTCAGTCTCCAATATTGAGATGCATCTACTGCACTGCTGGAAAAATGAACAGTGACATAAAAGGACTCCAATAAGGAATTTAAACGGATGCATACTCAAATACGTCTTTTAGATCATCACTAGGCTGATGTAGTCGATACAATGTAGAAATAAATGGGTTAAATGCTATTGAATTTGTTTACATCCTTATGCTGAAAATGTACCGTACAGAGTTGTTGATTTTATAAATATGTAATGCATTATGACCAGGATTTAGCATTAGGACTAACCTAAAACTATTAAAAGATCTCTAGGATGTTTCCAAGATAAACATGTTGTCGGTAAATGACGCAGAACAAATAGCTCACACCTTTATAAGCTCTAAAATTACTGTAAGATTAGTGTAATGTGTAACATACTGTAACTTTACACTGCCTACCTGCTGCTTTTAATACACAAAGCTCCCAACATCTTGGCCCTGTGTTGCGCTGCACAAAAATATAAATATAAAATATAAATATAACATTGCTATGTTGGTTTCTAAATGCAAGAACAGCTACATTTGAGCATAAAACATGACAAAACTATTAGCCTTATTGTCTGTCACCAGTGACCATCTCTCTCTCTCTCTCTTTCACACACACACACCTGAAGTGAGCTGTGAATCTGCTAGATGTAAAAAGATGTAAGCAGTTAGCAATTGAAAGAATGACCCAAACAATTGTGTCTAGCCCAGCTAAATGAATATATAATATCATCTACTCAGTGTTAAATGTCCTATTACTAAACACCCTCATAACAAAATGAGATGTGAGCAGAGCTCATTGGCGTATTCGCTGTCTCATGCTGAAACTGAAAGGCACATACACATAGCGCATTTATCAAGATCGATTTTCACCCACAGTTTTTTATGTGCTGCTATCTGCAGAAAAACAGGAAACTGCCATAACTAATTATTTAACCTGCCATTAATACGGCTTGTGTCCAGTAGCGAGGGTTTTCTTTTGAACTGTGGGATGAAACACCGCTCACTGCCTCCTCATGAGTTTAGTATTATACTGATAGTAATTCAATAATCCAGTCATGATTTGTGCAGCCTTACCACTCTTTATCTAAATAGTAACGTGGTACATTCATATTCTTATCGCAAGCCATTAATTCATTTGCCATATAAACTAGAATTCCTAGAGTGTTTGATATAAAAATGACTTGAGGCAAAAGGAAGATGGAGAATCTGAGGCTTAGTTTCTCTCAAGCTTTCGATTTTGGTACGGTTTATATCGTAAGATGTGCTTTAAAAATTCTATTCTATCCTGTTTCTTTGATAACGCGTTTAAGAAATATCACATGAGCAAGCACACAAGTGTTGTTGTAGGGAATACTGGCCTACTACTGTGAGCATGATATTGCTTTTATATAACAGTTCTATAAACAGGAAATTAATATAGAGTAACTGACACTTCAGACACAATATGGCCAAATCATTTGCTTTATTTTTTCACCGTCAACAAAAATAGTTCCCAAAGAAGCCACAGCTGGATAGAGTGTTGTATGCTGATCACTGGTACCACTACTCATACACCGACAGGTAAAGACGTGGGTGTGTCCAGCAATGTGGGTGTGTCCAGCACTGTGACAAACATTTTGCAAATATGGAGTGAAACATGGTGTAGTGCCTACCAGTGGGAGTGAAAACAGTAGAGAGCATGTGATATGTGACAAAGAGCTCACGCTGCTACTCCTTCATCTTGTATGATATGATGCAGATATACACTACTGAATTTATAAACAAACGTCAGATCTCCCTCTGTAATGTTTCATCTAAGCGACTTGAAAAATTTGGAATGATTGTTACTCCACCCATTGATAAACATTATTACTATGGCAACCAGCAGTAGTAGCACCTACTGGCGACTTCACAGCACAGTGACCGGTGACTTGCAGTGATAGAATCACTGTATGTGTGAACACAACTTAAGTTTAGTACTAGTTTCAATGTAACGGAACTTTATATTGCGAACCCAGGCAAGCGAAATGACACAAACAGTGCTGTTAAACCAAATATCAGCATTCCTGGATTGCTGCTTGTCCAATCAAACTAGTGAAGCATAACTAACCTTTGTACAAACACCAATATATCCCATGTATCTCAGTTCTAAACCCAGGATGTAAATTGCTCTTGACCTTTTATGAATTTACAAAGCTTTATGCTGCTGTCTCCTTGAAAAGAAGACACGATATGCAAAGTCATACTGTAGATAAACCATAAGAGCACTAAAGATGACAAAGTTGATGTACTTTTTAATAAAGGCCAGTGTTGCAGGTGGGGGTTGTGGTATTGTGCGGTATATACGAAGCCAAAAGCTTCAACGTTATACAATTATATGAGCATATTGAATGAAGCTACGCTCATATCAATAAGCCCCGACACAATTAGATTATGAAAGTAACATAAATTCAAAGCTCTTAGCCATAGGAATTAATATTTAATAGTGTTTCCATACAACTGTCAGTGCAAAAGGTTAGCAAAATGGAGCTGTCCAAAAGCACAGGCACAAAGCCCAGAGTAGGAGAAAATCAAATTACATTGTTATCTGAATTTTATAGAGCTTTCAAACATTGCCAAAAGGGCATGTCATTGTCATTATCTCATTGTTATTGTTGTCTTCATTATTGTGTCTGTCATTACATCTTATCGTTTTCATTAATTGGATATATTTCAGCATAATTGATTTGAAAGATAACCGAATCACAATATCATAACATGTACTGCCGCTGTCCTCTTCGCCGTTACCGACTGAGGAACCACCAGTGGCATCGTGTTCATTTCATATACATTTATACATCATTTTTTCACATTTGTACAAGAGCAGCCCCAAAAATTTCCATAGTGCAGTGAGATGCTAGTCTCCATATGGAAGGCAGCTCATTAGAGCTCTCTCATTAATCTCTGCTGCATGATTAATACCCGGCCCATTTGAACTAGAGGCAGGCAGGAGCACACCGAATCACAAACTAATGAAGACGATTCACTACCCCCTCCCAACACTACTCGCACAAATATTGTTCTAAATGAGTAGAATTCTTATCCCCAGGCTAGATCGCTCAAACAAGTGTGACCACCTGTGCTACTTCCTTATTCTCTCTCATTCTCGCTCATTTACTTTTCCCAACCGTTTATTAAAATGGAAAATATATTTATTGTGCTCCTAATATAATTAATGCCACTGGAAATTAAAACAGATTAGATGTACTGTGGCTTCTGCTCATTATTACAGAATTGTGCAGAATTGAGAAAGGTTTTCCGGTTTATCTGCGCATTTGCATAACCCCACACACACACACACACACACACACACACAGACACACACACACAGACACATACACACACATCCCTGTAACAGTCTTTCAAGTCTCAACCCTTGCTGATCATTCTGCATGTTCACCGTCACTGTCCAACCCAATACTCATCTCACACACACACTTCTTTATCTTCCTCCTCCTCCCCATGACAACCCCTCAATTTCTCCTGCCTCTCACACACTTTCCATGTCTGCTAACTTCATTTCATGCCACGTCAGCTACCTAACCTCTCTCACCCCTTTTCACTCCCTGCATGCCAGGTGCTTCTATCACCTCTCACCTGTCCATCTTTCAAACATGCTTAGTCTGGCTCACTAACAACAGTCCTTCTCACTCTATCTTCCTCCAGTGATCACCCATCCATGCCGTACTGCTCATTTTCCTCTGACTTCATTAAGTGCTTTATGCTGCATTGCTGCACATGTTAATCACACTGAACTACTAATGTGTAATTCTGTTAAAGCCATTTATTGTTTCAGCCACATTACCGTTTTCAGTCTTAAAATGGTATTGTTTGTTGGTAATTTCCTAATGGTTTCCCACAATGAAACAAGAAAATTATACAAATCAGAATGCTGGGTATTTTGTGTCCTTTCTAGCAAAAAGACTGATGTTCAATCATTTCATTTTCATTTGTTGACAAAGTTCTAATTCTTGCATGTTCCAGTGTGACTTGTATACTGCACCAAGCAGCCAAACATGAATTTAAAATAACTAATACAAAAAAATACACAGCAATCATATGCCAGGATTTTGGAAAAGCTACATTTTCCCTTATCCAAAATGCAGCAAGAAAACGGTTTGCAGATCCATTTCGGAAAGTGGATTAAATATGGCTTATTTTCACCCTTTTTATGCACACTGTGACACACCCACCGACCTTTTTTATGTTGACCTTCACCACGCCATGGACTCTCCCCTATCCCCTTCCTTACTAATCACCCCCCTCATCATCGCCCTCACTCCCATGGTCGCTCCTTCCTCGTTCCCCACAGCTCTGTGACCTCTCTCCCGCTCTGTAACGGCCAGTGCAGCTCACTAACAGGTGCCCTACCCAGATAATTAACTGTGTGCATCCCCAAGCGGCATTGGGACGGCTCATTTGCACACTGCAGGAGACCTGTCTAATTGCATTTTCAGCAGGCTGATTAAAGCCAAGCCATAAATCACTCGTGCTGCTGACTTTGAATTGAGCCATCAGGCACGGCATGGCGTCTAGTAGAGCTATACACACAGGCCCACATACCACATGCTTATATTTCAGTAATGTCTGAGCTTCACAAGACTAGAACTGTAGTGTCTTGTTTACACACATAGTTCTAGCAGCATTTCCCTGCTGTCACTAGTACAGAGAGAGAGAGAAAAAAAAAAAGTTTGTGAATGTTTAGAAGTTCAACACAGCTGGCCTTTAGTGTGGTCTAAAGACCATCTAAAGTCAAGCAGAAACATGACTTAATGCTTGTTTTTATCTCTGTTTTCATGCTTATGTTTGTATGTCCATGTTAGAAGCTCATTGCTTAAGGGCAAATGAGCCTGACTTAAGCATCCATTTTCATCTGAAATGTTAAGCTTTCTAACCATGTTATATATAATGTACACCGTTATATATAATGTATAATGTCTAACCAATTCATATATTTATTATCTTGCACTGTGTGATGTAACCAGATGACTGATAGAGACAATAGACAATGACAGAACCAGGAGGGGGAAAAAAAGGAAAGAGATGTACAAGCTCTCTGCATGAGCAGTGGAGCGCAAAGATGAAGGACAAGCTCATGGAACTCTCGCAAACGCCTGACTGCTTTTATAATGCATCAGGTTTCCAACAGGTCTTACAAGATGCAGTAGCTTTAGCTGCATCTTTGTGGGATATGTTAATAGGGTTGTGCTTTTTTTTTCTATGCCAGAATAGACTTAATAAGAAATTAATATACCTGTACTGCTACAAAATCATACAAAATTTATAATCAGGGAACCAGGAGGAAACCCATGCAGAGAACATGCACAGTAACTCCACGCTGAGAGTACGAGTGTTTCAGCATAGAGTTTGCAAATGGAATCTATTTCCCTGAACAGTTGCTGCTTTTCCTAGAAATAACAATGCTTTGATGATAAGTGTGAAGACATGCTGTCAATTTCTCAAACAAGACACAAAAAACCTTAAGATGATCAGCAGTCATTTCACATACTGGAAAGCATATTCATGAGTCTACTGCAAGAAATCACTAAACAAATGCATAGTTATATATCGTGTATTGTTTTTTTTTGTTATATTTTTGTGTTATTTATATAATAACACTATATAACTATATAAAAGGAGCTTTTGTGACACAGAAAGTCAAATAACTGCAAAGGATATGTGTTGAAAGGGGAAATGTTGCCTGGCTATATTTGGTCTCCCGGCTTGGAAACTATAGAGATGCTAACTTTATGGGAAACTGGAGAGTGAAAAGAAATAAAAAAAGAAGAATGAGACAAAGCCTACAGACAGTTATTTCTCTTTTCCTGCCCTATGTAATGTGTCTACCCCGAATCCAGAGTTAATGAGGAGTAGCCTCGCCTCCATTCCCTACCTCTCGGCCCATTTAAGAAAGTAATCACACACACACACACATACACACACACACAAGCCGTGTCTATTAGTCCAAGATTAACATCATTACATCAGTACTGTGAACCACAAGAGACAGCTTTGGTGTCCAGAGCAAATCTGATTATTATGGATGTGACATGACACACTGGTGTAAAGAGGTGTATAGAGTGGTGGAGAATAGCAAAAAAGAGGAATGTGTGAAGTAGAGGATAAAGACAAAGAAAGAGGAAAGTGAAAACAGAGACAAGGGGATGAGGAGAAGTAGTGTACTTCATGGTGTTAACTCTCTTAGTCTGCTTACATACAGATTAGACGGCAACAGCTTGAGTCAACACTCTGGAGAACCAGCAGTTGTTGAAAACAACCAGGAGAGCAGCAAGATATATGCAGAAAACACACACACACACACACATATACAACAATACAAAATACACAGACCACATTTAACAGAATGACAAGCACCACACACCCAGAGATACACACAGATTCACTGCAACATTAATCATGAAACCACCGACCGTCACATGATATGACTTATCTGGGCTTTACACAGTGATTTTTTTTTTTCACGCCCTGTTTCCACTACATAGGGAAAGAAGCGAGACACTAAAGCTTTCATTACTGTGATGAAACCCTCTCAAATTCACCATGCCAGCAAGGTCAAACCGGCTTTTAATCATTCATTTACAGCTTCCTGCCGATACATATCATATTCATTACATTAAAGCTCAATTGATGTTTGTCTTAAATGTCATTGCTGTGGCTCCACATTGCGGGCTAGATATAAGTTTGGGGGTCACTTCGCAATGACAAACATCGTTCCTGTAGATGGAGCCGACAGATCTGACTCGGGCTATAATTACAAGGAGACTCGAGGGAGCGCAGCAGGGTCAAACTCACTCTGAGTTTTTTGACACGGTGCTCAGAGTATTGAATACAGCTGTGTGTACACTGTAACACATACCATGAGATTACACCCACGCTGTTTTTGTGAATGGGTAACTGGACACCAGAATGGTATGATGGTAAGGACACCAGTTGGATCATGTTGAGTGAGAGCTGCTTCAACAGCTCAATATTTTCACTATGGATGGGTAGGTGTCTATAAATGACTGTAAATCTGGCTGCTCTTTGCTCATTTTAGAGCCTTGCTTTATTTAATTATATTTTGACGCTAATGAAGATAATGGCTTTCGCATGCATGTTTGAACTTTTCTCTTCAGGAATGCCCATTAGTAGCTAATTCATTAAACATTACCTTAAACACGAAAGGAGTACAAGACCTAGCTTTCACGTGTGAAATTTATGGTGACAATCACCATATTTTTTCAGGAATTTACCAAGAGCCTGTACAGGAAGCTTTTAATTATAGATGCATTAATTCTAGAGCTGAAAGATGTTTTTTTTTAATAGACAAGGCCTTGAACAAGAGGGTGGGTACAAAGTGCATATGCTGGTTTCTAATTCTGCGTCAACACATGACAGGAAAATCACAGGGGCAGAGGAGAATGTACTCTCTAAATTGTGCTACTACATGATAGGAGGAAAAGGGGGAGCAGAAGATTTATTCATGTATGCTTCATAATAACTGGGACTGGGAGGCTAAAATGCCAGGCTTGTGATTTCATTTTAGACATTATGAAAATGGCCTCACATCCCTCTGGCTTTCTTTCAGGCATTGTGTTTGTGTGTGTGTGTGTGTGTATTTGTGTGCATAAGACAGAGAGTGAAAGAGACAGAGAGCATGAGATTGCACAATAGCTCATACCACTAGATATATCTTCAGCTTTAGCTTGTGGTTCATGTCAATGAGGAAGGTCCCTGCTTATGTCCATTAAAGCTGTAATAAGCAAGGACACTGGCTGTGCCTGAGAATGTGCAAGCGTAGTTACTAATGCCGGGGAGCCGTGAAGCTTCTAAATCCTACTGTGACTGTTTCAGGGTGTTCTCTATTCAGCGCTGCCTTTCTCCGCTTCCATTTTGCACAAATTTCTCAGTCTCCTCTCACATTGTCCACTGGCCTCTTTTTGCCAACATCAATCCTCTTAGCTTGTCAGTCTCTGTCTGATGGCAGCAGTGAGGTGTGGAAGAAAGAGGGCTGCTCTGCTAGCATGAAGCCTTGGAGAGTAGCTGACTACTCGTAATCAATAGTTCTGCCTTACTGATCTGCATTCATCTTCATATATATTTACTTGTAGAGATGGACTGGTTGAGCTTAAAATATTCCACACCATTGCATTAGTATGGAGAAAACTTTAAATAGAATTAGCATTTTAATTAATTGAGTACATGTGGGGGAAAATGTGGCTTAGTGCTTGGCACTTTTGTCTTGCACCCCTGGGGTTGGGGGTTCAATTCCTGCCTCCGCCCTGTGTGTGCTTAGGGGATTTCCTCTGAATTTTCTGGTTTCCTGCCCCCATATCAATGACATTCCTGTTAGGCTTATTGGCATCTCTGGTATGTGTGTGTGATTGTTGCCTGTGTTGGGATGGGTTGTCCAGGGTTTCCCCCTACCTTGTGCCCTGACACCCCTGGGCTAGGCTCCAGCTTCCTCATGACCCTGTGTAGGATAAGCAGTACAGAAAACGTGTATGTGTATACAGTATGTGCTATAGAAGTACATTCTCCTATAGACTATTCTTGTAAGGCACTAGTTCCTAATGCGCTATAAATCACTTCGCTGGATCCTGGAAATAAGCTCTGGAAAAATAAACCCTAACAAATTTCAAGCACATTGAGTTTATACCAAATTCCTTCAGGGTAATTTTGCATCTGTAAAAATAAATTGCTATTCAGCTTGCCAATGACGTATCCTGTTTGCTGAAGTTCAATTATATAGTTATTGTACCTTCAAGCAGCCATGCTAAGAATTGTCTATTAGAAAGTAATCAATGACATGCCTCACTGTTGATAAAAAAATGTCATTCTTAAGGTGTGTGAGTTCATCCAGGTTATGAATAAATGTCTGGCAGGACTACTAGAGGATGCTGTATTCATGCTAGTGGGGATGAATAAAGAAAAGTCTCATTAAAATGAACTTTGTTTCTCTGCCAACGTACAACGCAAAGATACAACCTCATCAAATTGATTTTCATATGGAAGTCTCGCAGGGGGGTAACAGCGTTTTTGCACGAGCTTCGTGGTGCTCCGTTCACTCAATTAACCACATAATACAATCGATTTACGCCCAGAAAGAAGTCATACACCAGCAATTTCCCATGAGCCTCTTGACATGTCTTTTATAGGACAACCTATAAAAGTTAAATTACATGACGTCTAAAAATACAGGAGGAGAGCTGTTCAAGTAGAAAAAGGCTTTCATCTCATGTATGTATATAGCGGCAGGTGGGCACAGTATTGGGATACTTACAGTCCTGCTTGGAGCTTGTGATACTTGAAAGCACAAGATGCTGTGTTATTATCATTTTTTCCCCTAGTAAATGAAGAGTGCAGAAAATATTAAATTGGCCTAACAGCAGGCATATTTTCAGAATATATTATTTTCCACTGCATTGCTGGTAGATTGTAATAGGTGTAGTGGGGGGTACAAGGAGTGAGTTGAAGGGCGTTGAAATAACTCCTGTGCTCCATTCATTGAAGTAGTGTCTGAATTTCACATCTATATTTCAGATCCGTCCTGCAATTATTCAGTGCTTGCCTAAATAAATGTGTGGCTAAGCCACTCATTTTCAACCTGGCACATATGTCAACCTGTGCTAATGTTAAGCTGCCAGGGCTGTTGGCACACACGTCTCCCAGGTGCTAGAGATGCACCTAGCGTCTGCTGTCCAAGCAGCTCAGCATGAGAGACTGCCAGCTAAAAAGCATTAAAAAAAATAATAAAATCAGGCTTTATTCCAAAGAATGAACATCAACACAAATGGTTGTACTCTGCATAGCACATGCCTTCTAGTCTTTTCTTTTAGGACAGCTAACATAATGAAAATCAATGAAAGGCTTATTATTTTTTACTGCTCTGCGGCTGTGATTACAGTTGTGTTGTGTGCTTCGCATGCGCTGGACTACTGAACTGCATGCACAGCAGGAGTGTACGGCTCACGGTAGCCTACTGCGGTCAAACCTGAGAGCTACTATCACTACGGTACAGCATCCCGGCTTCCAAAAAAGATTTAAAAATGCTTGATGAATGCACTGTTGCTCTGGCAAACAGCAGCAAGTTACATATAAAACAGCAATAAAATGTTCTTGGAGCACGCTAAATCATAGATCACCAAAAATCGCCAAATCATAAATCATCCTAATCAAATCTTACTAAACCTCATCTAGCTATTGGTAGAGGCAGATGGGAATTTGCTTTTATTTACCCTACAACCATCCAAAATAAAAGAAATGAAAGTGCATGATTCAGTATTGTGACATAGGGCGTGGTTACTATATCGTTTCTCCTGTGCTGGACCCTCAAATGCTTATGATCTGCTTCCACATAAACAACAGCAGTCAAATAAACACTAAGCAAAAGAGCAGTAGTGACTCATACAGTTAATGCTCTGGGTTGTTGATTGGAAGTCCTTGAGAACGGGTCTTTACCCTCTCTACTCCAGGGGTGCTGTATCACGGCTGGGCCTGAGCTATGACCCCAAGTTCCTAGTAAGCTGGGAAATGTGAAGGATATCATTTCACAGTGCTGTAATGTATATGTGACAAATAAATAAAAGCTTCTTCTTTCTCTAGGCTAAAGGTTAATATCCTAAATCCTTCATCTTCAGTCTCTGATAAAGCATTGACTTGATCGGTGAGTATTTTTAGGTATGTAGCACTGGTGCTCCCTTTTCAGAAATCTAGGTGTGCAAACGAAAATTTAGAAACACTTTAAAGCCATGGAGGTGAAGCATTACAAATGAAGCCTGGCTACATACTAGTAAACTTGGTTGTTAACTGTCGTGTCAAAGCAACACTGGATCAGGACTAATTTCAGTAGCTAGTATTTCATGACAGCTAGCAGTTGCCTTTAAGTTCATTTAAGTAGTACATTTTCTGAAAGACAAAACAATGTAAAAAAGAAGTACTTAGCTATATTTAGATATCTTGGCTATTTTATACCACAAGGCTTTCTCAGAACACCTCTCCAGATCTTCACAATTACCAGAAGCTTCTGGCACTTTCTCTTCACACACAAAGGAAATTGATAACTGAAGCAATCATAACCAAACCACCTGATGGCCAGTCCATCTGTGCCTGTTAGTTTAGATGTCCTGTGATAATAAAGGTTACAAACTAGTACAAAAGGTATCACTTCTTACAGTATACTGACAGGCTATGTATGAGATCGGTAGATAACTCAAGAGGTAAAAGGTATCACCATCAGGTCCGTGAGTGATTCTGCAATAAATTTTAATTGATTATAATATAACAATGTTGAATAAAGTGCAACAAAGCTGAATGCTAGCTAGCTAATAAATACTATAGTTTAGGAGATAGCTGATTAATCCAAGCTTCAAATATTCACACATGATCTTAATAACAGTTTAGTTTCTCTTGCAAAAACGAAAAAGAAACTAATTGTTAACTGACCTACTGATATAATTTTGTTTCTCTGTTTGGTTTCTAATCGTTTTGCCCGCATTCTCCAATCTCCATCAGAGCAGTGCTGCTCCTCACAGTCAAAAACTGTAATTTCCTTGACATAGTTTAATCCTGTGTGTAATCAAATTTCATCAGGTTTGACATATTACCAGATTGTGCAACTACTTGGTTAAGGAATTTACTGTATATCACCAGGATTTCTTCTCATCTCCTTTTTGAAGCCAGATTCTATCCTCTGTGCCACACTTACATGCTGTGTTTTCCATCTCTGTGCATCAAAGAGCCTGACAGACCTCACAGTAATTTGCCAAGTTTCTCTTCTTTTTCTTTTAATTGTTCGAATATCCATTGATGATGAGTTTTCTTTCTTCCCAAGCATCAAAAACAGGCAGTGAATTTGTTCTGAGACTTGTCAACAATGAATCGTTTCAGTTGTTGCTGTCAAATACCTAACCTAAACTGTGAGTTAGGCTGGTGTTCCTCTTTTATTTACTGCACAATGAACCATTATCCAAGAAACTAATTAACACACACAGCAGTGTGTTTCACGGAACAAGTGGGTTTCACACTGGGGTTCCTGCTGCTGCTATCCTAGGAAAATGGCATGTGAAGTGTGGCAGTTTTCTAAGCATTGCTGCTTTGTCAAGAACATTGTCAAGAGACATTTCAATTTTCAGGTAACACTATCAGCTCATGATATCATTTGAGACGATCACACCCTGGGAGGGAGAGCTGTTTAATAAATTAGCCCAAGGCTAAGAAACACCTTATGCTGAGTAAGAATTCATATATTATGGACAAAATGATGAAGAGATTTAGTGTCTCCTGGAGCAACTCTGTAGCATTGTCTATGTTACACTAATCTTTTCCTAAAAGTTGGTCGTCCACACTGAAACATCTGAAAACGTCCTTGTACTGCACAAGTAAAATGTAAGATGCTTCGACCTGCGTCATTTCCGCCGCGTTTATTGACTTTCTGGCTCTGAATGTTTGCTGAATTGGTCACATGACTGTGTCACATGACAAAATGCGTCATCGCATTCGAAAACCTCCGTTTTCAAATTTATCCACTTTGGAGAGTGTTTTCAAAAAGTTTTTCGCCGTCTCAGTGTAGATGGAAGGCCACAACGGACAGAAAAATAAGCGTTTGTAAATCTGGCCTGTATGTTCAGATAACAGCTGCACACTGTGCATATGTGTAAAAACTGAAGAATTGTCTTTAAGTGAACAGATCGCTGTGCATTCTAATTAGAGCAGTGGTAAGAATATTTCTTTTTGTTTAACACTTAGTCATGGTGGTCAAGGTTTTGTAGTTCCCTCTGGAAATGGACATAATATCTTTAATCTGTAAAAGACATCTGGTTTTATTAAATGATTCACCCAAAAAAATTTTTTTTGCTTAAATAAAGTTTTTTAATAATAACTGCATTATTTATTCTCTTCAAGTTGGAAATAAGTGTAAAAGTTTGCCTGCCTGTGGCCAATTTCTTATTAAACAACTTTTTAAGTGAATGTTCTGGATAAAATTTCATAACTCATGCAATTACTGTAGATGACCTGTGATATTACGGGCTAAAAACTAATATGAAAGGTTTTCATTTTTTTTACAGTTTACTGACAGTCTATCTAGGAATTTGGTAGCTAGCTGAAGAAAGGGAGCTGATGAATCTGTGTAAAACCAAGGAACCAACCATTTTTCATATAAATTTTTAACATAAATATATTTAAACTGTAAAAACACATCTGTATTTAAATAATGAAAACACTAGTATTTATTAATCAGTTCCTTTGTTTAAATAGAATTTATTAATGCACTTATCTAAGATGGTACATTATTTATTCTTTTCGTTTGAAAAAAGCTGGGAATGAGTATAACATTTTGGCTGCCATGGCCATTTTCTTATTAAACAACTTTTTTTTTTTTTTGGTGAATTTTCTGGATGTGACATTAAATATTCATGAGTTCACTTGGCATAACACTGAATTGAGCAACATATCAGAGTGTTACCAAAATAAATGCAGCTTGCTAAACGACAGATAATTAGCCAGTTGGGAACACTGACGTTAAAATGTTAGTCACACGACAGGCCTAAATTAAAAAATAATGCCCTCCAACCAGGAGAGCTGATCTGATTTGAGACAATTACGCACATCAAGTAGCTCATTGATAGGTGTGCTTGATTGGTACATGGAATCCGTGCAGTTCATTTAGTCATTTTTTCATTAAAAATGAATTTCACAAGAGACAAACCCAGTGATTCATTATAACGAGATATGTGTTAGTGGCTCAAACAAGCACTGACTCATTTTTTTTGAGCGGTGTATGAACATAAAGCTTAACTTTTTAATTAGCACTAACTGTGACTTGTTAGAAATAACTATTTAAAAGGTTGAAGAAGTGGTGGCTGGGGCGTTACAGTGGCACATTATTACCGCACAGAGCACTCTGATTTCAGCTAAGCAAACAGACAAATGTATGTTCAGGGTCTGTATAAAGGTCATGCGTAAAAAAAACACAATTTTAATACACTCGTTTGGGACCAAACTAGAGCTCCAAAAGAGCACCAGTGACACTTTCCTCCTCATTACTGCCAGGTGACACACCTAAGTGTTCACACATGAACATTGCTTCTGGGCATTTATGACTGCTCCTGCTGCTGCTGAGTGCGAATGAGATTTAGAGAAATGCCTTCATTACGGCATTTAACACCACGATGGACTGTCTCCCCTGAGACTGGCACAGCACATAATTCATCACAGTGATCTTCATTTAAACTAAATGGACAGAGCTCCTCGACAACATACATTAACAACGACCTGAGAGTCAAGTGGTCCAAAGTGAATGTCTCTCTCAGAGAAATCCAGGTTGAGACTGATCACTACGGAGATTGTGAGAGAGAGAAAAGATCAAGTATAGTCATTTCAGCACACTCCATGGCCCAGTTCAAATTGTTTCTCTATCTATCTATCTATCTATCTATCTATCTATCTATCTATCTATCTATCTATCTATCTATCTATCTATGCCTACTTTTTTATTTTACGTCTCACAAATAGCTGTTTTTTTGGCAAACAAGTAGAGTCATAAGCAAAAGTATTAGGGTCATTAAAACTTAATAATTGTAAGTAATGAGAAATGTTTCCTCCTGAATTTCACAGAAACAAAATTTTGTGGACACTTGACCATCACATTCATGTGTGTTTTTGGACATCCCATTACAAATGTATTCCCTCTTTGCTGTTATAATCACCTCCACTATTCTGGGAAGGCCTTCCACTAGATGTTAGAGCATGTGGGGATTTTTCCATTTACTCACAAGAGCCTTAGTAAGGTCACACACATAAGTCAGGTGTGGAGGCCAAAGGTGTTCAGTGGGGTTGATGTCAGGGCTCTGTGAAGGCCATTCGAGTTCTTCCTCTTCCATCTTGGCAATCCATGTCATTATGGATCTCACTTTGTGTACATGCTGGAACAGGTTTCGACCCAGTGAAGGGAAATTGTAGTGCTACAGCATCCTATACAATTGAGTGTGTCCAACTTTGTTACCGTATTGGGGAAGAACCACATTATGGGTGTGATGTTCAGCAGTCCACATACTTTTAAATCATTTACAGCTCCTTGAAATGTCTTCACGACTACAAGTCCCATAGGTTATGCATTACTAGATATTTTAAAATGTTCCCAATGACTAAAGACCTTCATCAATAAAACAATAAAGAGCTCTTGACATCTAATAAGGTCACCCTGACATCTTAAGATCCATGATCTGTCTATATACATCTACACCAGACTACTTTTGGCAGCATATTCAGAAACCAACTAGGAGACACATTTAAGCCTGGAACAGCAGGAAATGACATAGGCTATCATACGCTATGTTTACCTTCAGTATGATGCGTCATATTTCTCACTTTCATAAAAATTACTAACCTGTAATATTGATTGTCGTTGCTGCAAAAATTCCAACCTTAACAATTTTTAGATTAACCTTTAGAAATATCATATAATATTTAATAGTCATAGATTTAGTTAGTAATGTGATTCTAGTTGACTTTTTACTTTAAACTTCTTTCATTAAACATGGTTTCTATTCATTTTGGTTAATGGCTTACCCACAATGCTGTTGAACTACCTGCTGGTAATGACACTATTGGGAATTGGTCCTTGCTTCAAATCTAGCTAAAGAGACAGTGTATACTCTGCTTCAAACTGATTCCAAAGCATCAACATTCATACTTATGATCCCAACATTCATCATCAAGCTAGTCATTTTACAGATCGCAAATTAGTTGAGTTGACTCGCTGCCATAACTCACAACAGCACCGTACCACTGCATAGCAAGCTGGAACATGGGGTCCAGTGTTTGTTGTCTTCACTGCTTCTGTGTTACACTAATATGAAATGAATACCTTTTTATGAACAAACAGTGAAACCTGGCCTGCTTACGTTTGAGGTTGCTGAAACCTTTTCTCTGATTTTTTCAATTCAATTATAGTAATTGTGAATGTATGAATGTACAGGTAATATATGTCATTCCATAATACCCCTGACCAGCCCTAGTGCAACATAAAACTAAGGGGGGGTTAATTTGCACCTCTGATATGTATCACTCTGGTGAAACATGGATATATTGTACCTTTATAGACTTTATCAATCATACATTTTCTAATCTTCAGGAAAGTGTCATGGTCACGGTTGAGCCAGGTCCTAATTCCACGATCATCTACGCCGGCGCACACCCCAATTGGATAGTGAGTCAATCGCAGGGCAACCAGAACACCCACATGCACACCTAGGACAATTGAGCACGGCCAGTCCTCCGAGAGGAATCAGGATCGAATCTGGGGCGCTTGATGCACCCATTTAAAATATATAAATGGGAGCGAATTAGTTTTCAGAGTATACGTTTACATTCTATAGATTCAACAGATGTCGAGTAACACCTTACTGATGAGGAAATGTGTATCCGAGTGCCCTTTTTTCTGAGAGTTTGGGTACTATCACTATCTTCTCTGATTCTCCTGATTACTTCTGAAATTCTCTGTAGTCTATAGGTCCAGCCAACCAACAAGAGGTGCTCCTGTAGTATGAGTGTTACTACAGTGCTGAGTTTCAGTATGATAGCTCGCGGTTCTGGATGTATTTTCACACTACACAAGGATTTTCTTTTATATAGAGAGAGTCGTAGACCTACTATTTAGTGCGGTACCGTGCGGTTCGAGACATTGCCTACTTAGCGTGTATGCTTACTGGTCAGTATAAAGTGCTCTATCTCCACCTGCTGTCGTGTGGAAAGAACCGGAGTGTGTCCCAGCAGGCAACACACACACACACACACACACACCCGTGTGCACGCGGACTCCATCAGCGCAGCGCGAGAGCACCATGTCACTCTCACTTAGCGCTCAGACTCGGACCAAGAAGTGTGCAAGTTAATGACAGGGGCAGTGTGAACTGAGATCAGTGGTGGATAGTCGCTCGTGAGAGTGGCGGTGAGGGACGGGTTAACACATTCTGCTGTCCAAATGCTCGCCCTGCATCAAACCACATCAGATTTAAGATATTTCCATTTAAACATCTGACTCATAGCGAGTTGATCTCACATCGCAACAAGCAAATATATTTCGAGCACTTTCCCGGTGCAAATACCCACCTCGAACCGGAGACTTTAAATGTATCCTCTGCAAGAGTGTGTTCATGCACAACGTGTTCATGCACTAGAAGCAAGTGCGAATACTGTGGCATTGCTCTCTAAACAAGCCCGGCTTAAGCTGTCAAAAGAAACGCTTTCTCCAACAGGACGTGCCCGAACTGCAAAACGCCACGAAACAAAATTAAGCCTCGCTGCTGTGGCGTCTCCTTTCTTCCACACAGCCTTTTCAGCCCTCACTCACACACTCTGTGCACACTCAGACTAGCCCAAACGCTCCCACGCGCGCCAGTCACCTCAGCATCACTTCACCGTACCTTCACTGCCGCTGACGAGCAAGCCGAACACGAAGAGCAGCTTCCCAATCATTGTTTCTGAGGGATACGTGCTGACCGACGACCGCTGTCCGTTGCTCGAAGTGAGTTGTATGTGCGTGAGGAGACAGGAAGGGGGGAAAAAAACACCGCTCTTCGATTCGCCCGCTTCTCTGCCGTCTCGCGCGCGTCCGTTGCTGAGGCGCGCGCGCGCACTCGTCAAGATCCGCCACTGGAGAGAGGCAGCGCGAGCTCAGCCTCAGTTGCCACCGTTTCGAGTCGTTCAAACTAACCATTCAACTGAATCGAACTGTGCAAGATTTGATTCGTTTGATTCCTTACTCAGTGCGGCATTTCTGTTTCTGGTATATATATAGATATTACTGGTTCGTCTTGAAAGGAGTCGTATATCTCACAAGTCAACTTGTCTACTGGAATTTGGAGTGATAAATCCTCTGCCACATAGCCACGCCCACTGAATGAACACTGATATACCATCCAGAAGAGAAGAACCGTAGAGCAACGTAAGACCAAGTGCTCAACACATACCATGTGACCCCAGTTCACACACATGCACTTTAATTTAATAGCAGTGAAGTTGACGAATGTGAACGCAAAGCAGGGTTTTAAACCACAGGAACTAGGGTTCTATCAAGACAAGGCTTGTGGCAACACATTAAAAGAATGTTGCACTGATACATTAAGAGGAAACTATTTAAAGCATCATCACAGTGGAGCTACAAGAGGAGGAAAGCCTGTACAAATCAACAAAGCTGATTCAACCTGCAATGAAAAAGCTGAAAAAATGTCATACACTTGTGCCAAGGATAAAATTCTTCATCAGATAAATGAACCAATTAACTGCAAACTCAAAGAATGTGGAGTAGTGGTACTGAAAAGATACATGGTATAAATGAACTTGTGTACTTGTGTATGTATCCTGTGTAACAAGTCATGGTAAATGTGCACAACTATATGCTGGAAAGACTGCTAGATGGAACGGAACAAAGTCTGAACATTACAGAAATTGATTTGCCAGCTTTCAATGCATTATTACATAAATAGAGTCCTGACCTTCTGTGTCCTGTGTGATTCATACAGTAAATATACCGTGATTTATTTTATGAGCTTTTTGGCTGTTGGTATGAAGAAAGTTCCTGTGTGAGTTAATCACCCTTATCCCACAGCGCTGTGGAATTTCTGAATCTGAATGACCCAAAGGAGTTTATTAATTTTCTATAACAGCATGGCTCAGACAATAGTGCCATCTGCCATTCCCGGCTTATTATTAAGTAATTCCTCTTAAAGTATATTATTCGGTTACTGCTATTAATTATTCAGTAACTACATTGACTTTAATAGGACAGGCATGTGGTAAGGAGAGTGAGGAAAGTGTAGACCTGCTGATAGAACCTTGGAATATCTTCTCTTATTTGTCTATATTTAGATTTTATATTTTTTAATGAATACATTTCTTGTATTTTAACATGTATTTCATGTATGTATTTAATTTACCTTTACATTTGGCCATTACAGTTTTGATTTTTCTTTTTAGTATATGTTAACTTATAGTAATGAGGAAATAATACTGATATTGTTCTCATCAATATTCAGACCTCAGGTATAACTATGGACAGATGCACAGTGTAGCATATTGATTAGAATTGGCTGAAAACAGAAATATCTTAGAGAATTCTGACCTTGAACTTAATCATGTGAGGTATCGATTCAAGCAAGGATCAGTCTAAAAGTCTACTGTCTAAAAGCTTGTTCTATCCACAACAAATAAACAATGCTTTGTAAATCTAATAACTATAGCATGTCATCCAGGGCATCGTTAAATACAAAAAATGACACTATCAATTAATTAATCATATCATCCTTGTAAGGTCCACAGAAAAGGAGTTTTTACTGACTGCAACTCTCAGCAGTAGATGCAGCATTTTTTTTACCACTGCCTAAGCTGAACACTGCTTTCTGCTACTGTACTTCTAGCACATCATGCAAAATAATAAAATGTGCTGGATCAAGGGCTTTTAAAAGCTGATGTATAATGAAGAAGGAGACAATATTGTTAAATGAAACCACATTTTACCACAAGTTAGTAATATTATAATTACCATTAAGACGTTATGCATCACTACTCTTACTGAAGGTTTCTGGTCAGCTGACCATCGATCCCATGTGTGGTTCTTCCTCATCTTCCTCAAACTGTTGCCACAATGCTGGAAGCACACAATTGTGTAGGATGTCTTTGCTGCACATTACAGTTTAGGGCCAAAACATGTTCCAGCATCTATAACCATTCTCCAAAATCTAGTGGAATGACTTCCCATAGAGTGGAGGTTAATATAACAAGGGAAGTCTAAATCTGGAAAGGGAATGTTTGAACACTACTTATACGCTTGATGGTTATGTGTTTACAATCTTTGGTCCAAATAATTGTTGGCTTCTATTAGATGTGTATTTGAATGCTTGCCATCATTCATGGGAACAAGAAATTACATCATACTTTACTTCTGTTTTTAGTTATCCGGGCCTAAATAACAATTGTTTGGTCCTCACCAAATATATAAGTGATAAGCCATTTTCTAAGCAAACAAATTACCACAGGTGACAGGAAAAACACAACAGATTCCAATATGTAGTCATTTTTTTTTTTTCAAAAAAAAAAAAGGAAGCCAACATTCAGAAACCTGGTGGGGAAAAAAATAAGTACACCGTATTATTCAGCAACATGTAGAACCACCGTTAGCAACAATAAACTGAAGTAAATGTTTTCTGTAGGAGTTTATTAGTCTCTCATTGTGACTCACTCTCTCATCAACTCATGCTGCCATGGTTTTTTTTTTTTTAGAGAAGGGGCTAGCCATGCTTCCAAGAAAACCACATTTGTTCTGTCTTTTTCTGATTTAAAGGTTTAATGTAGTTACAGAGGCTTGTTGGTTTGGTGATGTAGCCCGTGGGTATTTCTTTGTATCTTTGAGCATTAAATGATCTGACCTTGGATTGAATTTCCTGGGACGCCCACTCCTCAGAAGATTGGCAACTGTCTTGAAAGCTCTCTGGTTGTAAACAATCCTTCTCACTGTAGAATGCTGAATTTCACATTGTTTGCAGATGGCCTTATAACCCTTCCCAGATTGATGAGCAGCAGCAATTGTATCTCTGAGGTCATAGCTGATGTTTTTCTTGGCATGGATTAGATCTACACCTGAGTGCTCCTGAACACCAAATTACCAAAAGCTGTTTTTATAGAGATAGTTAATGTTGAGGACGAACTAATCTTTCATTAGTATAACCTGGCTCTCTTAATAATGATTGTAGTAGGAGGAAGGGTATACTTATTATTTCCCACCTGATTTCTGAATGTTGGTTTATTTTTGGGGGAAAAAATGACTACATATTGGAACATATTGTGGTTTTTTTTTTATTGTTGCTATCATCTGAGATTATTTGTATGTTTTTATATGTTGGTAAGGACCACACAAATATTATTTAGGCCCTGATAAATAAAAACCTAGAATTGAAAGGGGGTGTATTTTCTTTATCCTTTGACTGTATGTCATTTCAGTATTTCCTTTGATTGGCTTATTTTTCAGTTAGCACTTGCTTTGTATTGCATTGTATTGCAGTTGACAACAAAAAAAGCACATTCTGCTTCTTCAATACCCTTTGAATTTTTCTGGCTTAAAGCCAAGTGCTTGTGTTTAAAGCCTGCGGTCTAGACACTATTGAATAACCCCTTCCTTAGATGCTTCTACTCTGGTGATCTCTAAGGCATAGTATTACAAGTAAACTGCGTGCCCAACATTTTTATCATCTTAATTGGTCACCCAGAAAATTGGTAACCCATGTAAACTGACAGTGAATATACATAAACATTTTTCAGATCTTTAAATCATAAATCTAAACATGGCCCTTTGTGAAAAACAAAGCATTGTCAATTAAAAATAATTTACTGTACATACCTTCTCAATAAATATATGTGTTGTGCCTGTTGAGTGGTCAGATGCTGCTGCCAGACTGATACACAGATTCCAAAATAATATCTGATAAAACATTTAGTCAGCCCACAGTCTGATATAGTTACTGTTGTGTCAAAAAAAAACACACACCTCAGATTAAATAAAATGGCTCATACTTATACATATGTTAAAGATAACAAGAGCAATTACAGAACCATCCTGTTTCATTTCAGCTTTCTGCAAAATGCTTCTCTACGTTTACAATCGTTTTTAAAGATTTGGTCATTGAGGCATTTCCCAAAGCCCATTAAGTTCTTTAAGTTCAATTTATCACAGCAAATGGCTTGAACATTTATTATCAGAGGGTAAAATAACCCACTGTAAAGCCCCCCACCAGCAGAGTTTTAAACTTTAAGTGCCCTCATGAACTTTCACCATAAACACTGGGAGACAGCAGTGTGTATTGCTTACTGAGATTCAATAACAGTTTTTTTTTAAAGAATGGATGGCAATAGACTTAAATGTTAGTATACTACATGTTTATAGAGGTGTTGGGGGTAATAATATATATATAATTGTGTGAACAGAACATATTCAGGATGTAAATTAAACATTTTTAGATTTCAGGTAAATGGACCATTCACTGAACATTTTAGATTTTAGTTAAATCGTGAATACACCCTGTAGTGCTCACCAGCCTCAACATCTTATGCTTCACACGACAACTCATGCGTGTAGTAAGGAACATGCCAGCAAATGAATGGTTGCCACCCCCACCCACACACTGCCATTGACCTTGTCTTATCTTAAAATCCCTTGCTAGTAAATTATTAAAAAGATAGTTGTCACCCATAGCTTAGTATTTGTCTGTCCAGTGCCAGTGCATAAGCGTGCCTCTGTATTATTAACAAATGGTTTACTAGGTATGCTGTGGTTGTTTCTCGGAAAGGATGTCACACTCATTGTCAGGGGAAAAAAACAACACCTAGGAAAAGAAGGAGCCAAATCAATGAAGCTTGTCATAGGTCTGGAGGCCATGATTGGAAGGAAGAGGCTTGAAATCTTTTTTCTTTTTTTTTTAAGCGTAACATTATATTGGTTTATGGGAAAGCTTTTAAATTCAGTTTCACACCCTTCTATGGGTATTATCTAAAATGTGATAGAGGAGTGTGTGTAATGACTGCATGGGTGCATTTTGGATTACAGCCTTTATCAATATTGGCTTATCACATGTTTGACAGACACTGAAAAGGAGAGAATTTCCCACTTGCACCTTCATGCATCATGACAGACCAGAGTTTTTTTTTCTCTCTCGGGTCTGAATCATTATAGCAGTTATCTTCTGAAAAATTAAAAAAAAAAAAGTGTGCATAGATAGTATAATGTCTCTTCAGTATGTCCTTTATAACAACACACACACACACACACACACACAGCTAACTAGCCAACATACTTGCAATTTGCAATATATAAATATATATATATATATATATATATGTTGTGTGCTACTTACATGCCATCATCCAGAAGGCAATTTACATACATTCTACTACAAAATAAAGTATTACATAGTATCCTTAGTAATAAGAGAAATGAATATTTGGACACAGACAAGTGCTCAGCATACAAGTCACATAAAAACATGTCTTAAAATGAGACTCCCACATGCATAGAGAATAGTTGTTTGATTAATGACTCTGAGAGAGAGAAAAAAAATCGAGGTGATTGGAGTTGTTTTCACTTTACAGCCTGCCTCACAGTGTAAGTCGGACTTAGATGTAGCAGGAGCACAGGACCATGAAACAAAACATAGACCATCACACCTGCCTGCACACAGAGCCAGACAAAAGTCGAAACTCAGAAAAGGAGCAAAGTTCAGAATATCGATTTAAGGTTTATTTCCTTTCAAGGCAAGCTTGGTGGCTATTTTCAAGGAATAAAACATTAATAAGAAAATAACAGCTTGCTTGATGATTTGTGGTGTTATTAATTAGCTAACTAATTAAAACTGCATTACAGTATCATAGAGTATGCATTCATTCAAGAATAGGAAAAAAGCACTTTTTTTTTTATCAGTTCAAAACAGTCAAGATTTCACCACCTGTTCGAATTGATCGTGAGAATCAAAAGTTGTTCACAAAGTCTGTGCCTGAATCTGTACTTCATGGCCTGTATTAGCTTGAAACATAAACTGCAGAATCTTTGAAGATTAAACCTAACTAACTCCTCTTATTCCCATGTCTCCATGGCCCAGCCAAGTCACCAAAAGCATTCATCAGCAGTCAGCCATTCTGCTCGCTCAAACACAGCCTGAGAGCTGAAACTAAAAGGGAGACACATTCATCAATAAGCCATTAGCGGCCCTACACCAGACGCCTCCTGTTTCTGAATGCTGCTTCCTATAGCCTTACTAACAGCCCATTCACTGCTCCTAGCATGGTTCACTCATGCACAGGCATGGTCAGCTTGTCACTGATCTCAGAGTCTTATTGTGGAGGCTAGTGACGTGTAGAAGTCTAGATGAGGAACCGTACCCATTGTGTCACTCTGTTCACTCTTTGAGCTGGCAATGTAGATGCTTTAAGCAGCTCTGAGGTTGCATACCTATATCATTAAAATATTATACATGACCAGATGAAGTGTGACTTAACTAAAGAGTTACATTTCCTGTACATAATCATACATATCCATTGTGTCCAATAAACACACACACACACACACACGCAGACAGACACAGAACTGCATTAAACTGATTATTCACATTTAATTTATGACTGGTAGCATGCAATTGGTCTGGGGCATTTTGAGTGAAATTAAGGTTGACATCTGGGCTTAATATATTTTAAAAGTTTCGCTTTTACAGAGTGCATTTATAGCCAATTAGCTATGATGAGCAAATGAAAAGGAAGGTGTTGGCAGACTTGTACACCAATTACAAAGACATTTTCCTTCACAGAGATAACGCGTATAATTATCACGCTCCTACTCGCGCTCTTCAGGTGCAGATCCATGGAAATAGACAGTAATTTTTATCAATCACTCTTCCTGTAGCACATAAGCTTTTCAGATGTCTAATCACGCCTGCCATTCAACAACTCCTCCCACAATCTGTGGAGTTCTATAGGTGGGAAAATGCTTTAAGACAGCTTTCCCCCCCCGCAGAGCAAATAGTGTAATCATCAAAAAACCCTCCACTTTGTCAAATCCTAGGTCTGCTATAGCTTGTCTTCACAGAGCCATCAGAGCCTAGATCACAGCTAACCCATATCCTAGATAAATGACAGCAGGTATAGTCTACATCTGCAAGTATATAAAGATGTATATGATGTATGTGGGACAGTCATACAACACATTTTTTTTCACAATGAAACTGATTCAAACTAGCTTCATTAATAAAGAGACTATTAGGATAAAGCTGCGGCATGAAGTCTTACGAGCAACTGCTTGGTAATAATGCAAGCATAAACAACAGAAAAAAAAATGTTTAATATCCATCTGTTTATCTTTTAACCGCATTTAGCTAAGCTTTAATTGCTTTCTTGCTCTCATTTTCTTGCTTAATCTCTATATTATATTTTGAATTGTGACATTCATCATTCAGTTCATATTCAGCCTGATTTATATTTGTATATTTGACAAACTGGCTTTCTTTATCTCAAGTCCACAAAGCCAAACAGGGCTGTGTTTAGGATGAGAAAAGGATTTCTTCCATCTGTTTCTGTACCTTTCTCTTAGTCTACAAAATAGATTTTGATAACAGACACAGATGCATGCACACGCACACATGCACACACATACACTTACGTGCACACACACACACACACACACACACACACACACACACACACACACACACACACAAACACACACACGTGCACACAGGTTGCATTTTCTCAAAGGCTGACTTTGGACGCTAGTGAAGGTCAGCTTTTTTTTTTCAGTGTTGCAAGAGCTACCCTTTGTTTTGATGTTGATGCTTTTGAGGCTGAGAATGACATATAGAAATGTCATATTAAACCAGAAATGTCTACTAGCATCTGCTATCATACACTTCTTTGAAACTCTTCTAAACATTCAGCGACGCAATGAAGAACACCTGCCAAAATATACCTTGTTCCTCCTGAAGCTCAACTGAATAAGATTCAAGAGATGCCAAGTCACATAACCATTCATAATTGTGTGTATATTTCCTCTGCTATTCTTCTTCCCTCTGCAAAATGCACACGTTTCACATTGACAGAAGAATACTCATACGGTGAGTCAGAAGATTATACAATTCCACCATTATACAATGCCAACATACAATCCAGCACTAGGGAAAAATGATCCTACCTTCCACAAATCTTTCTTAACAGACTAAAACCGTTCAGCATTTAACTAGTAACAGCTAGCCTACAAAAGCAAGAGGGATTCTACAGTGTAACGCTTCTTTCCAGTAACAACTTATGGTGAGTGTCTCATATGGATACCATAAATATGGGTCTACATGGCTTCACATGGATTTGAATTGACTTGAATAGAATCCTCTATTTGTCACTTATACATTACAACACAGTGAAATTCTTTCTTTCGCATATCCCAGCTTGTTAGGAAGTTAGGGTCAGAGCGCAAGGTCAGCCGTGATACAGTGCCCCTGGAGAAGAGAGGGTTAAGAGCCATACTCAGTAGTCCACCAGTGACAGCTTGGCAGTGCTGGGGCATGAACTCTGACCTTCAGATCAACAATCCAGAGCCTTAACTGTTTGAGCACTTCCTAGAAATAGTTCCTACCCAATACTCACGTCACCTTATAGCTAAGCCTTTACACTGTATTCTGCATAAAGACTATGATGCTCATGCTGAACATCCATTCAAACATTTAGTGCTGTACGATATTATAATATTCAGTTATAATAATATAATAGGAAGTGTAATGATAGCCCTATTATTGAATGTGACCCAGAGAAGGATGGGTTTCCTTTTGAGTCTGGTTCCTCTCAAGGCTTCTTCCTCAGGTTGTCTCAGAGAGTTTTTCTGGCTCGCTCATTAAGGATCTAAAGCTACAGCTCTGTAAATCTGTTTTGTGAGAATACTGGTTGCTAAAAGTGCTCAACAAATAAAATTTAATTAGATTGAAAAACTGAAGAAATATAAATGTTTTTCTTTCCACAAAGAACAACACTAAGGTTATTGGTATGGTTGTTTAAAATAAATTACCGTTCTGCAAGAGGAAAAAGTGAAGAAGTGAATTTTCTCTCTGAATGACAAATGACACTAACTTTTCTTATGTAATAAAAAGGAGATGTTTCACTAAAGATTAAAAGTTTCTAGTACTAACACTATTTGAAATCCCCCCTCTCTCTCTCTCTCTCTCTCTCTCTCTCTCTCTCTGTGCATTTGTGTCCTCACAATCTTGCTCCCTCATTTCACCTCCTCTTTCCTCTCTCTGTATTTGCCCTATCACAAGCAAGCAGACATTTTGACTTTTTTTTATGACAATGAAAAAGGAAAAAAGAATGACCTGGATGAAACTGACTTCATGTCTTTCATTCCACTTTCATTTTTCATTGTATTTTCTTTCATTGTATTGTGTTTTCATATGTTGTTTTTCTGCCCTGCCATCTCTCTGTTTTCATGCAATGCTAAATGCAATAAATGTGTATTATTCAACACTCCCACATCATAACATAACACAGTTGCATACAATTTTTTTTTTGAAAATTTAGCATCCTACTAGTTAAACTAGAGGACAATTTTATTTTATTGTCTCATCACAGTGTATGCGGGGATAAAAGTTATGTTGCAGAGCTCCAACAATAAAGCAGTCAAATAAAATATGAATAAAAACGACAGAAGTAGAAAAATAGAAAAAACTAAAACTCTGTATTTCGTGTAATATAATATATATAAAAAGAAATAGTAGAATATTGTATAAGTATGATTTAAATTTATGCATCAAGATGTGTGTACAACCCCTGATCCAAAAAAGTTGGGACGGTATATGAAATGCAAATTAAAAAAAAAAATTTTCATTTTAACATGCAATTTTACTATAACTTTTATTCATACAAAAAGAGTATAAAGTCATGGTATTTTATGCAGTGGCGCTCTACCTGGGAATCGAACCCAGGACGCGGCAATGAGAGCGCGGGATCCTGCCGCTGGACTACCAGGAGGCCCCAGTAGTGTACATTTATGATAAGAGTAATTATCCAATCATATTTCAGCTAGTGGCTGACATCATGTGTTGCCCGGCCTTAAGGCCTTCAGAATCAATAGTGCAGGCGCCCGTAGATTAAAATAAGTGGCAATGAAATGTTTCTTTAACCAATCAGATTTCGAGTTCACTGGGGCCATCTAGCAGGCATACGATTATGTCAGCAATTTCACGTCTTTTGATTGGATAATTGGAGTAGTCAGAGGCAGCGAACCGCACAAACTAAATAAAATATATGTATTTTAACTCACAATGGCTGACAGAGGAGAAGAAATCGATTTGGTCGTGGACATCCTTATAAATGCATTTTCAAGGCGGACTTTTCAAGAAAATCCTTTTGATTCTTCAAAATAGTTTTAAAAGCTTTTTCAAGAACCATTTATGCTTTTTGGTTTTCTTTTTTCCTGGGTTTTCAGTTTGCCTGCATTCCAGATACTTGGGGTGGACTGTGGGGTTTTTTTGAAAGGAAACTTGTGAGACTGAATTGTGTTAATTTGTTTTTTTGCTATATGTAATGTAATTTTATTCATGTTCGCTCCAAGAGCCTGTGACACAACGCACATGTTATGCTATACAGTGTTTCTATATTCGCTGCATCTCATTTCAGATGCTGCGTCCTCCGGAGATTGCAGTTTGCTGCATACCTCTTCGAGAATGTCTTTTTTGAGAAAAGTAACTGTAATAAAATGGACAATTCCTTGTGAGGTGTGAAATACTGTAGCGCAATTTCTTTTTTATTTTGTTATTTAACGCTTGATTAGTATCTTTTGCCGTGGCGTCATAATGATGGTATAGAGGTGGATTAATTCAGGAAGGACACCAGTGAAGGCCTAGGTGTGAAATGCACGGCCCCCCACTGATTTTATGTGTTACCTAATCAACTTTATTTTCTTTTGAATATAGATATTTATTCTGAAATTGATGTCTGGAACACATTCCAGAAAAGTTAGTACAGTAACAAGTGATGTGACAAGCTGAAATATCAAGGTGATGTGAAACACTTGAGGCAATCATGTTACAGTATACACAGAGCCTCCAAGAAAGGTCAGTCCACCGATGAGTAAAGGAATAATCCAGCACTTTGAAAACAGCTTTCCCCATAGATAAATCGGTAAAATTCTGGGCATTTCACCCTCTAAATTGCACAATGTCATTAAAAGTTTCAAGGAAACTGGTGAGTAGAGGGTATGGCTAGAAAACACTTTTAAATGTGGGTGATTTCTGATCTCTCAGATGTCATTGTCTCAAAAGCCACCATACAATAGATATCATGACATGGGCCCAGGAATACTTCAGTCAACCTTTATCAGTCAACATTCACAGAGGCAAGCTAAGGCTTTACTATGCAGAGCAGAAACCATACATCAACTCTGTCCAGTCACTCTCAATCACCAACTTCTCTGAGCTCAGTCTCATCTCAAATGGACAGTAGCACAGTCGAAATGTGTCTTGTTAGACGTGTCAACATTTCAAATAGTTTTTGGCCAAAACATCCATCATGTTTTTTTTTAACCAAGCAGGAAAAGGACTGTCCAAGCTGTTACCAGAGTCAGGTCCAAAATCCAGCATCTGTCATGGTATGGGGGTGTGTCAGTGCCCATGACATGCATAACTTTCTCATCTGTGAGAGTATTATTAATGCAGAAAGATATGTACAAATTTTGGAGCTACATATGCTGCCATTTAGACTACGTGTTTCCTGGGACATCTCTGCATTTTCCAGCAGGACAAACCAAGTAAACAGAGTGTGGGTGTTAGACTTGCTTGCCTGCAGTCATGACCTCTCTCTCTCTCTCTCTCTCTCTCTCTCTCTCTGAGAATGTGTGGTGCATTATTATGTGTAAAATATGGCAACGAAGGCCCTGTACAATTGCACAGATGAGGAGAAATTCCATTTGGAAAACTTGTGCCAACTGTGTCTTCAGAGCCATAACGCTTAAAGAATTGTTAAAGAAATGGTGATGTTACAAAACTCTTTTGGAGCATACTGCAGTCATCATATTCGTGATTGATGCTATGAAATTGATTGATTGAATGAAATGAAAATGAAGTAAATCCTCAAACCATGTTTGATCGTAGTGTTTTCAATGTAACACAGGATGGACAGATTGACAAACAGAATTCATTTTTATTATCATCTCAATTTTGTGCAATTGAGGTAGTAAATAATCAGGTGGGTGGAAGTAAGTAAAGTGGAATGGAAGGCAGTATTGTACTGCAGTCTGTAAGTACACTTCCCCTAATGAAGATAATGTGAATTTAATGGCTGAATAGTGCACTGTACAGTTCTTCAGCAGCCTCAAGGCCAGTAGGAAGTAACTGAGTCTGTTTGTGTGTCTGTGTGTGTCCTAATGCTGCAGTACTGTCTGGCCAAAGGCAGTAGTGCAAAAAGGCTAAGGTTTGGGTGAGTGGGGTTTTTGATAATCCTCCCAGCCCTCCTCAGGCTCTGTCTGGTGTAAATGTCCTGGTGTGAGGGAAGCTCACCTTCAGCAAAGCGCAGGAAGGCGAGTGACAGGATGGTAATAAGGAGTAAAACTATTTTAGGGTGAACTTAATTCAGTCTGGACAGCACAGATGCTAACTTTCTGCAAACAGATGCTATATTTGTCTGCCTCTTCCTTTTCTCATCTGGCTTGCTTGCTAAAGTTATTGCAAATAGTGATAAAACTGAATGTGTTTAACTGCTTAACTTTCAGAGAATATGCCAAATGATATTAAGTAAATGTATTAATATACTGCTGCCTATGGCATGGCATTAATTTAGTACCCATGACCCTTGATCTGGAGTTACTAATACCATAGTGGCAAAAATGCCTTGGAGTTATAGGAGCAAGGCCTTACAGCATTCTTAATTTTTGACACTGATAAACTGTGCAATATACTTTATACACTTGATCACAATAAAGCTAAATAATTACAAAATACATTTGAGCAGTAATTAGAAATTTGCAGCTAGAACAAACAAACAGGCCATATGGAGAAAATCACAGCAAAAGAAGGCTTAATTACCATGAGCGTGTAGGCGATCCATGTAAAGAATTCAATATACCGCAGATCTAATCCTCATTATAAAAATAGTGTTTTTTTCCCTTTCTCACAAATGATATAACCTATGTTCATTTACCCTGTACTGTTTGTATCTAGTTACTTCCCGTTGCATGTTTTCTTTTATCCTGTCTAAACCAACTTCAGTGTCTATTGCAACCTTTGATTCCTGTGATGAGCAATTAACACTAGAGCAGATGTTGCTTTCTTTAATACGTGGCTTTCGTTTAGTTAAGGCAGATTTGCTAAATTGAAGATGCCAATAAGATGTTACGAGAGCCCTTGGATAATTCCTTCTCATAGAAAGATGAGGCTAAAAATGCCTTCCTCTGTTTTTCTGTACTGGGAGGTCAAGTCTGCTGCTGCTAATGCTCTTAATTTCTACCCAAACACATCTTCCAATGTCATTCTCAGACAGAGAGAAATGCTAAAGGTCCAGAAGGCTGCAGCAGGGGGTTGGAGCTCTCAAAGCTCAACAATTACCAATGTGTCTTCATGGAAGCTGTGTAGAGAGAAGCAGGGCATAAGAGCTATAAGTACTTCACATGCTGTGAATGTCATTGAAGCCAGAACTAAAGGGAATGCTGGTTTAGTAACTTGAGGACAAACATGTTCTAAGCCTATTGATTAATATTTCATTTAAATCATTTCTATCAGCCTAGACTTATGTCTACAATCCATTTGCTTAAAACACCTTAATTAATTCTGTAGATACTTTTGATGTGCAAATTCTACCTATTGCAGGGCCAAGCTGCATATCATCTGTATCATATATCATAATGTGTCTGCATTAAAATTTTCCGTACGTAACAAAGCGAGATTTACGGTAGAATCCAGAAAGTTATTAGAATGGCCGCAGTAATAAATGTTGAGGTACGAAGAAATGTATTCTAAAATATACAGGGCATTTTGGACAAAAGTCATTTATCACTTGCTGAAACAATGTGTTTTCTGATGTTTTAAGTGGTCAATCCAGTTAATCTTTTAAATAATAGATGTGCTTATCCAAAAAAATGACTTTTATTCCACAGTGCAATTAAATTCTCAGATATTGGCGAGAGAACAGCTGTTTATAGCTGCTATAACAAAGCAGTCATAACAGAAACTGATTTGTTTAATGGATGTTCCATGACATTAAATCTAACTATAAAACATTAAAATATGTGATGTGTCATTTGGTAATCAATTAAATGTTGTAATTGTTGGAAAATCACTCTGGTATTAACAAAATGAGAAACTCCAGGCCACATCTGATGAGAGTGATGAAAGTATTTTTCCTTATTTTGTACTGCAGTTTAAAAATAATAAATGAACTAACAAATGAATAAATGAATGAAGAAATAAATGAATAAATGAAGAAATAAATAAATAAATAAATAAATAAAAGCTGAATTAAATCAAATTGAAATTTCATTCCATGACACAATCCAGTACATATTCAGTTATTTAAAATTCGGCCTGGAATGTTTGAAACGCTGCATCTGGGAACTTCACAAATTAAAATAATAATAATAAATAGAAAAAAATAATAAAAGACAAAAAAAAAGCACACATTCTAACCCCACCATTCCAGTGAGCAATGTAGTATTTTCAACATTTTAATATGAATTTAAAGAATTCAGTTAGAAATAGATTGTGCTACCAAAAACCCAATTTGTACATCTGATTATAAAACTGAATCTAAACCCTTGCTCACATATTCAAGCCATAGCAGTTAACTGCAAAGCTGCACATAAAAAAATATATAAAGAGGCAGATTTGTACATTTTTAACCTCAAATTGGAGTGGCACATTTCTCATTTCATTAAATCTTTTCACATAAGGGTCCTCACTTCATTGCTCCGCAAAACACACTGGAAATGCAAATTGAGATGTTAATGATGTTATGTTTGTCACTGCAGAAGGTGACTCTTTGTGCAAATCCTTCATTTTAACCCGATAAGTGAATCTTCTTCTTCTTGTCTGATGTACAGTACAGCTGATTGCTTCTCATCCATATGAAGAGCGATGGCTGAAAAAGACTGTTCCTTTGGGGTTTGTGATGTTATTGACTGTGTTAATAAATTCACATGTTGCACATCATGAACAGTTGCATTCTGTGGCACTGCTTTGTCAGATTATTTATTCCTGATGAACGTGCTTTCATTTTTGCCTTATTCTTAAGTTTCTTAAGAAGAGAAGAGAATCTTAGGATTGTTCTGAAGAATTAAAAAAAAAATCCAGTCATAATTTTATCAGCAGAATAATAGCACTATTCCAGGAGGAACATGCAGCATGGATCGACTTGGCAAATTACCAGTAATTCTCTATGTTGTCACTATATCCACAGGAGCTGTGCCGAGCCGGGATATATACGGGTGGAGCTAAAAATAGTGCAGACCATTGATTGATCAAACACAGTCACCACAGAATCATCCTGATTAATGTCTCTAGCTGGAATTGCTTCTCTACCAGAGGAAAAGTATTACATTTACCCATAGTACTGTTTTCTTATTGATATATAGTTTGATCTTACATTTCTTCGCCATAATCCAAGGAAAATCCACCATCTTCTAGCAAATATCAAATGGCTTCCTATTCAATGTGTGTGCACCCTATACAGGATATAACATAATGGAGCTGAGCACCCAGCCTTGTGTGTGTGTGTGTGTGTGTGTGTGTGAGATTTGATAATGTTTGCTCTGTATTTTCAATAGCTGTGTTTGGAAGCATGTCACTGCAGCACGAACAGTCATTAAGTGAAAGTTTACTCTTCTATATTTTCACTCAGTATTATTATGTTGTCAGTTCAAATGCTTACATTACAACAAACTCACTGTGACTGGTACCTAGGGTACATTCACACCACATGCAGCGTGAACGTCAATCTCCGTTCCCCGCTTGATGTGCACACTGACCTGCGCTGTGGAATAAACCCGCCTGCTACGCCAGTAGCGAAGAAACACACCCATGAAAGTCACTTATAAGAAAATGAACGCTGTATGAAGAAAACAGGGATTGTTTGTCGGTAGAGGTTATTTTAGCATCCACCTCCTCTGATTTAGCTTTGTGTTGAGTTTAACTTGAACTGTAACCCAGCATGTCTATCAATCTTGCGAGTATAAGGCAATTATTATTGTGTATTAATAACATCATTTAATATCCAGCATCACACTTGACATCCAAGTTCACTAGATCATAGTGCAGCCAAGAAAAAACGAGCCAATTTTATGCTATTGTTTTGCAAAATAATTCATTCAGTACCTCATTTAAAATTGCTTTACCATTCACTATTGCATTTAGCCCCAGATTGCTCTCTCTCTCTCTCTCTCTCTCTCTCTCTCTCTCTCTCTCTCTCACACACACACACACACACATCTAGCTAACATGTTCCAATTATGACTCCATGACATCGCATGCAATTTGCTTGTAAAGACTTGTGCACTTTTGTGCTATTTTGGATCACAGTTAATTATTCCTCTTTTATTAGCCTTTGACAAATTAGAATTTTACTCAGTTGCTAATTGTAGCCAGTTGCATTTTAACCAATAAGGCAACAATTAGTCTTCCCAATTAGCCGACAAGATTATTGCAGTGTCGCTGAGATGGGAATGGAGAGCACATGCAAACCATCTCCATGCTCATGCAGAGGAGAGGTGGAAATTGAACCCCCAACCCCAGAGATGTGAGGAAAACAAGCTAAACCACTGTGTCCCCTAATGTCAGACACTGCTGCAGATATTTTACAGAAAAAAAGAATAAAAAAATGTATTAAGCATTGGATAAATCTTATTTAAAAAATCAAATCAATTTGTGTGGTATATTGCTTTTTTGCTATCTCATGGGAAAAAAAACAGTTCAGGATTCATACTCACTCATTAGATATGATTAGATGAAAAGTGGACTAATGCAGCAAAGACGAGATGACAACCAATATTTCTCCATGTTGGTAAAAGCAGAGAGGTGTCCACTTCACATATTCAGCCACTTTGTGATCACCAGTGACATGGTTAATGAGACAGAAAGATACAGAAGGTCATGTGAAGAAAGAAAAGCAGTTCAATATAATAATGGGAGGAAGTTCCTACGCCCCTTGAGGCTCACATCTTCACCACTAACAATTAATTGTTTATTACCCTTGATGCTCCGATCCATCTGCTAAGCTGTGATTGATGGCTGTCTCTTTTTCATGAGCTAAATAGAGAAAGAGACAGACTGCTGAAGATGGAGAGGACAGAGTAAGGGAATAAGGGAAGGAGGGAAAAGGCAGTGAAGAGGAACATCGAAAAGAGAGAAGAGTTGTGCAGGGGGAAGGATAGTGGGAAGCATAATGATCAAAGAGGAAAGACTGACAAATACACACGTATGAGTGCATCATATGGATGGAAAGAACAAAGCACATATCGGGTGGAATGACAGAATTAGGTGGAAATGACGTTCAACATCCAAACCACTGCTAATTTTCATTACATCCACATGTCTTTTCATAATCCATCCACATGTCAAACCTCAACATATGACCCCTGGCTTAGAAACTCTTTTGAGTTAATCAGTTTTATGAATCTATTTATGGCGCCCTGATAGACAAAAAGACCTAATACCTGTAAATTAATGTGACGATTATCAACTGACAGCTATCAACATGTGAAAAGAATCTGACCTTCTGTTTTCTTTACCTCTGTCATGGTGAAATCTGTTTTGATGCTCTAGTGAGAATGACCTTTCATCTTCTTAGATGTATTCACGCCTACTGCTTATCTTATATTCTATATACAGCCAGATAGAATTTGTTTTTCTCACAACCTGATGTCTGAAACAACCCTTCATATCAACTGAAAAGTTTGTGTGTCTGTGTGTGTGTGTGTATATACGTGTGTTGGCAGGGGATTGCTAGAGTAATGGGTAATGAAAACACACAAATTCTTTGCCATCCCTCCAACATAAATTTTCATTCAGTGACAGCCGCTTAGACCGAACTCACGTAGATATCCATTGTGCTATCATAAAATTGGCAGGGACAGATGTGAAAGCCAATCCTTAGCCTTCACGTCCATGAAAGAATAATTGGACGAGCTGGCAGGAAGAGCAGACCTCAAAGCAATCATTAACAAACATCCTCCATGTAAAGAATGATATTGAAAATGGAAGTAAGATTACCGAGTCTTGTAGACTGTATTTGTTAATTTTTCAGCCTATGTGTGTAAGCAAAAGTGTCAATGTGTGATTTAGTGGTAGTTATACCCAACAGAATCATACTCATGTATGCGCAGACACTGATTTATGACAGTCATCAATCTCTCTCTCTCTCTCTCTCTTTCTCTCCCTCTCTCACTCTCTCTCACTCACACCCTCATGTTTTGACATGACAGAAAAAAAAAAGTTTTATAAATGCTGTGCACTGAGCACAGAGGCCAAAGGGTGAATATGTGCATTATCAAATACTTCTTACAGTTTTCCTGCTTAGTGTGAACACCAGCTGTTCCAGGATAAAGAGCGGACACCTGCCCATCAACATATCATTATCTTTAAATCCTTTAAGTCTGATGGGAAAAATCCATGTTAGAATTATCAAATCCTGTTTACAGCATGTAGTTTTTGAATCATTCCCCCAATGGAAAAAAAACACTGGCTCTGTTGATGATGTGAGGCCACTTTGCAGACATGCTTTGTGTCCACTTTTCTACTTAACCCTTTTTACCAGTGCATTTTTATTCCACTTTTTTTTTCATTCCAGTGCACTTTTATTCTGATACAAAATTAGTCAGGACACTTTTGGCTCTCAGTGTGTGATGTTTTTACCCCTGCTTGGATAACCTCTTAACGAAAGAGCAGAAATGGGTTTGTTTACTTTAAAGATATAAACATCGGTGTGAAAAATGAACTGTTATTTTTGTAGTTTGTTTGTTTTTTGGGAACTTTTTGATGACAATTTTCCCCTAGTAGGCCAAGTAAAAAACAGAAATACTCATGAACAATTACAAATTCTCAAAACCCTGAGTGTCTTACTTTCATAAGAGCCATTGACCACCACTGTGGTGTGCGATATGACAAAGAAATTCAATGCTGAACATGGACACAACAAAAAAAGTCAGGAATACCATTTTTAGCCTCAAGGAGTCTAAGGACAAAAATAACTTTTACGTCATAATTAAACTTTATAAAATTTATAAAAATTAATTCATAAAATTAATTTCATGCTATGAGTAAATATTTCTATCCTGATGGGAGAGGTCTCATGAAGGACTTCAGGAAATGTCTTGTTGTATCTTGTAGTATTATTGAATCTATTCTGGCTCACAGTGGCCCGAAACCTTACTAATACACTTTGTTTTGTTTTGTTTTTTCCATTAATTTCTCACCATTCTATAGCAACAATGATTTCTTCTTTATCTCAAACTAGCCTGCATGCTCTGGCATGATCTAGTAACTAGAAAAGAGGTATTCTTTGATTCATGTTCAGAATAAACTCCATTTAGTCAGCTGCAAATTAAGGATGTGATGCAGAGATCAATAACGCATTCTGCATGGTCACAGCTTAACTGAGTGCGCTTGCTAAAGCTCCCATTTCTCATGTGACAAACCAAATGCGAAAACGCTAAAATATGATAGAGCTATACGTGAGCCAATTGAGCTAGCCGTGATTAGTAGGCTTAAAAGCTAAATATGTCGAGGTACTATCACACGATGAAATATATACCTCTTACAGACCACAGAAGATCCCGAATCCTTTTAACTTGTGTAATTTCCTCTCTTCATTTCTTCAAGCCGATTTAAAATCCACAGTAGTCTGGACACTGATTAAATTCCTGCAATTATGCTTATCATTTTGGAACTGAACATCATGATAATGGTACTTCTCAGTATCTTACCTCTCTCCTAATAAGTTTTCGGCTCAAGCACACTTATCGGTGAGAAGTGTTTAATCCACGGGAGAGGAAAAGCAAATAATCTCACAGCTTGCCGACGTAGCTTAAAAATTGAAAAGTGTGTGAATCTTGAGCGCACTCACGCCAGGACAACAAATTAGTACAGAGTGGAATATTATGTCTGAACAGGTCAAATGTGCATTTACTCCTGAAAGCGGTTGGAGAGAAAGCTGTTTAGAGGCACTAAGGAAAAAGCCTCAGTAGGAGTGATAATTAGAAGCATTATGACCTACAATTTTGTCAAATGGTTATCGATTTTGAGTGGCGAAAATCGTCCGTGTCATTGTACACGTTTGTGTTCTTCTTGCACATAGTCATTGTGTCTGTTTGTCAGAATGGCATAGTTTCTCATCTGTTTTCTATAATGTTAAGGCTAAATCTGCATGCTTTGTATATCAAGTCATTATGTAACTGAGCTTGACCTTATTTTGATCTATCTTAGTCTACATATTCATCATCAGTTCTTTATTGACAGGCAGTGCAAATGCATTGAGAGCATTAGTAAGCAGCAGATGCTCAAAAAAATCGATCATGGGCTTCAGCTGTGCTTGAGTTTGCACTGAAGGCACTATCTTAGCATGCTGCTCTTGCCACGTCTGAAACAATGCTAATGGTACTAACAACACACTCTCATTGTACTGCTCCTAATGCTCAAGCCATTATCTGCCATATCCCCCCAGCACACACACACACACACACACACATCCCCCCAACCCACTCCTTGTTGTGTTTGCCTGGCTGTCACACATCTAAGTCATTACTATGAGGAACAGAGGATCTGCAGTGAGGATAGGAAATGAGCAGCCAATTAATAGAAACCAATCAAGCCCCAAAGAAAGAAAGTTAGACTTTCCTCTTTGTCTTTAGAGTATTTGTTGTGAGTAAAAGGAGGGCAGGCATAGTGTTGTGAAGGAGCTAGCTAAAAATTGTTATTCTACCGGATTAAATATTTATTCTTATTTTCCCCCCTTTTTGGAGCTTTTTTTAAAATTTTATTTAACTTTTTAATTTTTTTTTAAATTATGCGGCATTTCTAATAACAAGCTATTTTGTTCAGCAAACAGCTGTGTGGCAAGACAAAGCAATACACTGCCTATTCCCTTTTCACATACCCAGTTCAATATATTTTTTTTTAATTAAACAAATTGCCATGTGTAAATGTGTATTTTATCCTGTCAGGAATAGAGTTCAATAATTCTAATTAATGTAGTGTTTCAAGTGCAAGTCTGGAGAATAACAGAATGACAACATCCCTGGCTATTTTATTGGTGTTTATGAACATTAAAGATGCACCAAGTAACTGATACATGATAACCGACACTTATGGTCAAAAGTATCCAGACACCTAACAATCACCGATATGTGGTTCTTTCTCAAACACAAAGTTCACAACACACAAGTGTCTAGAATGTTTACTGGGACTAAAGGGCCACAAACATGTTCCAGCATGACAGTGATCTGTGAACAATGCGAAGTCTGTAGAGACATGGCTTGACAAGGTTGGAGAAGAAGAACTTGACCTCAACTGCATTGAACAGGAACTGGAATGTAGACTGTGCACCAGGGCTCCTCACCTGACATCAGTATCTGACCTCACTAATGCTCTTGTGGCTCAATGACCACATATTCCCACAGCCACACTCCAATATCCATTGGAAAGCCTTCCCAGAAGAGTGGAGGCTTTTATAGCAACAAAGAGGACAGATTCTGAAATGTGATACTCAAGAAGCAAATATGAGCGTCATGGTCAGGTGTCCACATACTTTTAGCAATAACAGAATTGGTAGCTCGGTGGTTAAGGTGTTGGGCTACAGATCGGAAGGCTGTGAGTTCAAATGCCACTTTTGGGCCCTTAATCAAGGTCCTTAACCCTCAGTTAGATAAATGAAAGAAATTTGGATAAGGGTGTCTGTCCAATGCCAAAAATGTAAAGGAAATAAAAATACTATCAACATGCAAATGATTAAGCATGGAGCTTATTGTTGTTGATTACCTAGTTAAAAAGCCATAATTTGTCACATATACATTAAAGTGCATGAAAATTCTTTTCCCGGCTTAGGGTCAGCATTGATACAGCACCCCTGAATCAGAGAGGGTTAAGGGAATAACAGTGGAAACTTGGCAGTGCTGAACCCCATATTTAGTCTCACCCATTATGAAATAGCAAGATATTTTTGGCAAAACTATTATTATTATTATTATTATTATTATTATTATTATTATTACTATTATTATTATGTTGTTGTTGTAACAAATGTAGCTCTTCATTTAAATTAGATTTTTTTTTAGATTTCCATACACCAATTAATGTTTACACATACCCTTTACAAAGCATTTACATGATTATTATGAACAATAATATATCTAAAAACAATAGAAAGTGACTTTAATGTAGCTATTCTTTCTTAGTAGTTTGAAATGCTGCTGGAGACTTTATCTAAAAAGGGTAGAGCGGCAGTAGTTTAGCTTATTTAAATCAATAGTAAGTTTGACAAGTTACAGTTGCAAAGTAGCTTCCCCAACTCTGTTGCCATTAAATGATGAAAAAGAAGAAGAAGATGATGATGATAATGATATATGAACAAATATTGCCTATATTCCTGAAATAGGAATAGCCCAAAATGTCTGAATCTGATGTGATGCACTGAGTACAAGCTGTGTATAAGTCACAGCTGGGTGTACAGCAAAAAATGATTATCAAAACATTCTCTTTATACTCCTTCATAACTTGATGCATCTGTGGGATGTGGATACACAGCAGCTTCAAGGCCTTCTTTAGACTTACAGCCTAGGAGAGTGATTGACATGAGGATCTTACTGACAATATTGCTCTCCACTCTGTGGTATTCTGAGAAACTCATTTCACTCCGAGCTCTCGCTATAGATGGAGTTTGCAGTCAATACACAATACGCTCCTGAATACTTCATACTTCTTATATCGAGTAACATGACACTACGTTTGTGGAAGAGATATTTATAGCGTGTTTTGTCCTGATCCGGGAAGCATCACAAAGCAGAGGAATCAGGATATACATGCTAGCCTTTATTAAAATCCAAATCAGCATACTAAATTGTAGTCGAAATCATGAAGGGGTCAATTGATCAGGCATTCTGTACAATGCAGGATAATCAAAATCAAATCTGAAGGGCAGAAGCAAAGGTCAAACCAAAAAATGCAAACAGAGAAAGCAACCTTCAGAAATGCACACGGGAAAATGGCAATACCTTAGGCAAAGATTAGAGGTGAGTAAGCTGATATATATACTGAGCTAAAGGAGGATTAAGTAGGTGCAGTCAATAATCAGGTGAGTGGGAGAGATATAATGTCCAGACTGGATTCAGATGTGGAGGTGTGGAGTCCTGGTGGCTCCTGGATTGGCTCCTGGAATTTCACATTTTATTTGTCACATATACAAGCGTACACAGTACAACAACATGTGGCTGCTTTTCAACTAAAAATAAATAAATAAAATAAAATAACATATATATGTCTGTTATTGCCTGAATGTACATATGAATGAACTAAATTTAAGACAAGTTACAACAGGGAGGAATACATACAACAAGAAATATAAAGATGTAATATGAAACGCTGAGCAATATGTTACATGCAGAAACAGTGGAGCATGATATGCAGTTTTATTATATGTAGTAACAGTACAGAATGTGCAAACATTACATAATTGGAAGTGATGTATTTAAGTAAAATGTAGTGTACAGAATGACAATGGAGTATTATATTTTATATTTATTATACTACTATATTCATGGAATCCTAAGGGATCTGTAAGATAAACATAATATACAGAAAACACACACATAATATCAATTACGCACCATATGAACATCTTGCAGTCAAATGAGTGACGTTTCTGAAGCATTCTGTGACTGAACATCATACAGTATTAAGGCAATAAGCTAAGACAGGACTACTGAGCTCCCAGCACATTAAAAATGCATTACGTAGTTTTTGCCTTAGAGGCCAGTTGCTTACCTGCTATTTGATTTAGGAGCAAAAGTTGTTGCCACATGCTGCTGTACCAACCCCTGAAGAAAATGTTAGTTGATTCATGATATGCTAGCCAATACAGCATTAAACCAGAGCTTATGCATGAGTTTACATGCGACACAAATTTCTTGACAGTACACAAAAAACAGCCTTCTCTGTCCATTATGTCAGGATACATGACCCATTTTAGAGGACAAAGTAAATGCAACTTGTCACTGCTGAAGTAACAGCAACGATCGTTTATAAACATTCTGTGACCGTATTATGTGACATTTATTAACTTCCATTTCATTATTTATTAGATCTATTGTCAACATAGGTAATCATTTTAAAATATAATTCAGGTAAGTCATTATAGAAAAGCAAAAATGTTAGTGATTCACTCATAACATTCTTGCTTTATTTATTTATTTTTAAATAATTTGCTCTCTGAATACTTTTCCAAGCGAACAACAGCAGGCCTATCACGGGTTTATGTGGTGCATCGAGTGTATGACTAACGTTTATGTCCAGACAATCCACCTTTCAAACCTCTGTCAATAGTCACCATTGTGACAAAAATACGGTTTGTGAGGATGATAATCATGTGTGATTCAGTTTTGTCATCAGCTATTCACTCTGTGTAAACACTTGAGGCAATAGCCAGGTTTTTCACTGCATAATTCTGTAAGCACATGGGGTCTTGGGTAATTAAGAAAAAGGGACAGTTGCATGAAAAATACATAAAAAAAAAAAAAAAACAAGTGTGTGTGAGCTTTTTAATTTCTCCCAGAGGGATGGCAATCTGTGCGAACGTGTATACATAATCAAGGACTGAGTAATATGCATGTAAGCCTTGGTTTATTTATTATAAATATTTCGATCCATTTGTGAATCCACCGTATGTGAAAATGAGCTTGAGGGAATATGTCTTTGTTGCCACTTGAGTCACTAGAAGGATGTACACACATCTAAAAGTTATGCATCCACTGTATCCTGCAATGGTTTATCCTCCTCGCACAAAAAATACGACCGCAGCGGGATTTACCAGGGAGCATGTGCAAATGCAGGTGGTTAGGCTAATTTGGAATAACAAAGCGAAGTTGGGCTAATTTAAATGCAATAGATTGTCTCATTAGCTCCTATACTCTAAACCCAATCTCAAGGGTCTGTAACCCAGTACATATGACCATGAGGGCTCAAATGACTATGCGATATTACAGCAGTAATGTAGTCACATATTAAACAGTATCTCACCATTGCAAATTGTACAATATGAAATTGACTGAAATAGAATAGCTGTAACAAAAGAATCTGTTTGAACCTAATTTTGAATGGTTTTGTGTTCATCTGCATGCTTTTTTTTCTGTTTAAGCATGGCTGATCATCAGCTCCTATTGAACTGAGCAGCACTTCTTCCCCTTTTACTTCGTTCCTCATCTATCGTTCCTCCTCATCTTTACACAAATTCAGACAAGATGGCGAGAAAACTAAGTAATGGTTGTTTATTCTATATGCTTTAATTGCATACATTTTCATTTCATCTTTGAAATGGAGGCGCCACAAAAAAAAGTATTTTTATTTTAGTGCATCTGCCACCACCCTCATGGAATTTAATCAGCAATGGTGGAGAAACATCTGGATGCTTGCGAAAGAATAAATATAGTCCATAAGTGGAAGGAGTGGAAGGCAGAGCCTGTGGTAATAAATTAACATTCATCGGGTTGATCCTAAAGCATATAGGTCTACTAAGTGCACATTTCCCATTGATGATCTTTTTTTGTTTTCTTACATAACAATTTTAATTACTTTTCAAAGTTGATTAAACATTCCAAAGATCCTCCTTTCCTGTGCATGCTAGACTGCCTTTCCTTCTAATTAGACACTAACAAATAGAGACCAACAAGTGTGATTTAAGTATGGAGCATATGTTTATACACACAAATTGTACAGTCCATAATCAAACCTTGTGTGTTAGCAAAGGCAGTCACAAAATAAAATTGCACACAAAAAAAGAACAATTCAAATAAATAAATAAATAAATAAACTTACAACATGCTAAATAAAATGTGTGCTACTTCAAAAAGGATCTATTATATACAAAAGAGTATAAATAGCATATGCTGAATGCAAATGTTGCAGTGCAGGTAAGCAGGTGCAGTGCCAAAGTTGTGTGTGTAGGTGTCAGAGCAAAACACAGCTTTAACATGCATAGCTTTTCTACAAATGTGAATGCATGTATGTGTGGTCAGAATTTCTATCATTCTTTTTTTTAATTATTTAGTGCAAAATTTTCTTCATAATCCTAAATCCTCTTCCTCTTCAAGATGTTTTTTTTTTTTAAATGCTTTTTCATGTAACATTTACTGGAATACATGTTATGTTCGAATTTTCTACTTTGCATTATTATATATTTTTTTATTTATGTCTTCATTTCATGAAAACGTAATATAATGCAATATAAATTAGACATGTATTAAAGAATGACTGTATGTCTAATTAGTATTTATTCACTGGTTAAGAGCACTAATCAGCAGCAGCCTGTGACTAAAGAATTTATTCTAGCATTTTATAATGACATTGTTTCGAACTGAATTGAGATGTTAAAACGTTTTACTTATGATATAGACCACCATTTAGTGAATTTTTAGCTTAACACCATAACAGACAGTTTGAGAGAAAAGACACTCAAGTTTTCAACATTTTGGTATTGCTCTCAGGCTTTGCATCAGAAACAATATCACCGATGTTGCACACACATTTCGGATGTACAGACATTATCCACTCTGTAATCCCCATTTCCCTTAGCCAATCTTTACAATATATCTTTCAGTAGAAAGTGTTCTGTACATCATAGTCACACTGTCTGCACTTACACATTGACAATATGTCTCTGTGTCTCTGATATATCTAAATTCCGATTATTTGCTAGAAAACTGCTATATTTGTTCGCCAACAAAATAAAAATCAAAAATAAACTGCTGCTCCTCCTTCACTGAAAATGTTTTTAATTTGGACATATAATGTACATTTTTGCAGTTTCCATTTTATTTTTATACAACTAGGCTAAATGCTGCCCAATTATTGCACAGCATTTAGAAAAGCTATCAAGTCAAGGAAACATTGGGTTTCTATCAAATGGCATTTTTTGAAATGCTTTGTCACTCAAAAGAGGTAATTACTACTTCAGTAGAATGTAAAATGTATGGAGATGTAAATGAAGACTTTATAAAGATTTCCATTTGTTGAACAGGTGATTTCACTGCTGTTACACACGGCTCTGCCCCACCTGACCCAATGGATGAGCCGCCACTGCAATTTATTCTACCAGCTATTCAGTTTTTAACCACATGTAGCCCTGCCCCAGGCACCACTCTGAAATATTACAAGTTGGAAGTCCAAGTTACACAACTATATGTTACAGCCACAAAGTTCAGACAAGCAAAACTTCTCTGAACTTGACCTGAATGAGAATCGCTTTCATCTGGGTGAGAGTGAGGGATGAGGTGAATATATTTTAAAGTTGGGCTCCAGCCCCCCTTGTGGCTGAGGCTGGATGAAAAGGCCCAGCAGGGTGTGTTGTATATAGTCTGACCTTGCTGTGGTGCCACTGACCTGAGGGATATTACAGAAATCAATCAAACTTTTATGTCCAGGACTCCAAAACAGCATGGAGTAGTGATACGGCCAGTCTGCTTTCGATGAAGAATCTACAGCAGGATTGGATCTTGAGAGGAGAAACAGGAAAAGTGGTGGAGAGATGGCATGTGAAGATTACTTACCTTTTCCTCCATCTGACAGCCTTTAATAGGATTTAATGCATCCATGGCCATAAATACTACACACCCTTTCCAGTACAGGAAAGAGTTAAAATTACTGCAAGCACTCATTCTGACCAAGTCGTGTCCTGATCTGTAGCTGCAGCTTTAGTCCAAGGTCTTATTCAAGTGCTCCTTTTCAAGTGGACCAGTTTCTCAGATCGCTGACATTTTGGCTACACAAGCAATAATCAAACTTACAAATACTGACAGACTGAAAAACATGATCCAGCATTATGTTTCACTGTCATCATACTAATTGAGAAAGGTTTGTTTAGTGCCTTGAGGGAGCAGTATTAGACAGGGCTGTAAGAAAAGCCTCTCCATTTAAAAACAAATAACAATAATAGAGTAGAAGTTAATGGGGAACATATGCCTATGTATTGCTGCATTATGGAGAGGTGAGGGAGAGGGCAGGCTGAATGGTGACACCCTTCATTGTCACACTCTAGTGTAACATCATGTCTAGAGCCAGGGGTCCTGTCAAGCCAGCATTGTAGTGCATGGCTGAACCTCGCAGTAAGATGACAGTTTAATCATATTTAATACACAGGCAAAGGACACAGAAGGGTCAGCCTCTCAGAAGTCTCAATTATCATTATGGTGGAAGATCTGCATAGAGGATTAATAATTTGCTGTGCGCTTTTGAGGTTTAAGGTGCCTCGTGACTCATGACAGAAAAACGCACAATTATATAAGAATGGTAAGAAATGACATTTGTTATACAGAGATGACACAAATTATAGAGAAGCTACAAAAAGTATCTAAAAATCCTTTTTTTTTTGACTGCAAAAAGGTTGCTGGTCATATTCAGGTGAATAGCTACATTATTTTTACTGGTAGAGCATGACTGGGCTTTCACCTAAACTGTTTTATTTATACTTTGTTTCTCTCATGGCATTTAACATTCAGCGTTTCAGCTTGTTTTTTGTATCTTTGACTTACATTACTAATATATTCAGCTTTGTGAAAACACTTGTAGTTGTCCATGCTCATTGTGTTTATCCTGTAATACACAATTTCCAAACTCTGACCTGTACATTTTTATGTTTCTCTAGTCTAACATGCCTGATTAAACTAATCAGCTAATTAATATGAGTTGAAATGTATGTGTGTGTGTGTGTGTGTTCAATTTCACTCTAGGTCACATGAAATGAAAAGGCTTTTACCCTGCTTTACATTTAGCTTTTATTCCCTAACAAATGTAAGAATTCTCTTTTGAAAGCTGGTCAGTAAGTTAAAATGATAGCCTAGGGCAAATGGTGTGTGTGTGTGTGTGTGTGTGTGTGTGCATATCTGTGTGTGTGTGTGTGTACATATCTGTGTGTGTGTGCATGCTATAGCAGGAAAAACTATAAAATGTGCAGGACAAGGCTGGGAAACTGAGCTCTAATGCATACAGCTTGAAGCTCACTGCAGCTCACATGAAATGAAAAGGCTTTTACCTGCTTTACATTTAACTTGTGTTTTATTACCTGAAGAATGTGAGAGTTCTGTTTTGAAAGCTGGTCAGTAGGTTAAAATGATAGCCTAGGGCAACTGGAGAAAGCCTTTGGAGAAATGAGTACTCACTACGGGTATGGAACCTGATCTAAACCAAATAAAATCACATATACCCAGAATGGAGCCAAAAATCTGGTATCTATCAAGTTTTAGCTTTAAGTGCCTGTTGGTCATTTCTAGTATATTTACAATGATGTGGTTTGAAGTAGATTTTAACACACAGCGCAACTACCAGATAATGGTAGGACTCTATTTCTATAAGTGTATTATGCTTAATAATTTTAGCCATATGTTAAATATAGTAATGTACATTTCTTAACAATAGATTCATTAAGAGTATTATATTGTATTAGCCAGCAAGTAGCAAGTATCCTAGATCTGAACATTTACTATCATGCTGAACAGACTTGTATGAATGGCTATGCCTTTTTCCATTTCTTGGGCCCTGAAATCAGGATGAATTAATATCAAATGAAAACTACAGAGATAACAGGAAGTAAACCCATGGGCCAGCACCAGTGTCATGAGTAAGTAATAAATATGTGGCAGTTGTAGTTGTTTTTGTTTTTGTTTGTTGTTGTTATTGTTGTAAAGCTGATGATATGTATGATTTGGAATTTAATGAGACTTTGTCTTTAATGATTCATCCCTTGGCACCATGTTGGGAAGATCACAACATGCATTGCATAAAGAAGTAAATAAAAAAAACACTGGGGAATCACAAAAGTCATGTAAGTGTCAAAACAATTCATGAATCCATGATCTACTTCTTTAAGCTTATGATACTTTGATAGAGCCAGGTCAAATTCATTAATTTCTAAATACTGTATGTTTTCAAGGTCCAGCAAAACACACTCTAAATGCTGGCATCATGATCCCTGGTTATCAGGATAATTTACCAGCTAAGAGTGTTACTGTGGAGTGGGTGAACCTGAAGGTTAACATGTCTTTAACTCCTACATTATGAAATGGTGTAATAAAAGTGATGAAATGCAGAGTTTAGTCTTCTCAATGCAGATGCATTATGCATGGTAATATCTCTCTCAAGTACCCCTGTGCAACTCTATTAATTACTGAATTATGGCCCTATGAGCGAGGCAGAAGATGGAGTAACGAGGGGGAAGCTGGAGAAAAATAGGGAGAGTGTGTGTGTAATACTGATTGCATTACTGATACATCATATACACATGATTGGATTCCTCACATTCCTCAGTGTAATTCAATGGAAGGAAAGCCAAACGAGAGATAACCTAAAAATTCATATGGGGGGGAAATGTGAGATAATAAACAGTTATATTCTCTGTGATATGTTAACACGTCACTGTTGTGACTTAGTAAATAATCTAACTTGCATGTGTAATGTTATCATCAAAGATCACTGCGCAGTGTAACAGAGTTTCATGTGTCAGAGAAGAGGAGAGTTAATATGTCTCAGAATATGCTATATATCTACATTTCTACCATGGGAGATACCAGACTGCTTTAATAGAGAAAAAAACTGCTAAACTATAAACTGTCAATAAACAGTCACACATTCAACCAAACGCAGAAACATTTTCACACAGCCAGCACTGAAGGAATCACTACAGGAAGTGCAAACCTCAAAGGTTCCTGCTGGATAAAAAGAACAAACTTTCAATTTCCTAAGATGCTTCAGAAAGAAAAAAAGTGTGAAACGTTTCGAATGAAATAGCTGTTTTCATCAGCATTCTACTTTGAAGAAAACAATAGAGGTGGATCACACCTAACAATGATGCCATTATAACTTCAGAGGGCTCTGTTTTTTATTAGCTCGCTGAGTTCAGTAAAACTCTACATTTACAGATATGCATCATTCTTCAGTGAGACAAAAAAAGACAAGAATTTTTGTGACTATAATTACTAGGCTTTGATATTTATTTATTTAATTCATTACTGTGTTTTGACTAATTATTATTATTGCAGACTTGTAGTAGTATGGTTTAGGGGAAGAAATAGAAAGTTTCCCCTTCGGAAAGCATGCAAGGAACTGTGAGAAGAAGAAGAAGAAGAAGAAGAAGAAGAAGAATGACAATAACAATGTGTAAATATATGTCATTAAGAAATATGTTTTAATATGTTTTATCTCACTCATTTATGAAACCTCCACTTATGCCTTGGGTGTTAAGATCTCTAGGATAAATGCCACTAAAATCTTTTACTGTAGCTGGGAAGAAAACAAGCTTACAAATTTTACAAAGAAAAGATAGCAATTTTGTTTCTTTATATAACTCTGACTGAACTTCTTGGAGGTGTGATTTTAATGACTACAGTCTACAGGCTCCATCTAAACTCTAGTGGAATGGTATGTGCAATGCCTGAGGCACAGGAGACTCATCTCAGCTTCTTTCTCTGATCCAGGCTCCTCTGAGCTCCTCGCTCATAATAACTGTGACAGACACTTCAGCAGGATGGTGGACAGTGTAAGGGAGAGTGAAGCGAACACACTTGACAGTGAGAAGTTCTCCCTGGAATTCAGTCTCAACCCCTCTTTCAGGGCCACAGCTCATTAACAGCTCATTAAAAATATCTACCACTAAGTCCTTCAACGATCAATCATGTTGCTGCTTAGGAGGTGCTTTTGTAAAATTCATAAGATCCCAGTATGGTGCAGGCATCTAAATGGTTCATTTGCTAATAAGCATAAATAGCTGCGATAAATACAGATACATTATTAAGCATAATACAGACATAATCATGTCACCACAGACTGACATACCATGCAGAGATCTCTCCTAATACTGCTAATTCTACTTCTAATATGAACACTTATAAACTTTTTACTTTTCTGTTAAAAATTCATGACAGTTTGTCTTTATTCCACATCATTGCATGATGTTAACTCTAGTTTCCATCTCATCAATTTGAAATGGTTTGGCAATGCGATTTACTCTAAATGTACTGACGGGCAAACTGTATGTCATTCCCCAATACGCACATTATTACCCACATGTACGAAAGATGTCAGGTTGAAATAGAAAGGATGAGTCAAAACTTTTCACTTCACTAAATAATATGACAGCATGGTCATTTCTTCCAAAAGACAGATTTCTTATGAAACTCATTTTCCCCCCTCATGTACCAAGCAAAATCTCATTTTCTTTTTTTGAATAAAATAAAAACATTTACATCTCACTAGATTGTTGGCCTATACTAGGTTAAATGACATACATGCCATTCCCAGAGCATTCCTAAACCAGTATACATCAATAAGTTGAGCAATATATGGCCTATAAACACTCACCAGACACTTTAATAGGAACACCTGTACACCTGCTCATTCATGCAATTATTCCATCAGCCAAGCACAATGCATGAAATCATGCAGATAAAGGTCAGGAGATTCAGTTAATGTTCACATCAAACATCACAATAGGAAAAAATGTGATCTCTGTCAGGGCTGAATTTAGCCTGTCTTGATTGGATTGCAGACAAAATGTCCGGTAGGCATCATTTACAATCACGTCTGCTAATGAAATATTGTATTTGCATTATAATGAAGAACTGCAGGCTCCATGCCATATGTTTTCTTTAAAAAAGTGTAATATTCATTTCTGCATAGCCCTTCACAAGGACAGAGGGACAGTGTTTCTGTAGCCCAATGTTATCATGTAGTTATGCAAGTGTTCTTTATATTATATTAAACTTAACTGTGCTGTTAAGCTCATATATAACTCTGAATGGTTAATTTCTTAACATATTCTATTGACTCACACCAATAATAGGATATTTGAAGGAAAGCCGAAAAGCTAATAGGGCTCATAGCACAACCTAGCACCTTCTTAAATCAAGCCCCTGATCTCAGAGCCTGGGCCTGGCATGGCTGGTGGTACCAGATGGACTGGTTAGAATATTTCGCATATGCACATATTTCTTCTGTGATTAAACACTACTGGCAAGCCATTTTCTCTGAAGTCCTAGAGGAAATGATGGAAATATTTTAATTATTGAAAGATTTCTGTAAATGGACTATTTATTTCATTAGCAGCATGGAATGAAGCTGCATCTATAACAGTGCTACTTAAGAAGGAGCTCTCGCAGACCACAAACTAAATACTTGTCACTGGCATTTCTAATTATTTTTTCTATTTATAATTTCTATAAATTTTGTTCTGTATCTAAAGTGTGCATTCTTCCATGTACAAGCAATCATATGATTTTCGAAAGCTTTTCCATAATTCACCTCATGAGTCCTATACCATGAGAAGGCACCATTTTTCAGCACACAGCTCTCTGTTCCATACTGAAGATTGCGGTCCGTAAATAAACGGACAGTGATCCATTTTCCTATTCTGACTCTCCGCTACAGTTAAATTGGTTGTAGATAAAAATGCATTTCACTTACTGAAGAGACGACTAAAAGCAAAAAGCCAACAAAACAAACAAAACAGCTGCATTACAGGTCTCACAAAGGACCACAGTGTGTAAGAGACCCAGGGCATATACTGAATAATAACAGTCTCTGATTGCAAAAGAGCTGTGCATTAACCACTAATACGTAAGAACAAATTTGACGTTTTGCACTTTACATTCACGCTTTTATTTCAAATTCATTCAAATGTACTGGAGTACAGAGAAAATTTTTTTACAAAACACATCACTTAGTTCATCTTGGTAATTTAAATAGTAGTCCAGTCATACTGAAAAAGCCCACTAGCAAAATTCAGACACTATCTCTCTCTCCACCTCTGTCTCAGCTGTAATCAGGGACTGCTTCTCCCAGTCTTTGTCAATTCCACACACTCCTGGATCTCCCAAGGGTCTTAATAGATGTCTGACCTTCTTCAAGTCTGTGATGTAGTGATAGAGCTATTTCTTACAACTTAGCATCTGTAAGCTGTTACCAGGCAACCAGATCCACTGTATCAATATGCACTATATACTGTAGACTGTACAATATCATTTTTTGTTTATGAATTAATGTTATGTCCATATCAGTTTTCCCAATGGTGTGTCTGGAAGAGGAATTGTGGAAAAAAAACACTACTTACTATATATGGTTTTATATTATCTCATATAAGTGATTCATGATAACAGAAAATGTATCACAGATATATCCTCATGTACCTCATGTACATGCTCCTGAGGTATAGCATAAACAATAAACATGACAAACAGAGAGGAGAAGCAGCCATTCGTCTGTTTTAGAGACAGACCACAAAATAGAGAGTAAAGGGGAGACAGGAGGAGAGGAAAGTGCAGAAACCTTTGGGCCTAAGAGAATAAAGCAGCCATGGCAGATTTCTTTCTTTTCTCAGCTTCCAGTCTGGCTAAGGCTTGCTGAAGTCCTAGAGGAAATGAACTGATATTTTTATTTGTCTGTGTAAAAAAGGAGGGTGGGGGTGAGGGAGCTATCTTGGGGATCCCGATGCGAGATTCACTGAACTGAGAACACGGCATGATCATGAGTGACATTAGGTGTATTTATAAGCCATTAAAGTCATGTGTGTGTGTGTGTGTGTGTGTGTGTGTGTGTGTGTGTGTGTGTGAGTGTGCACTGAGTCAGGTAGTGTGAGGAGCAATAAAAAAAAACAAATCTTGTTATCCCTTGCCCCAAATAGAAATCTCAGAAAATCAATAATAGGTTTGGTATTGCAAGTACTTGTGTTATTTATCACAGTCACAAATGAAACAGTGCATTAAATATTCTGAAAGTGCAGGATGGTGATGAGTCAAAATATTGCTTTTCTCTCTTTTTTTTTTTTTAATGGAAAATGACAGATCCCAGTGCTGATTCTCACATTTTACAGTCACTACATTAATGTTCAATTCTATTTTAGTAAGATATGGTCTAATAAACAGTCTTATCAGAGTTTTTTTTTAAAAAAAGGCAAACCAAATACATTCTTCTTGTAATTCTCATTACAATCTTAATTACAAAATGAAATAAAGATCTCTAATTAGAAGCCCTAAGAAATGTTATATGTACTTGATAATATCTGTACTTGTACCCAACTGAGTGAATATTCTATCTAAGGAGATTACTGATGCTGGTTTTGGATGCTTATTAGCCTGTAGATAATTGTTTTGCTGAGATTCACAGATCCATTAAGCTCATGAACACAACTCAATATATATATACACAGAATTTTCAATTTTCACACAAAATAATTTAATTATACAAGAACACATAACTACGTTTCTTCTCGAAAGAACCCTGATAAATTCCCTAATTCTCTTGAAAAATAAAATCAAAATGCTATTATTTTCTGATGACAACAGAGATAATATTATATACCACTTCTTACTGCGCAAGGTTGCTATTTCTTTATTTATGTATTCAATTATTTGAAGCGTATGTTTATCTACCTACTTACTTAGTTACTTACATTAACTGCAGCAAGAAGCTATTTTATTTTCCAAGGAAACAGGCAGAAAATGCTGTAAGGAGCCATGTTATGGATGTTATACTAAGAAAATGGCTGCATCTTTATTCCAGTAGAAGACTGCTGAAACAAATTTCATACTGGCATGAAATGAGAGAAATCATCAGCGAGCTCCTGAGGCTCACATAATATTCTTTATGTTCCTTGTCATTCCTGGGGAAATCGGGTGGTGTGCAGAGAAAAAGTGAGTTCTCTGTTTCACAGCACACAACTTCAGACCTCAAACTCAGTAGTAAGTGCACTGAATTTTTAAAGGAGTTTCATTGTACTCAGCTTTCCTAAAAATAAAAAAAATTAAAAAAGGATCCAAATAAATTGAGAGTATAACAATAACAATGGTGTTGGATGTTCTCGCTATTTACTAATTATTTGCTTAGGTAAACAGTTTAACTTTTTAAAATCTAAAAAATGAAAAATAAGGCATGTAAAATTATTCATAATAACATACAATCCATTTTATGAGGAAAAAGACCAGGGCTCTAAGCACAGAGAAGAGTCTGCAACTCAGCTTCATCATTTATAAAGTAAATGGGGGACATTGGCGCTGCGAGGTGGTATGGTTACCCACTGTGTCACCATACTGCCTCACAGCTCCAGGGTCCCCGGCTCAATCATGAGTTCAGGCTACTGTCTGTGCAGAGTTTTGCATGTTGTCCTTGTGTCTGCACTGCCTCCTCCAGGTTTTCTGGTTTCCTCCCACTGTGGGCAGATCCATAATTCAGCAGCAGAGACAGCCTCCTCTTCCTCCTAAGTCAGTTTGTGTTGATTATTTTAGCATCATGTCATGTCTTGTCTGTTACATTTACAGTCAGAAAAGAAACCCCAAACTGTGTCTCTATTTTAATATCATCAATGGCAATCAGTTTTCAAGACTGAATATTTTGGTCTGCTTGTTTTTTTTTTTGTTTTTTTTTTGTAAAGTACCACCATATATTTCTGTTGAATAATCTATTGTCATTAAAATAGTCTATATTGTCATTAAAATAGTCATCAAATTGTCAAGAGTAGGAAATCGGCAGCGGTGGATACGAGTGCAAAGAGCAAAATAGTGAAAACAAGAATCAAAAACCTGAATCAGAGATAAAAGACAGGAAATGCAGGTTATGAGCGAGACTACGGCGCAAACAGAAGTACACAAACAAGTCGATAACAAAGGCTTGGCAATAAAACACACAAACACCAAAATGTAAATAGGAGTAACACAGACCAGGTGTGAGTGATTAGGATATGTGACATGCTGGGGCTGATGGGAAATGAAGTTCATCTACCATAACACAGATAAATCCTCTTTTTACCAGAGGCCAAAAAAAATGGAATTGCACCTGTTTCGGTTGTGCCACAGTTCATTATTGGATTTTGTTGTTGTGTCAGACTTCGCAGTGGTGGTTAATGGCTTATATGAAAGTTGACACTCGGTGATTAAAGAATTTGTAGCTTTTCATATGTCTTTATGTTTTTACCGAGCCTACTAGGCACAATAAACTTTTTTATTTTTTTTTCAAACAGATGTTTATATGTCCAAAGTAAATGGTGTTATCAAACCTGCATCTAAAATCTGAAGGCGTTTTCTTCAACCACTAAAATTCGGTGTATAGTTATCTGAACAGAGGTAAAAAACTAATATTATCTGACTGAAAAAGTCGATTTCCATTCTGCTAGCAGACTGCAACATCAGTGTAGTGGTAAAAAGGGTTAATGACTAATTTGGGTATTCTTAAGACAAGCATTATATACTGTAAAACTGATGCTATTTCAGTTCCTAAATACTTGTACTGTAGTGACTATATAATTATGATTGATTTGGACAATAAGCAGTGCATTTCTAATTTTTCTATGATTCTTTGCAGTCAGGAGCAGCGAGTCAGCATTTTCTTCATCCCAATTAACTATTTTAATGACATCTTTTTTTTTTAACGGGAGCAACTCTCCTAAATCTCCTGGTAGGATTCAGAAGACAAGAAAGGAAGGAAAAGATGTATAATATTTTCAGTGTTTTTATCTGAAATTAACTGATATTACCTTCCAAATTGCTAAGCTTAATTGCAAGTGATTTCTTCACCACACAGCATTTTCTCGCCTAAACTAGTAGTCACAATTAACGGCAGGAAGATAAACTTTTTTCCCTTTTGTGTTCATTTTAAGTGCTGTTTTATTATGCTGACAAGAATAGAAAGGCCATGAACTAGCAGTCTGAGGTCCCATGCTGATGTCCTCAATGGCCAGTGCTATGACTAATAGCACGATTAAGCACAACTTTAAAAGTTTCTAATACCTACATTTTTGGCCTCGCCTGTAATTGAACTTTACATTTACATCTCCGAGCAGATGTGTAATTGTGAGGGATGGAAAACTTTCTGAACTCTAATCCATAAATCTATGTAATGATTCATAAAAATGCAAATGAAAAAGGTAATGAGAGAATATTCTATGATGAACTTTTCAAACAGAGCAGAGGTAATGACATTATAGCTGTGCTGCTGCAAGCCTGGTTCAAGGGATCTCTGTGACTGATACATCACTGCATAAACACACACACACACACACACAGAGCACAAAATACCCACAGTGAGAGACTCGTGTAATGAATGAATGTGGAATGCTAATTACAACAAATGATATCTGACTATTAAAAATTGCTGGCAGGCTGCATTTAACATGAATGTACAATGAACAACCGCTTTAATTTTTCTACATTGATTCACAGCTTCAAATTACAATAACAACATTAACAACATACACACACACACACACATATATACAACACATAAGCAGTTCTATTTATTTACATAATATAGTCTTATATATTGCTATATTATTCAATAGGTTATGTCTCTTGTTTATTGTCTTACAATAATTATTATAACATAATTATTATGTATTGTACATGAAGTCATGCTTTAAATAACCCTTATTGGTAAAAGTGTAAACACAATTACCTTCACCATTTTACACTCAAGATCCCAAACTGAAGTTTGTATTTACATGTATAAGTCTTACTGTAAACCATCTGTAACAGTGTAGTAGTTCAGTTATAGTTGCCTGTATAGTTCACGTGCATTCATGGAGTTGGTAGATAAAGCATTTGTCTCAAAATGACCACAGCACCCAACAGCCCTCATGAAGTCTTTCACATTCACGCTGACTGTCACTTTGATTACACACACACCTGGACTCCATTATACTAATCACATCCTCAATATATAAAGAGTCACTTCACCCATACACTTTGTGTAATGTATGCTCGTTGTCTTGTCTTTTGCCCAGTTAACTCTCTAACTCAGTTTTTCTCGCTTGCCTGTTTTAATATATATCACCTCACCATCTCCGCCACCTGATAAGACTACATACATTTACACAAATCAGTCTATATTAGATTACATTATATATACTTATGCAAAGCAAATGCTTGGTTATTTTGCAGTTAAGTGGGCTCACATTTTCTGGCTGCAATTTTAAGCAGATTGGACCATAAATCTGGTACTGTCTACACACATGCTTCCACTGACACAGCTAATTAATGCTATATCACACCCAACAACCCTAAACCTAACCTCAGCAAGCAAGAGGAAATCAGCTTTTACAGTTTTTTTTTTTTTGTAATAACCGACTTCACTGATAAATGTGAATTCATTTTCATGATATTTTTAGGAATGTAGAAAGAGACCATGAGCCTTAAAACTGCAAAAGTTTGCTAGGGGATTTCTACTATATATTGGAGTTGGTAAGCATAAATCATTTTCTTCAGAAATTATTTAAGAAGTACTGCAACAAGATAAGGAGAAAACTGTGGGTAATATAAGTGAGGCAGAAGGTCCATACATTCTCCCTCAGCATTAGAATTCTGAGATATGAGCAGCAAGAAAATACTGTCAGAGTGTTACTGCCACTGTAAGGCTTGTCAGTGGCGGGAAAGCACAAGGGATGCATGCACAGTTTGTGACTGACAGGGTGCCCATAAACAAACAACAGAGCAGATGCCATTTGTGTGGAAAAAAAACCCTCTAGTAAAACTTGTGGCACCTAATTCCTGCTGGCTGTCAGTTTTGAGACTGCAGTAATTAAGCTACTGTTAGCTGTAGCAGTAAACACACAGAATTATGGGACTATTTGAGACAAAGTAATATGAGATTCATCGGTGAAAGAGCTTCATAAGAGATGCCCAAAAAGTCCAGAAATTAGTTCTTATTATAAATGTGCTTGGTGCTGCCACACAGACATTGATCATAGCAATACATGTAATATTAATAATATTTTATTAAATATATATATACATATATATATATATATATATACACACATACATACATACATACATATATATATATATATATATATATATATATATATATATATAACAGACATAAAAAGTCTACACAGGAAAGGAAGCCAAAATAAATCATGTCAGAACTTTTCCCACCCTCACTATGAAATTACTGCGGATAAAAATGAAGTGACAAACAATCAGAAATGTATTAGGCAAAATAGGGAAAATTAATTTATTACAACAACCTGGTTGCATATGTGTGCATATCCTTTTATAATTGGAAATGTGTCTGGGTTCAGAATGAACAAATCATATTCAACTTCATGTTCAATAGTAATTATCATATAGCTGTCATCAATAAAATGATTCTGATTAACCCCAAATAAAGATAAGCTGTTTCTATGGATTTTCTTCACATCTTCTTGGTTTCATCTGACTGCTGAAGCCATGATCCACAAAGAGATTACAGGACATGCATGGTATCACACTTGATGAAAGGACATGGAATTCTGTAAAGGCAACAAATAGAGAAAACTGAGCACCACAGTGACATCACCAAGAACAGTACATCCCTCCAAAATTTATAAAAGGACAAGACAAAATTTTACCTTGGATTCTGCCTGACAAATACCGATTACTCTCTGCATGTGACAAAAATCTCTCATATTCTTCACAAGTCTGGAAAGGGTGCCCTTTCTCACAAAACAAAAAACGTCCAAGCTCAACTAAATTACTCCAAACCCTGCGGCAAAATGATTTAACATCTGATGAGACTAAGACTACAGTAAGTATTAGTTTAGGGGCGTGCACTCTTATGTGACTAGGTTATTGTAGGTTATAGTTATTGTTATTTTTTTCCTGTTTTCCCTAAAAAAAACCTGATTGTTGTAACTTGTTTTTTGTCCAACTAAGAGTAGAAGAAGATATGACATGATTTATCTTTCTTTTCTTTTTTTTTTTACATTATTTATTTATTTATTCATTTATTAACATTAGAAAAATGTGCCATTTTAATAGGGGAATCTAGAATTTATTCATCCATTGTAGGTCTATCACTGTTCCAAGGACAAATTCATTTACTAAAGTATTTCTTTTTACTTGATGTCTGCTATATAGTGTATAACACAAGCATGTAAATATTGCAAATGGCGTACATCAAGCCGCAACTAGTCATCATTTAACACTGACTGTTATACAAACATTGATTATAAAAAGTCACATTTCAGTGGAAATCATCCATTAACCCAAAAGATAATGAAAAAAAAACATATGTAACTCTGGAGATTGCAGTGTCTGAAATCATTTGGTGTCAAACATCATACAAGAGCCTGTCACACAGGAGTCAATATTATCCACTCAGCCGCTGTGCTCAAATCTAAAATATTTTCTTCATGAAGCAGTTATTGTATATCATAGTACAGTAGAGAGATATGCTGCATACATATCATTCAGGGATATGAGCTGAGCTGTGATGGCCAGGAAAATGTATTAATCTTCTTTACACTGAGCAAACAAGAGGGACTATGAGAAAAAAATTTACTTTTACGTTACAGTTTAAGAAGGAAAAAAGTATACTGCAAACAAATGCGTTTCATAACCCCACCTTTACCACTGTAGATTTCACAGGCTCAGCAGTCTCAGATAGGAAAAACACCCTGACACACAGTGCATTTTAAAAGGCAAACAATTAGTAAGCTGAATAACCATACAGATGATTCTCATCACCCATTAAGCCGACTAATTTCCCAATTTTCACTCTGCTGTGCTTAGCATCTAAAACCTTCCACCCTGACACTTAGACTCTTATTAATCTATCACTGTTAATAGTGTGCATTATTAGATATCATGTTTGTATTTTCTGTAGATTAAATGATGCTTTGTGATTATTGATTGTAGTTGTCTGTTTTTGTTTATAGTGTACTAGCACTTATTGTGTTTTGTTCTTATTGTCTTTTTGTCCTTCAGCTTTCTGGCACTTGCTTCAGTTGAGAGATTCTTCTTCTGCTGCAATTGTATCTTGGTCAGCTGTTCAAACAGTTAGACTCTTGCATTTGTAAGCTGCTATGGATAAGAACATCTGCGTAATGAATACATGTGCATGTACTAGTCATCACAAGCTCTTTCACAGTCAACTGCAATATGCAGAAAGATGCTGTGAAAGGATCATAAATATGTGTTTTTTGCAGCTTGCAATTACTCAGGTAAAGACTCTGTAGCACAACCTCACCAACTACTGGAATAAAAATTTCATCTATCTATTTATTTTCATTTTAATAATGACAGAACCACACGAAAGCAAGAAAACAAGTGTTAAAGCAAGTGGAGGAGGTAAGGGAAAACTGAGAGAAATGGAAAGGGTGACAGAAATTACAAAATAATTTGTGTAAATAGAAGATAGATAGATAGATAGATAGATAGATAGATAGATAGACAGACAGACAGACAGACAGACAGACAGACAGACAGACAGATAGATAGATAGATAGATAGATAGATAGATAGATAGATAGATAGATAGATAGATAGATAGATAGATAAGAGGGATTGGACAATACTGGACAATATAGTGTTGGAGATTTCATGCGTGTGTATGACCTCGTGGCCAGTCTTCACTGATTTCACATTCCATAAGTAAGAGCAGAGTGTGAAGGTTGGATTAGTGGAGCAATAGCACAGCTGTACATAAAATTTTGCAACACAACACAGTAGAACACATATCAGACCAGAACAACAAGTCTTTGTAGCCACGGTATCCAGGGTAAGGTCAGAATGAAGGACGAACCACATCCAACAGGAGTGACAGGAGTGCGAGAGGAAGCTCTCTGAAAAGGAAGTCCTGGTACTAACTTGGATGTATCCAAAAAACATAAAACCATAGCTGCCCAACTCACTGCAGAATTAAATGTATACCTCAACACTCCTTTTTCCATCAAAACTGTCTGAACCTTCACAGCGTCACTAATCATGGTCAGGCTGCTAGAGCCAAATCTTTGGTCACATGTGCCAATATCGTCAGTTTCCATGGTGCCAGCAGCAGAAACCTTGGGCTGTGAACAATGTGAAAGATGTATTGATCTCTGATAAGTCCACCTTTACTGTCTTTCCGACATCCTGGAGAGTTATGGTGTGGAGACGTCCAAAAGAAGCTTACCACCTGGACTGTTACATGCCCAGAGTGAAGCATGGGTGTGGATCAGTGATGGTTTGGGCTGCAACTAGCCAATTTCCTAGGCCCACTGCCTGTGCTTGATGGCCGCGTCAATGCCAAAGACTACCGAACCATTCTGCAGGACCACATGCATCCACTGGTTCAAAAATTGTACCTAGAAGCTGGTGCCATGTATGAGGGTAATAATGCATCAATACACACAGCAAGACTGATGATATGGTGGTCTGATGAACTCAAAAGTGAACACCTTCCATGGCCTACACAGTCACCATCTTACTGAGCCAGTTGTGGGTGTTTGAAAGGAGCGAGTCAGGAATCATTTCCCTCCACTAACATCCTATAGTAACCTGCCTACGTTGTTGCAAGAGGAATGGCTCAAAATCCCAGCCCACTGTACAGGACTTGTCATCTGTCATTCCAAGGATCTGCCATTGACAAGACGAATTAATTCTGTATTGGCTGCAAAAGGACGCCCTACACCATAATAATGAATTACGGTGGTCTAAAACCAGGTTTTCATTGTCCAACCCCAGAACTAGCTGTGACTATCTTTCTTCTTCTTCCTTTTATTCTTTTTGATTCTCAGACTCTCTTACCAACATTAATTATTCACTCCACTGTTAAAGTTTGTGAAGGGCACAGTAACCTCTAGCAATCTACCAAAATTTAAGTTGAAACACCACAACATCTCATTACAAGTGTCTGTGAGGCAAACGCAAGGGCTGCACAAGTTGCAATAGCAGCTTACCTGTTGGGTAAAGACATTATTGACCTTCTACACATATAGTCTGTTCTTTTCTCAGTGCCTGTGTGGTTTTGTAATTTCACACATGATGACTCTGAAAAACATTCACAATATGTTAACCTAACTAAAATGTCACATTTGCTCAAACATGAGCACCGAGCCATTCATCTAAATGGAAATGGACTAAACTTTGAAATGCGCTACCTAGACTTTCTGCACTCATTTAAAAGTATTTCACCTTACCATGGACTGATGAGGGTGGCAAAATGAAGCTTAGTGAATAGCAAACGGAGAGAAGAAATTTCACTGAGGTGAAATAAAGGCTAATAAGCTTAACCCATTAGATGTTTGTGAGGGCAGTCTGCAATTATAGAGAGCACTTGATGGTTTTATTCTATCTGCCCAAGCAGACAGAATAAGAGTGCCACTCACCTAATCCCAATTTCAAATGGGGAATCAGAATTCACGGTGACACTGGGTTATAAGGCAAAATTTACCTGGCAGCTTTATTATTGAAGTGGAGGAAGTGCAGGGTCTAGGGGAGAACGCATTCATATACCTTGTAATCGATAACCAGCTGCTCTGTTGTTACTCTAATCTCTGGTTTCCTTAAAGATATTGTATACAAAACTCTAAAGTGGATGAATATAATATAAACACAGGCGGCATTTTATCCTTTGCACATTTGTCTGGTTTTGTTTAAAAGGAGAGGTGAGTCCTGTCAAGGGCTTATCAGGCCTGAGCCTGAAGGACGTGTTTAGATAGTATGGTAGCCACCATGTTTAAACATGAGCCAAGGAGGTCTGCTGCTCCCTACAAATGAGCACAGGGCCTTTCTGACTGCAAGACGTCCTGCATCAAGATCCACAGAACTCTCACCTAACAAATGTCCCAAAGAAATCCATGTGTGAATGTACACACAAACAATCATGCATAACATTGTGCAAGGAAATCTTGTTTTTAGTGGATATCTGCAGAAATGCCGTGTCAGGGGAAGCTTTCTACGGACCAGAATACCAAGCGATAAAACACGTGAAGTGGTTTCTGTGCTAGCAAAAGAAGTTAACTGTCCTCCATTTCCCAAGCTATGTGTGTTAGCTTTAAGCAGCTGTTCAGTACAATCCTCAACGCCAAAATGGTGTATCCGCATGCACACGTGCACACACATACACTCAGTAATGATCTGAACTGACAAGATGAGCTGCAGTAATGGAAAAGAGCAACATTTTCTTGACTCCCCACACATGCTGAGACAGGCAGGACGCCGAAGTGGACACCGTTTCTCGGTGATGGATATGAGCTGGTGGGAAGAGACCTCCCTCTGGGCAACTAATGGCCAAACAGTTTGTTTGTTTGTGCCTTGATGCATTTATGTGTTCCATCAAATGGTCTCTACTCTCTAGTAATGGTGCTTCTCCCAAAACTCATTTGCAACCTTTGGAAGAGATGAGACAAGAAGTGGGGATTGGCTGAGATGAAGGTTTGTTGAGGAAGAGATGGTTGTCTATAAACCTTTACATTCACCTTATGTTCTGTGAAGCATGCTATATGTGTTTTTTTTCTGTTCTTTGGTCAGTTTAGCTTTGCAGTTTAATTTTTGCTATAATATGCAAATTAGTCTCTTTATGTGTGAGCCCACAACACTATCTCTCTCATATCACTCTCAGATATTTCTTAGTAATAAAAGCAGAAAGGCCTCAGGACCCATTTCAATAGTCCAGCCAACAACTCCTCTAAGTGTTCTCTTTGTAATGGCTTGGATACAATCATTTTAAATGGTCTCCTTGATTTCCTGCTGTTCAAAATTTGCAAGCGGAAAAAACAAGATGGGCCACTATCTCACCCCACCCTGCTCTACATGACTGAAAGGTTCAGCTATCATGTATAAGCTTATTTTCTTTTTCTTTCAAAACCTATTTTGGCTGAGAGCCATTTTTGCTAGCATTTCAAAAGCCATTTTGTGCTGAACTGAATGTGACCAATGAGCCATGTTATTACATGTTATTTACAGCTTATTTGACATATTATCATCATGGAGGAATAAAATTAGCTTGTTCTGAAGGTTCACTTTTATTTCTACTTTTATACAAACAAACTAGCCTTTCAAAATTGTAAGCCAGCTAGGTATATTGTTAATGCTTACATCCAGGCCAGTTCTCTAAGAGTCAAAAACTGCTAACTCCATTCGATTCAACACACACTGTATATTGGTCATCTGTGCACAGGAAGTATCTAACGGCATTTGAACCTTTTACAAACAAACAAACAAATAAATAAATAAATTCTTAGCAACTGTTTCAAAACTGTAACTTGGAGGTATTCAACTCAAATTTGTAAAATTATTGCATTCAAAGAAACTAACATGGACTAAATAGCACCAGCATCCAACTGTTATCCATTAAAGATTGGTTTATGGCTATAAATAAAACAACCTATAAAAGTGTTAGTACTTTGTTTTGTAGTGGTGTTTCATCATATCACATATGATTAGTGCCATTTTGCTACTGATATTGACAAACATTTTGTAAAAATCAAGCCAGAGAGGGAAAATAAAATGAAAATCTTTGAAAATTTAATGTCTAATGGCCTATAGCTAGTATGTGCTCAGATGAATATGGTGGATCGGAAGCAGATCTCTTTTTGGTTAGAGTGGGTGGGGGTGGGACAGGTGTGGACCAGGCAACCCAGAGAAAACCCTCCCAAAGAGAAACCAGGGTTCAGGATCTATTCAGGGACCCTGGAGCTGTCAGATGGCAATGATACCAATTGTGTTACTGTGACACACACATTTAAACACACACACTAATTGCCTAAATCATACATTCAAATGTCCATTGCAATTAGTGTGGTTACTATTATTCCATCATTATAATTTAGTATTACTGCCCCAGGGATAAACACATCTGAATGCAAGCACATAGTGTCCTACTGAACATGTCCTGAACTATTGAACCTCATTTTTGCCAATAGAAATACATTACAAACAGCATAAGTAAATCAGGAAAAAAGTGAAAAGCAAAATCACATTGTTTAAATGATTTATTCCTTCTTGTTCATCTTCAACCTGATCAGAATTGTAGTTAATCAAGAGGAGCAGTGGGAACAGTGGGTGTAAGGCAGAAATGCATCTACTGGAAAGGACATCAGTCCACTGCAGGTCAATATGCACATACATTACACAATCAGTCATACCCAAGGCTAGTTTAGACCTACCAGCATGTAACTGATAAAATATATATAACTTGAAAGATAAAATAATAACTATAGGTTCCCAATTCCTTTTCAGCCTTTGTTTTTCTTCTTCTTTGTTATTTACTTTGCCTTTGTGCAATCTAATATGCAAGTGATGGAAAACATGGACTCACAGATCTTTTTTTTTTTTCCGAAACCTCATATTGTCGCAGTCGTTCTGGTGAGATGATATTTCTCTGTATTCCTTTTTATCTGCACCAGCGCGTCACGCTTTGTGGTTGATAAGGGAGGAAATGCAGTGACAGTCACAACACAGACTGGCATTTCAGCAGGCCAAGGTTGTAGTAAAAGTTCAGACAGAGTAATTGGTGTGTAACACTTAGAATTCAGCCACCCCCTGCAGAACACTGAGAGAGCAAGACAAAACAAAACTGTAGCCGAATGTAATAAAACCAACATGCTGTGTGCATAGATCAATGTAATGATTTCCCCAATTGCCAAATGTCACCATACAAAAGAGTGATAGGCTCATTACAAATAGGATGAAATTATCATTCTGCAAATGGTGCTCAGACCTACTGCCAGTCATGTCTGTTACCCACAGTGAAAAGTGCAATTAGCTTCTGTCTGGCTTTTGTCATATGTCACTGTATTAAATGTGTAAATACAGAACTAGCTGAGTCTGAGAATTGTTGTTATTTAGCGCACAGAAAGTTGTGTCAACTTGGATATTATTTCAAATTCTTTTTCATATAAAATATTAAGTGACTGCTATTATATCCACCACAAATGTATATTTACTCAACTATGAGATAATGATTTTTATCCCATGAGGAGCTGGAGGTAAAGTTTGAAGAAAAATCACCAGCAAGGTGCTGACTCTTCAGTCCTTGTCCTAGCATAAGCGTTCCCAATCTGTTTGGGAAAACAACAGCAAATAGACAAACTTTTTATGAGTTTAAGCCTTCACCAACTGACATTTTTTAAATTCCAGGTTTATAATATAAGCCTACTGTAACATTTGGGCATTTTATGATTGTAGGATACATATGCATAATGTAGGTGACTAAAAACAAAGTAGTATTTCTTGCATTGATTTACTAATCTAGTGAAAAGTGTTGTTATAGGAACATCCACAGTGATGTGGTAGTGGAAGTGGTGTCCAAACATTTGTTCACACATCTTTCGTACAACTGGGCGATTTAAAAGCAGCATCCACTAGATGGCACGTCAGACTGAAAACATCCCTGTCCATCAGGTTTCCAAGTTGAATTGTAAAACGATTTGATTCACCATAAAGTTAAACACAACACAGAGCTCTGTCTCTCTTGAAATGTTCTGAACCATCCATAATTATTGCAATGGGTTGTGTCTCAAATCAAGACCTCTGGTTTTATCCCACTAGCTATAATGGGAAAACCAGTTAGTGTTATGCTACGTTCACACATACAGTGATTTTATCACTGCAGGTCTCCTGTCGCTGTACTGTGAAGTTGCCAGTAGGTGTTCCTACTACTGGTTTCCATAGTAATAATGTTTATCAGTTGGTGGCACAACTAGCATTACATTTGACAACAGATCAGTTTTCTTGCTGCTAAAATTAAACATTCTGGAGGGAGAGCTTTTGTGTCTAAAATTCAGCAGTGTATATTTCCGTCATACAAGTTGAAGGAGAAGCAGTGTGTGTGCTCTTTGCCACGGATCACATAAACTCTGCTGTCTTTAACTCTATTACTAGTTGCTGCATCGTGTCACTCAATATTTGCAGAAAGTTACACTTTTCTCATCTTTGTTCTGTTGCTGAACACGCCCAGATCTAGTCACCGGAAGCTGCCGGCTATAATTGAAAATGAATGATCTCGGGTTGCTTTGTTGCTGCGACTCTCTTTATGTGTAAACAAAGCATTAGTACCCAATGGTCCAAGAATAGTACATAAATATACAATTTGAAACAGAACTCTAGTAGAGGTGGAAGGATGGGGGATTTTTTCAGTGCAATGTATCAGGAAAGTGAAAAAAAAAAAAAATCATATATTTAAACGTGGTTGTCTGCATGTGATTCCCAGGAACATTTCAAAATATTAGACACAATCCATCTTTTATAGTTCTAATATTGAAGCAAAAGGGAAGATTTTCTCATGGCCCCATTTGTAAATCAAGCAACTCGAAAAGCATCTTGCGTGAAAAAGACAAAATGTGGTTCTGAGGAGAAAAGCTACATAAGTGGTATATACACAGTCAGAGAATATTCTCTGTGTTAACTGCACTTCCCCAAGCAACTAAACTCTGAAGGTTGATTTAGTGAAATTAGAAGGCCTAATATATGGCCTTGGCTGGTGAGCGAATGATCCAGTCTCTAAAAATGTTACCCTGACAGCAAATTTATTCAGTATTTAATAGTGAATAAATGTCAAGGATTTTCTAAGGATTTTCTATAATACAGAGTCAAACAATGGTCAGATGTTCTGTCTGTCTAGTTTATCTATTTAGCAACGGTTATATATTAATCCTCTTTGAAAAAAAGAACTATTCCTTTGTATTTAATCGCCATCACAAAGACTGACACTGAACTTGAAATTTGAGTAGTGAGGTAGGTGGAAAAAATATGATATGAATAAACAAAGGAATAACGCTGTAGACATTAGTAGCCCTGGGTAAATGCTGTAGGCTTGTGATAAATATCTAATAAAGCAACATTACTGAATAGTCTAGTATAAACTACTTACTTTGAGAAACTTATTTAGATAATTTTTTTCATTACTAAGGTTTCATTTAGAGAAACTTTCTTATGTTTAGTAAATTGGAACATTTTTGTTTATGACTGACTGAAACAAGCTTTTGCAAATTTCAGGATTAGTTAAGTCACATTGCAGGTGTGAAATTAAAGACTTGCATAGGCACTGCCCGGTATTTGCACGTTTATCTAAAAAAGGCCCAATTTGCATATTCATTACACTAAGTCAACAATGCAACATGGACAAGCCATACTATAATTTAATATTAGCAGTGCTTCCTGCACACTTAATGCTTCTGTCTAGTAGAATTTCTGTCTGTAACAGAAAGGATTTCAAGTAGAACGATTTTTGGACTCTAAGAACTGATTATATGATAAACCCTCAGAGAACACATGTAACACCTTGTTGGATGAGTTGAAAATCTCTGTTTTGACAACCTATTTTCTGTATTTTGATTTTGTGTAGGAGGTCAAAATTGGACCCAGAACCTGCGTAGTAAGAACTGTCAGAGCCAGAGCATGTACTGAAGATACGGCCAATCAGACAGTGTGTCCACCTCTTGCTTGCCCATATCGGTAATGAACAAGTCTATTCATGATGCCAGGAGTGCAGTAAGTGACAGGCATAGGGCAAGCGCAAAAGGTTAAGATGACACATTGTTATTAATTAATAAGTAAGATATTTCTAATGCTTGGCTCACACCTACATGGTTGGAGGTTCGATTCCCATCTCTGCCCTGTTTGTGCAGAGCTTGCATGTTCTGCCTTTGCTTCAGGGGTTTCCTCTGGGCACTCTAATTTCCTCACCCAGAACAAAGACATACGGTGTAAGCTGATTGACGTCTCAAAACTGACTGTATTCTGTGAGTGTGTGTGTGTGTGCGATTGTACACTGCAATGTATTGGCACCCTGTCCATGGTGTCCAGATAGGATCCAGGCTCCCTGTGACCCTGTGTACAGTAAATGGATGAATAGATGAAGAGGTTGCTAAAGTGTAGTCATATAATATATTGATTTTACTGTCATCATGAAAGATATTTGAGCTATAATTTGCTAGATGATGTAAGCTAATTTGTCATAAAAATCAGAGTAATGTAAGTATATAATGTAGTTCGCAATGTACCAATTGCAAATATCCTGGTAAAAAACAGCCAGCATTTACACTCATCACATTTTTTAAGAAAATTGCTGCTCTTATGCTTTTAATCTAGTTCTAACATCTGCAAAAAGTTTCCAATCTGAATGGAGAAATGTGCTCTTTTATGTTCTGCTTGTGCTGCTGATGGAGTCCATTTTTAAAAGGTTGTAACTGGCTAATCTAGCTTCTTAAATGAACAGGTTGTTCACATAATTGATTTCAATAAGATGTTAAATTTTAAATCAAATCATATTATATTGGTCACACACAACCATGCACAGTATGATGTGCGGTGAAATGTTTTTAAATCTGGGTGGTGGTCTTAAAACATCTAGTTACACTATTAGTAACTAGATAAACTAGTAAACATCCATTACTTGAAATGGAATAAAGAATTTTAAAAACATATAAAAATAAACATATAAATGAGGAAAGGTGTGATGATGTATGATCTGTATGTGGTATAAAGTACAGATATGTGCAGTTTTTGTGCAACAATGATCTATCAACCTCAAGCTGAGGTATGTACAATAAAAAAAGGCTATAATATAATACAAATATTTATAAATAAGGTATATGTCATTTGTATTTACAGGAATGTTGGCTGTGCAGTGTTGTGCAAAGAAATCTAACCTCTGTATTTGAAATGTGTGTGTATAATAATGTAATAATTGTTTAATTCCAAATGTTAGGGAAGAAAAGGAAAAAATAAGTGTTAATAAAAAGTGTGTGTATAAATAGTCTTGGGTGCTGTCCAGATTGTGGGCCTGAATGGCCTACAGGATAAAGCTCCTCCTCATTCCCTCTGTGTTTGCTTTCAGGGAGCAGAACACCTGACCACAACAGAGAAAAGAGTCAATTTTTAGGATGGCTGAGGTCCGTCATTATCTTCCTGGCCTTGGTCCAGCACTGCTTAGTTTAGATAGACTGCATCTACAGCCCTGGAGGTCAGGGAGCTTAGTTTGGATGGTGTGCTCGGCTGATCGCACCACCCTCTGGAGAGCCCTCCTGTCCTGCTTGATGCTGTTCCCTTGCCAGGCTGAGACATTTCCTGTCAGGATGCTCTCGATGGTATAGGTGTAAGTTCCTTAGCACCACAGAGGGCAGTCTAAAGTCCCATAACCATCTACGGTGGTAAAGATGCAGAAATGCCTTCTTTACTAAAGTAGTAATGTGACAGACCCATGACAGGTTCTGTGTGATGTGAACACCAAGGTACCGGAAACTGTCCACACTTCTCTCTTGCTTCATGTCCACTATCCATTTTTTTGACTTGCTGACTTTGAAGAGGAGGTTGTTCTTCTTTTAATATTCAAATTGAATGGATATTATGACACCTAGATATGTAATTTTCATATTCCTTTTGATGTGTTTCACTTTGCCAGTGTTTTCTAGTAGCTATCCATCTAATGAATGAGCTAAATCATGCCTCAAAATGAACCACCTACCAGAAAAACTGCAAAGAATTCCCAGAGGGTCTGTTAGCACAGTTTACAACAGAGCAAAACATTGTAAATCCTTAAAGGATGTCTGTAAAATTTTTAAGGACATCTCTCAGTTGTAAGAGCTTCAGGTATTTGTTGTAAAGTCCATGTAGTTGATGCTTCGAGTAGCACAAAAGAAAAATGTTTGCTCTTTCATTCTGAGATCCCAAGTTCGAATCCTGATGATATTGCAGCCATCTCTTGCCAGGAGCCAAAGACAACTAAACTGTGCTTTCAGGGAAAGGGCTGGCATTCTCTCTCCTCTGTCAGTCACAGCAATACTAGCCAGTCATGTCTGTAAGCTTATGCTTATATGGGCAGACAGAGCTTTTCTATATTGATAGTGCTATTACATCATCCCCTGAAATTGCATCAGCTCAAAAGTTACATGAGATTGAAAAAGATGCCTTCTGATATCAGAAAGATCTCTGATTAGGGGGAATTTAACAAATAATGGAAGAAAAAAAAAGCATGTGAGGCTCGACTCTCAGTTGAGCGCATCCCAAAACTTTCAATCATCTCATCAACTTTATTTATCGTCAAACAACTCCTATATTTTTCATACTGTAAAATATTGGGGGAGATATCAGGGCCAAGTGAATTTGTAAAAATGACAGAAATCTACTACTGTAAACAATTTGTGTAAATTTGTCTTGTTCTCCATTCTCTGTAATAGGAAGGGGCGGGGTTAAAAATTATGCTGCAGTCAGCCACTAGAGGGCCTCAGGGAAATTTAGAGTTTTTCTTTGACACAATCCACCACTATTTACAGTCATTGAGTACATGGTATAAATTCTCCACTTCTATTCAAAAATGAATGTCAATAAACAATATTGCGTAATGTAATAATAATATTAATTAAAGAAGAAACAACAGATAAACAACAGTTGAAAACCTCGGATAAAAGCTTATAAAAATTACCCATATGATAAGTGAGGTAGTAGACTCTTGCTTAAGCTAGAACATCAAAAACAGGTGATGTGCATGTAGAGGCTGAAAACAAGTGTGTGTAATAAGTGTGGGATTTATGGAGGATAATCCAAGGATCACTGTCATAATCCATAGTAGGGGTCAAATAACAGGCAGGTAGCATCAAATAAGGAATATTCACAATCAGAAACACAATGAGAAGAACAAAACCAACCACAAAGACCACAGCTTACTACCTCATGCTAAAACAGACAAGGCTTTATAGGAAGAAACAAAGTGACAAATTCATCAAGGCTTAACATAGAGCACTTAGACAAAAGGAAGAATCCTATGACAGGATATGACAGGACAGAGAAAGAGATTAGACTAGAATCAAAGCAAATGCACATGGCCAGACACAAGCATATGACATAAACGCAAAACGATAGAGACCAACATTTGCCATGCTGGAGTACACTGACAATGGGAATTTGTGGCTGAATATGTGCAGTCTTTTTGTTCATGTTTAGAAGACCTTACATGCTCATATGCCATTTTGCTCAGTGACAGGAGATGCAGCTTTGAAACAAGTGGTCAATAAGTGATGCTGCATTCAAAATAATGCTTCAGTGAGTCTCATTTGGTAAATATATTACACATTGATTCTTACTCCCTCTATAATTAAATTCAACACCCTACATCACACTGCCAGTGAGTGCCCTTTTCACAACTTATCAATGTTTATGATAACAGTTTATTTTTATTTATTTTTAATTTTTTTAATTACTAAAATAACTATTACAGTAACTCACACTCTGTTATACTGTATAGTGTTGCTAGTCTGAGCAGTGACCTACTAGCAACATTTCTTGTGTATTTTTAGCATTTTTATTTGAGTACTGACTCTGGAGTTTGCCGTTACTTCTTGTTTCTGGACTCTAGACACTAGTTGCTTGATTTCTCACCTCATATTCCCTGTCATCCTGTACTGTTTTTGGATGCTGCTTGTAAAGTCACCGTGTTTCTCTTGAGTACCTATGCATGGTTACACAACTATTGTGGTAACAGCAATACACGAAGAGTTAAAGTAAAATGTACGAGTAACCAGTATCGGTTATTTTCAACATGAAGAGAACTAAATGTGCATGACCCATAACCATTAATTTAGCAAAATGTTTACCTGTTTTTTCTTGTTGGTACAAAGAATGGTGCAAAGAAAGGGATGTCTCTGTTGAAACACCATGCACAATTACCAATTTATTTAGTCTCCATCTTCAGTAGAGAGTGACAGAAGTGTGGCAAAACATCCCATCAAATGCCAAGATCTTAAAGGTAAGTGCCACCTGGAACATTAACCTGTCTATCTCATACTTATTTCTAGTCAGCTGGGATAGCTATATGTCTGTCAGCACTATTAAGAGCATGTAGAGTGAAAAGCACCCGTCAAACGCACTAATCCCAGCAGTGTCCCAGATTAAATTTAATCTAAACCTGATTAGTGCTGCTTACAATACGAAACGCTTCCAACGTGATAGGTACCTTTTGTTCCAGTCATGTAAAATTATACATGATCCAGTAAAGCACTGATCTTCTTTCTTTGACAGCTGTATTAGTGCGTAATCCTAGAAAGTACGTGCAGTTCTCAGCTACATACCTCCATACATAATAGGTCTGAATTACTGATTTAAAATTTCCAATACTCAGTGTGAATACATATACCGAAGCTGTCCTAAATTACAGCCCATTAGACTCATTACTTAGCATTAATCAATATAGCACACACAGTCTGAATTGACATGGCTTCCTTGGGGAGTCTTAGCTATTAAGTGAGTGTAGTTTGTGTGTTTAAACTCTGAACCTGCTGATTGCAAATCAGGTCTGAACCTCCCAGTCAGAACTCATGGTGATAAGGTGAACCTGTGTTACACAGTCTGCTACTGCTGCACATTTTCCCAATTACATTTATGGGGACATTCGAAATGGAAACCATCCGTTTTTTTACAGCTTAATTAAACCTTAAAAGTTAATCTGCCTTAGATTTGTATTTTATTTACATAATCGTTTTAATTTAACCAAGTTCACGGGAAGGGAAATCCATTAAGGCCTCATTCTGCTGGCAGAGATAAAGTTATTATTCAGGTTGAAGTCTTCCTGCCCTAATTATATCATCAGGTCTGCCATGAATATTTCCATGCAGATGTAAGACCCAAACACTATTATGTGTGTTTATGTCCAGCCACCGGCTGATAAAATCAGCAATACAAGAATATATTTACATATAAATAAAAAACAGATCCAATTAAACTGAGGTTTATTGCCCTGGCTGTACATCACTGTCCATAGAAATGGGCAGGTAATAACACTGCCAGTTTAGTGACAGATATTCAAATGGTAATCAGAATAAATGCAGGAATTATTTATGCTGTAACCTTTTCGAGAATGTGACTCAAATAAAGCCATTAACATCATTTGCAATCAATCCATCCATCAATCTAGTCTTGACCAAGTATAATCCAAAGTATACTGAATGAGTACAAAACCTGAAGATGTTTCCAAGTTACTAAAACTTAACATTAATCACTGCAAAGTGCCATCTGTAAACCTGACCTGATTTTAATTGTAAACTGCCAAAAGTGATGGCCATGGTGTAACTGCTGGAGTTTAACTGAGCAAATGATATATTCTTCGCAAAATCCATATTGGTTCAGGTTCTGAATTCTGAGGTAAATTACTGCCTTTGACAGCAAAGAGAGACTGAAAAGGAGACAAAGAGATTTAATCCAGCCGCAATTTCTTACTCTTTCTCTAAAAGCAGGCTGCTGCACATTTTGCTGACATTGAAATGAAGGTAAAGGCCACAATGAAGCAGGCAGTTACAATCATTCATGAAGACAAATAATTTAACATACTTTAAAACAAATCTTCTTCTGCTCTTTGTTAGTTCAGTAACATGTTGTGCTGTTTTGACATTGTACAGTGACTGAAAAGGGGCAATAAATACAAAACCAGTGTGTATAATCAGAGGAGAATGTGCTGCCATCCACAGGACAACAGAATAAAATCAGCCTCAGAGCAGACTCTGGGACTGCAGAAGACTGAAAAAGGGATCTGGGAAAAGGTGTTAACACAACGCAGAATTTACATCAACCAAACATATTTCATAAAATGGAGAACATCTCACATTTAACATAATTTTCCCCACAGATTTTCACCCCCATTTTTCTCCCCAGTTTTGGTCACATTCCAATTCCCAACCACCAGCCCGCTCCTCCCACTTCACACAACAGCTACCGACTGGGAAGGGTGAAAGCTAGCACATGCTTTCTTTGAGATACATGCAGTCTTTCAGCAGCATCTTTTGTAACTGTTGTCCATGCTTCATCACAGGGCAAGCACAACAGTGTTTCCAACACTTTTCACATTATGTTATAGACTATTTTGCTTATACTGTGATTTACTGTGAATATTTGTACATCAAGTTACACAGTATATGAAGAAGGAAGATTTTTCAAGATACTAATAGAAGATAAAATAGAATTTGAGTTATTTCATCATTTAAAATTATCTAAAAATCCCACATCTTTGGTCACAAACTAACATATTACACATTACACAAAACAGCAGGGTTTCTATAAAGAACACAGACAAATAAAGCAGTGGAAGTAAAAAGGCATGAAGTCGTACTGCTGGAATACATTTTATTTGACTTTTATTACTTATAAATATGACTTGTCACAAGTAGTTTTTTTTTAGACCTAATTAGTAACTTTATACATCTTTATAAAAAACTTTATTAAAAAAATTCTACTTAGACTTTTTGAGCAGATGCTTTCAGCTGTCCTGCACTTAGTAAGTGCATAAAGCCTAAGCATAATGCATAAGTGCATAAAACCTAGACACGAAGGAAACGGGTACTGATGGAACAATTCACTTTTATTATTTATAAATATTGCCAAGATGAATGTTTAAAATAAAGAACATGTAAGTGAAACAATGGGGAAAAACAACGGTGATCAGTGATTGGTCAATAGGAACATCGATTCATGCAACACAACTAGAAAACACAGTCAAGGTAAATCTGTCTTTTTTTATATATTTTAAATTCACTAAATAGGTCTAAACATCTGCCAAATATAGTGACAAAGTCTCAAATATATTAACACTAATGATAACACACTCAGAGAAGTGCAGAGAAATGCACTGTCTGCTCTGTTTTGCATACATGAGTTCACAGATGCCTGTGATTGGCTAGTGCCTCTGTGATTGACAGAGGAGACAGTGTATGACGTCCTTCCTACCTAGACATCTTGGCCAAATTTCCTTGGCCATGGATGGCTGGGGTATCATCAGGACTCTAACTCACGATCAAGAGGGTAATAATCTTTGCCTAATGATCTAATCACACATTAAATCATTAGGCAAAGACACAACAAGTCATGTATCAAAATGAAATCTGCAAAATTTCATTTATGTGTGCAATCCCATTAGCATGTGACACAATGGCAGTTCATTTGGACTTTATTAAAGCATAAATCTCCGAGCTCCACAAATTTGTCCTCCATCTGTAGTCTACAGCACATATGGAGTATCTCTTTAAGGAAAAAGCTTAGTGACTCTCTGGAGCTTTGTAGCAAGCTCATGTTTAGACCTCATGAGAACATGCAGTTGTTAAAGAACAAACTGTTTTGGATGTCAGGAAAAGGTTTGCCTGGAAGGTTCAGTCTATTACCCAGCCTTAAGTATACATCATGAATTTGTACAACAGTCTCCTCTCTCAGCTAAAGCAAGGGCAATGCTTGTGCCTGTCCTTAGGGGACTCTGAGAAGAAGAGGGCTAATCTCACAGGAAAGTGAGCCTAGGAGTTTGATTGATTATGGTTTCTTATTGTCCATCGCTGCCTGAATGTGCTTGTAAGCTTTTGATTTCTATAGCACATAAGCTCCTCTGTGATCACAGCTAGCTCTCATATAGCATAAATTATTTTTGAACTACTGAACTACTGTCTACCATGTTTTTTTCATTATTAAATGCTAATTTCTGCACAAATACTTTGCTTATAACACACAAGGCTGTAAAATGTAAACATGAGCTCAGTGATGCAGGTCTGTTCTCATTAGAGCAAATTATCTGATAACAATTTAGCAAGTGTTTTTATTTCTCATTTGAATCACTGCATGTTTTATCAGGTATGACTCTACTACAGAAAATATCTCTCAAGATCTCTCAATCCTCTTCAAGTGATTCAGGTGTTAAAAGCTTAGGGTTTATGTCTAAAATGTCTTTTATCCTCAAGGTAATGTTTTTTTCATGTTCTATTCTTTCTTCCCAGCTGAAATGAAAAGGATTTAAAAACAGACAGTAATACTTTCCATTAGAAATCATAATTCAACTGTACATTTGTCCATCTTTTCATTAATTAATTCATTCATTCATTCATTCATTCATTCATCTTCAATAGCCTTCAATAATCTTTAATATTTTATCATGCTCAGTGTCACAGCAGATCTAAGGCTGATTCCCTGCAACACTGGATATGAGGTGAGAATGCATATAAAACAATTAGATTTAATTGAGTTTTAATGACTTTCAAAATGTTTTAATGGCTTGACTGTTAAAGGTTAACCAACATTTAGTGATTGTATCAAGGGTGGGCATTTCCATACATTAGCATGATGGCCTGCTATTAGCATTTACACAATGTGGCTGTGTCTAGCATTATTTATTAAAACTTTTCAGAGTGGGTTTGTTCTGGACATACAGATTGTTCTGGACATACAGGTCCTAATCTATATTCTGTTTCCTGGCATGAACATGACAGATATAAACCTACACTGCTAACTGCTGACCTCCAACATGACTTGCTTTAATCCCTTGTCCGCACATGTGATATCCATGCAGTGTAAAAAAAAAAAGTATAAAGGAATAGAATAAAAGAAATTAAGGATAAAGGAAACAATGGAATTGTGCCTCATATACTTCATATACAGTGTAGTGTGTGTGTGTGTGATGCTGTGTATGCAGGTGTGTCAGGTGCAGCAGCATCTCTAGGGATAAACATCCTAGGGAACACAGACTGTGGTGGGAATACACTCTGGATGGGATCGCAGTCCATCACAGCTTGCAAACACACACTCACACCTACATCACTAATACACATACCAACATGTTTTTAGAAGGTGAGAGGACACTGGAGACCCCAAAGGAGACCCATGCAGACATGGGAAGAGTGTACAAAATTCTACACAGGAAGAAACCCAAGCTCAGGACAAATCAGGGATCATGGGGCTGTGAGGCAGCAAAGTTACCTGCTGGGCCACAGTGCTAACCTTAATTATACATCAGCACAACCATTTAATGTACTGACATGGTAGGGTCAAGAAAAGATTGCACTGTATGTAATATAAATAACATATGATCAGAAAAAAAGGTTTTAAGCATTATTATTAGTAGTATCTTCCTTTTGTATATTCCTTGTCTGTTTTGAATAATGTATAGTAGGGTCACTGTGTGAATGACCTTCTGAAGTGGCCAGTAAAACGTTTTTCACACTTTAGCTATTTCCACACATATTCAAATATTTTTTGAGGTTTTTATTCATGCACTTCTTCATGTCAAGCTCCAGTATACTCAATCCAGTCTCACTCATATTATCTAAACCGCTTTTAAGAAGTATGGCTGACTACTCAATATTATACATAAAGTTTACCTACTTGCTCCTGACCCATGAACTACAACCCTTTTTATGCTAAAGTATTGAAAGTTTTTTAGTTAAAAAAGGACATATTTGAACTTTCTCACTCTCCAAGTATGCACCCATCAGTGACCCATCTATATTGTGCTTGCCATTTGCATGTAACACTCACACACAGGCCTTTAAGCAAATCTCACATGCTCACATGCTCATGAACTCATGTTCTATCTCATACACAGACAGGGAACAACTTAAAGAGAAAAACCAGTGTAATATTCTGTAGTAAGGGTCTGAGCACCATGAGCCACCAGAATAGCTACTATCTTCCTTCACACAGATCCTACAAGTCTCTGGAACTATACTGGAAATAATGAACCCCTTTCTTTCAAAAAATGTTGTTTTGATGATGATGGTGTTGAGTGTATTACATGATTCTCCTTTGAGTCCTCATGACCCATGGAAAGGGACATCCTGGAAGAGACTACTTTCAACAGGATTTAAATGGATTTCCCTCAGCATAACAGAACCGCAGTTTTTCCCCTTCACTTGTCACCCATTTATAGATATATAGATAGGGTATACTTTTTTTTACTTAAGTCTGTATACATATTCTAAACACTTAAAGGATCTATCCCGTATAGATTAACTGGAATATAATATATTAATTCATTTATCATATCATCCATTCTTTATATATTTCTCTACAACTGCTTTTCCGACAATGGCCATTGTTAGAGACTCATTACAAAGAACATAGAATTGAACTGAATATGGACAATAGAAAATTGTTATTTCCCTGCACGTGACATAATCACTGCTATTTTGAGGCCCGAATAAGGGACTGACTGCATCAATGTTATTGAGTCTGGGCTTCATTAAGAAGATTCATTTTCATTTATACGGATCGACTGCCCTAATACACTTGACTACATACAATGCATCTTCAACAAGCAGCAGCACAGCAGAACCCTGTGACATGCTGCATATGTCAAGCTAAGTTCTCTAGCTAACTACATTGCTGGGTAGTTTATCTCAGGGGCAAGTATTGCTAACGTTAGCAAATGTTAGTTAGTTAGCTGATATTGACTTACCCCTTTAAGCTGTAATGAGTTTTTCTCCTCCACCGGAATCCTGGGATTTATTACTAAATATAGACTGGGGGTCATGTAGGTCTGAAACATACTCTTAATACTGTTTCATTCATTGCAGAAATATGGAAAACAGCTGAATAACCTTTACCAAGTTCCTGTAGAAATCACAAAATCAAAAATCATCCAAGCTTGGAGAGCACAGAGCCAGCTTCGACTGTCAAGAAATTACTAGCTAATTATATAATTAATTAGTCTAAACATTTTGAGTGTTCATCCACCATAATTGCTTCTTCTTTCTTCACCTTTCTGTTCATATTCAGAATTTCTGCAGCACTTCAATTCTTTCCTTGGCTTAGTTTGTGCCTCGTATCTACAGGAAAACAGTGCACACAACTAAAAATACACACATTTGGTTCACTTTGTGCTGTTGGATTGATTCATGGCTGACTTGCTTTTTCTCTGAAATTGAACTATACTAGAGTTCACCTGGAACTGGAGTCAGACCACCTTGTTTAGATGGTCTCAGCCGAATTATTGTAATAGCTTAGTGGATAAGGTGTTGGACTACTGCTCGGAAGGTTGTGAGCTTGAATCCCAAGTCTGTCAAAACTACCCTTAACCCTCATTTGCTCAGTTGTATAAAATGCACCCTTCTCTGGATAAGGGCATCTTCCAAATGCCAGAACTGTAAACCTTTTATTACTGAAATGTAGCTTGGCTACTAACACTATGGCTTGCTGATCATTTGTGGAATGTCTAAAGTGCACACAAAATATAGTGTTTGGTTGCCATTGTTATAAACCTTTTCAATTATGCATAGAAAACAATAATAGTACCATTACTGTGATACATATACACATATTATACTAAACATATATTTAGATAGACATGGGTAAGTAATTATAGTATAGTATTACTGTACATGACTGAACGATATTTTTCAGTTAAAGTGTCTGTAATACATCTCCATTTTGACAGCATCCAAAGGTCAGTTATTCCTATGCAGCAGGTCAACTGGAAAAATGTCAATGCACAATGGCTTCCTCCTGCTGCTGTTCGTCAATGACCCCCCATTACCATAGGTGAAATCTGATGCATCTGTTAGTGTCACTACCACCTCCTTCCCTCCTCTTTATCAATTCTCCACTAGCCCTGTACACTCCAGTTCTCCAGCCTGTGACATTTGTGTCATTTTGTGCAGCTGTTGCTAATAACTGAGGTCACACACCTCACTGAGAAAGTCTAGATCCTGACATTTTCTCCACTAGCTGTAATATCCAATCATTGTGTTTCCAATAACACACAGGTCACCACCTACATTATTAAGCAGCCACTTGCCTTTTGTTACAAACACAATGCTTATAGAATCTCATTTTCAATAAAGAGGAGGGGTTGCTCAAAAATTGCACAGAGGGTGAGACAATAGAAAGAGGGATAAAGAGATGATGAAAGGGTAGAAAGAAGAAGGAGTGGCCTAATCATTTGACAATCATTTCGACTGAGTGATTTAAAGTGGAAATGCCATGCAGTAGACTCTACAAAGATAAATAAATAGATACAATTAGTACTAATTAGGGCAGAGTCAGCCAGTGACAATACCTGGGCTCTAGTGTTTACTGTATGAAAGTACATGTTTGTCATACTGTCCTTGTAAGGACCTTCCACTAATTATATAATTATAAATTCAGCTGATTAATAGTGTGTGTCTCATTCGAAGTCTACCCCTAACTTAAGCTTAAACCTCGTGGCTCTTTTAGTTTTTTAATAAGCTTTAAAAAAAAAGTCCTTGTAGTGCTCAGCCAAATGTCCACATGAGATCAAAACTGTCAGATATTCATATCCTTATGGGTACATTTGGTCCCCCAAGGACCAGATTGGTCCTACATCATCCCACATACTGTAGTTTACATCTCTTCTCCTCTCCATGTGCTGATTGCTGAGCTACAATCTAAACCACATTGTTCCTCCATTGTTCCAACTGATTTGAATATCTAAAGCCTTTTTCCCCACAAAACATCTAAGACTGAGAACATCATTAAACACTAGACATGTGACCATTTAGACTTCCATCTAACCAGCATTCATTTTAAACAAGGCAGTATAGTATAATTTAATAGTACTGTATTATTTCTGTATTTTGAGGAGTTTAAAAGAGATTGACTTGTAAAAAAAAGTATCAGAAAAAAAGTCTCAGAAAAAAATCTACTCATGAACAGACCCATAGGCCTCTAGAACATTACCCTAGTGAGTGACAAGCTGTCATTTGCATGGTTGAAAATGGTTCACCTTGTACTGATACTGAATTATAGTTTCCATGTGATTAATCAAATTGCAGCATGGCGAAGTGGATGGAGATGATGGACTGCTGTGCAACCCACTCCTTTTCTAAGTCTGAGTCTCATGAACTCCCAGTATGTGTGTGTGTGTGCATGCGTGGGTGTGTGCATGTGTGTGTGTGTCTGTGCATCTTTTGTCAACTCTCCTATTTCGTTTCCCTGCATCCTTTCATTGTCATTAATTGTATCCTTTAATGTGTTTGTAATGCTGAGATTCTGAATGAATTTGCTCTCTCTCTCTCTCTCTCTCTCTCTCTCACACACACACACACACACACACACACTTCCGGAGTCTCTGTCCCCATCTCCTTCCCTGCTATACCTGTCCTATTAGCAGAAATAGCTCATCTGAGTGCTAGGTGAGCCTTGAGTGTTCCTGTAATTGAGAACATTATTATTGATTCTCCATTTGGCATCTAGTTCTGAGACTTTGGGCAGAGTATACTGAGATGAGTCCAAAGAATTACTGCTGTGTGCACTGACACACTCCAGTTCAGGAATAAACTGCAATTACTCCAATTTCTAGTGAACTTTTTCAAATATGAATAGCAGGCAAAACTGTCAGGTGTCATTGCATTTTAATGTTTCTTTTTAGTTCATTGTCATTCCAAGTCTAAATCAATGTTTAATCCATGGCAACTCTTATTAATTCTGCCTTAAACAAGTTGTGTTCTTATTTAAATTCTCCCCCACTCCTAAGATTTTCCAAGACTGGAGCCATTAGTAGAGTTTGATAAGTTCTGATTGAACCATTCATCTGTGCTGTTGACATTGCCAATGTCACTAAGGACTGTGATTTAGAAATGGTTCAGTGCCTGCATTACCATAGTTACACTGAGTAATATATTACCAAGGCACCCAAACAGTGACATCAGATGTCTTGGTTCAGGGTGACAGGAGCTGTGGAAAGTCACAGTCTCCACAGATAGTGAGAGTTATGGGATCTGAGTTTAAAGTGCCACCTTTAAAGGCAATGGGATGCCATAACGTCCACTTAATGCTGTTGTTTAGGACCTAAAGCTACCCGTTATATTATTTCATTAATGGACCAGAATATTTCTGTAATGGTGCATTTGGCAGATGTACAGAAATATACTTTTCACAATTCCATATCCATTGACAGAGGTCACAAGGCTTATGTGGATAGATACATTAACAGCTTCAGGTCAATGATGAAAACTAGAGATTAGGCTTCACAGTTCCTTTACTTACACAGAATACATTTTTGAAAACCGTATCATGTAGTGCATGGGATGGATGCACTGTTGGTATGTTTATTGACTGAACAAGCTCTTATTTATTGATAAGGTCTTAACCAGTATAAGAGAGCCAAGTAATGAAAACCATCTAAGCCTGGATTCTGACTTACAGTCAGGTATGCAACAGAGATTTTGCAAGTGCTTCTATATATTGATTGTGACTTAAGTGGGGAGAAAAAGAAGCAAACAAGCTGGAATTCTGGGGGATTTCTACTTTGAGGCTACTTGCCAAGGGTCCAATAGTGAGGTGTGTGAGTCACAGAGAATTGATCTTTACACCTACTGAGTGGAAGTACCAGTGCATTCATGGCTTCTATAGCATTAAAGAGGGCACAGGAATGAATTTAAAAAACCAGAGGTTGGAAACCACTGAACCATTTCAGAAGACACTTAAACCAGTAAATCAGCATGTGTGAAAGGCTGTGTGCAGGTCTTTAGGGCTGACACAACATCCTGATAAAAAGTAATGGAGAATAGAGGAGCCAGAAGATACGTTCCATGTTGCAAGTGACATTCAGAAAGATGGGATCATGAGGTGAAGGGACAGACTTGGCTGGACAAATGAAGGCTCAATGGAAATAGATATGTCTAATGCTTTGAGATCGATTCAACCTCAGTATCTCAGTATCACTCAAAGGGAGAGAGAGAGGAAGTGCCAGAGGAAGGAAATAAGAACAAGGATAAGTGATATGATCCATTATTAATGAGTAAACAGTATTGAGGTCCAGGATGTCAAATATATCAGACGTCAGACAAAAAATAAGACAAATATCTGAATAGATGTGGACAAACATCTAAATAGCCATGTGGAATGACACTATGATAAGAGAAGTCATCTGATTGACTGCGGCATTGCTGAGCAAAAGTGAGGTATTGACAAGGCCAGTGATGCAGGCTTCAACAGAGCTGTGAGAAGCTATAATGAAGGCATTCCAGCAGGAGATTCAGGCTATGCTGACAGGTTTAAAATGGTAGCTGGAGAATGGAGTGGACACATATGGTGGAGAAAGCAGATGAAGAGAAAAGCACTATTTTAAAAAACCGCAGACTCTTCAATAACCAGTAAAAAAGACTTAGCAGCAGCAGAGATGAGTTTGTAACATGAGAAGAAATGATTGAGGATAAATGTGAGACAAACCAAAGTTATCATTATTTTTTGGATTGTACAGTGGGTTTCTATGTCCCTTGATACCTCCAGGGTTCCTGGTCTGATACTGAGCTTGGGTTAATGTTTTATGTGGAAAATGTCTTTCTGTGCTTTTCACCTCCTAAAAGCATGAACATGTATGGATTTGCTATGATAAACTGGGCCTTGGTGTGTGTGTGTGTGTGTGTGTGAGTGATGTCCTGCAATGGACTCGTATGACCAGTGTTCCCTGATCAGGATAAATTCACTGACAGTGAGTGAATGTGCAGTGAACTCATGGGTACGCTACACTCCAAACTTTAACAGCAAGCAGTTGGGCTCCAGGATTATAACACACTGAATGCCTCAGTGGTGATAATAAAAATGATGATCTAACTACAATGATGATAAGGTTTTATTGCAAAATAAATTAGTATATTTAAATTGTAAAATAAATCAGCTAGGCCAAATGTTAACTGATGTATAAAGATATTTGAGCATTAACAAATTGATATATCTATATAACATAGAAATCCACTTCACAGACAAAAGTACATGGACATCTGACCATCACAAACACATAGGACTTCATCAAACTATTGCAACTAGGGTACCAGATTTTGTATGCTGTTGTATCATGATTTCCCTTCACTGGAATTAAGAAGCCCAAACACAGTCCTGCATGACCATGACCCTGTGCAGAGTGAGTCTCACAGTGTGCCAAGTTCAGTGTGGGAGAACTTGAGTGGACTGTACATAACCGTGACCTCAACCCCACTGAACACCACATAGGTGTAAAGCTCCATATCTTAAATCTTGATAATGCCCATAAATAAAAGTGGATACTGACAGGAGGACAGACCATGATTATGCAGAAAGACAAGGTCCTGTTAATACTTACACTATAAATATATAGTGTAAGTAGTGTAGTGTAATAGGAAATATTCCTTAAATTACCAACTAATTTTTCCTGTCATTTGAATTTAAACAGTATGCAAAATGTCATGTTACTGAGAACTGAGAATGTCATGTTTCTGACACCTGAAATTCCTTAAATAAAATTTATTTAAAAAAAAAAAGCTTCACCACCTGCTTCATCAATAATTATGAGCTTTTAAAATGTAATTATGTAATTGTTTTTAACACATTTTAAACATCTTTTTATTATTAGGCTTTGATTATCCACCATACAAGTCCCTGTGAATGAGCTGTTACTACAGAAACTTTAACATATTAGAATAAGTACATAAATATAAGCCTGATAGTTAAGTTACAGTTGGCATTGTTGTCAGAGCTGCTGTAATAGAAAATTAATTTACACATTAGTGAAGAGTAGTAGTTATAGTTATAAGCCTAAATGACCCTTAAATTGAAATTTTTGCCAGGTACATGAATATGTTTTCACAGAAGGCTGCTCAATTCCTAGTAGCCTGTAAACTTAAAAACAAGCATAAACAGCACCAATTCTAATGTAACCGATCTACACTGATCAGCCATAACATTAAAACTTTTGACAAGTGGGGTGAATAACATTGATTATCTCGTTACAATGGCATGTCATGAGGTGGGATATTTGATGTGTTGGGAGATAGTTGTATAGTTGGATGTGTTGGATGAAGAAAAATTGAGCAACTGTAAGGATCTGAGTGATTTTGACAAATTGTGATAGCTAGACGACTAGTTCAGGGTATCTACAATATACCAGGTCTTGTAGGGTGTTCCTGAGCATCAGAACTGGATCATGGAGCAATGAAGTAAGGTGGCCCGGTCTTTTACATAACATGGAATGTGGGCTTTATGTGACTTACCTAGGGAAGAATGGCATTAGGATGCAGTATGGGAAGAAAGCAAGTCGAAGGAGGTGTGATGCTGGAAAACCTTGGGCTCTGGCATTCACGTGGGTTTTACTTTGACACCTACCTAAAAATTTCTGAAGACTCCTTCATATATATATATATATATATATATATATATATATATATATATATATGAATGGGTTTAATTTCTTTATGCAACACTAAATTTGAACTAATTATATCCCTGTGACTTATACTTGTAGACCTCAGCTTGACTGAATGACTGGGGTACAAATTACATGGGTTTTGTTTTATCTAAATGTCTAAAATGATGGCTTTGTGCCAGGAAAAACTTGTATGTGTTATTCTTTAATGGTAGTGGCCTCTTTCAGCAGGATAGTGCCCCCTGCCACACTGTAAACATTGTTCAGGAATAGATTGAGGAACATGACAATTAACACCTTATCGGAATCATACAGTGTTGCTGCTGCAAAACTGCAGTTGAAATGAGAAAATTGATGGAAAATTAGATTAGGAAGCATGCTTTAGTTTGACCAAATTTACAGCTGTTTTGTTAAAACTTATCTACATTCTAGACTTTTAGACTTTTAGACGTCTAGTCATGATGGTATGCATTATGGTCATTTACATTCTTTGGTCCTCATGAGGTACAACACCAGCAAGGCCAGCTGTACAGCTATTTTTTATTTATGCTCTCTAGTGCATGAACTAAGAATATAATGGCATATACCTGGACTTGATACATCCATTCACTCAGTTATTCAATATGAAATGTAGACACTTTATACTTGCATATAAAAAGTCCTTTGGGATCTGATATGCTGAAGAAATTCTGAGGACAAAAAAATGGTCATGGAGAAAATAAGAAAAGTTTACAAAATATTAAATAATTACAGTATAAGGAATGATCACCATTAAACTGTGCAGCTCTGTCTGCTAACATTATTTTTGAGTTTTACATGAACTGACATGAGATACTAAAGTATTAAAGCAATAGCCTGGTTGAGTTCAAGGTGAGTTCAAGGTGTTAACTTGGCCTCCAGATTCCCCAGAATAGACAGCGTCCAATCCATAGACAGTGCAACTCACAACTCACAGAACTTAAAGGATCTGCTGCTAATGTCTTGGTGCCAGAAACCACAGCACACGTTCAGAGGTCTTGTGGAGTCCGTGCCTCAAAAGGTCAGAGCTGTTTTGGTAGCACAGTGGGACCTACAGAATATTAGGCAGGTGTTTTAATGTAATGGCTGATCTGTGTACATTAAGCTCTATCAGTGAGCTCTGTGGGACATAAAATATGTAATCACTTCACTAAACATACATGATAGTACATATTTTCTTTATGTGTCTAATTTTGCAATAATCAGAAAATAAATCTGTGCAGCAATCACAATTATTGATCTATATCTGTTTGATTAATGAGTGCTTGAGTTAAAGTTTGGGTTTAAAAGGAAGAAATACCAAATAACTACAGGGATGTAAACAGCACAACCGGAAATAATCTGTAGTGTCAGTTTTACTCTTGTAAACCTCTAAGACTTCTGTTCCTCTTCATACCACAACAGAGTACCTAAAACAGCTCTCTCATTTTGAGGCTTAATTAGCTAGAGAAACAGATCCTTCATTTTCTTCTACAAATAGACCATGGAAATAAAATCACATTATCCATAATTCCTTTGAAATTCATAAAAAACTTAATGGTCTTTTGCATGGGTTTCATTTCTTTATGCAACACTAAATTCTAGCTAATTATATCCCTGTGACTCATAGCAGTAGACCTCAGCATTACTAAATGACCAGGATACAAATTACATTAGATTTGTTTTATCTAAATGTCTGAAATGATGGTTTTGGTTTCACTTAGAGACCATTGCCCTTGAGTGCCAGGAAAAACTTGTATGTGTTATTTTTCTTGTTGAGACAGTTAAATGAAAATGAGGCAAATATCAATTCAGCTGCAAAGTTTAGAAGACCTTTTATTTTTTTATTTTTTTTAAATTTATTTATTTATTTATTTATTTTATTTTATTTTATTTTATTTTATTTTATTTTATTTTTTCTTTTTGATTAATAGTGTAGTTTAAAACCATCAGCAGCTGCAGCCTCCAGGGCAGGTACTGTGAGCTTCTAAGGCCATCTAGTGAATAGATGACCCAATCATCATTTGGTGCACTTGTAAACATATAAATATGACTCCTAAAACAACATTTAGTTCCAGTCCACTAATTTGATTGGACAAGCGGCATTCCAAGAGTGCATATACACTATATTGCCAAAAGTATTCGCTCACCCATCCAAATAATCAGAATCAGGTGTTCCAATCACTTCCATGGCCACAGGTGTATAAAATCAAGCACCTAGGCATGCAGACTGTTTTTACAAACATTTGTGAAAGAATGGGTCGCTCTCAGGAGCTCAGTGAATTCCAGCATGGAACTGTGATAGGATGCCACCTGTGCAACAAATCCAGTCGTGAAATTTCCTCACTCCTAAATATTCCACAGTCAACTGTCAGCTGTATTATAAGAACGTGGAAGTGTTTGGGAACGACAGCAACTCAGCCACGAAGTGGTAGGCCACGTAACCTGACGGAGCGGGGTCAGCGGATGCTGAGGCGCATAGTGCGAAGAGGTCGCCAACTTTCTGCAGAGTCAATCGCTACAGACCTCCAAACTTCATGTGGCCTTCAGATTAGCTCAAGAACAGTGCGCAGAGAGCTTCATGAAATGGGTTTCCATGGCCGAGCAGCTGCATCCAAGCCACACATCACCAAGTGCAATGCAAATCGTCGGATGCAGTGGTGTAAAACACGCCGCCACTGGACTCTAGAGCAGTGGAGACGCGTTCTCTAGAGTGACCAATCGCGCTTCTCCATCTGGCAATCTGATGGACGAGTCTGGGTTTGGCGGTTGCCAGGAGAACGGTACTTGTCTGACTGCATTGTGCCAAGTGTAAAGTTTGGTGGAGGGGGGATTATGGTGTGGGGTTGTTTTTCAGGAGCTGGGCTTGGCCCCTTAGTTCCAGTGAAAGGAACTCTGAATGCTTCAGCATACCAAGACATTTTGGACAATTCCATGCTCCCAACTTTGTGGGAACAGTTTGGAGCTGGCCCCTTCCTCTTCCAACATGACTGTGCACCAGTGCACAAAGCAAGGTCCATAAAGACATGGATGACAGAGTCTGGTGTGGATGAACTTGACTGGTCTGCACAGAGTCCTGACCTCAACCCGATAGAACACCTTTGGGATGAATTAGAGCGGAGACTGAGAGCCAGGCCTTCTCATCCAACATCAGTGTGTGACCTCACAAATGCGCTTCTGGAAGAATGGTCAAAAATTCCCATAAACACACTCCTAAACCTTGTGGACAGCCTTCCCAGAAGAGTTGAAGCTGTTATAGCTGCAAAGGGTGGACCGACGTCATATTGAACCCTATGGATTAGGAATGGGATGTCACTTAAGTTCATATGCGAGTCAAGGCAGGTGAGCGAATACTTTTGGCAATATAGTGTATTTAGTATAACCGCAGTGGGACATTTCACTGCTTGTATCACTTTGCTTGTTGTGTTGTAAAATTTAAATTCTATTTACAGTCTCAAAGGAACCTTTACTAAATGGCAAACACATTTCATGCGTATTGTATAAATTCAAGCCTTATTCGGACTTAAAATTGTCAGATGAATATGTAAAACAGAAGGAAAGCCAATTTAATGGGAATGTACAAATCATAGTGAGCTAGCTAGCCAGCATCCTGCAGACTAGCAGTAAGTGTGGCTTCTCCAGGATCTATTTCCTCTAGTAGAGCAAAAATGTACCAAAATTATTGGGCCATACTGTTCAATATTTCAGCTATTAATTTCCTGTTTATAAAACTGCTGTATTAAAGCAATATCACACTTGCAATCAGACTGTTATACTGAATATTGGCACGGCTGTGATAAGGCATTATGATATAATGTGACAGAAACTATAGTTTTTCAAACACAACTGCTAGCATAAATCATTACAGTGTATATTAAATCAATTGTGTTCATTTTCACACCATGACCATGTTTAAATTGTGACCAATTAGACAATATAACAATAATAAGTCTGGACCTTAGGCTTTTCATTTTTAGACAAAAGTTTGTAACCTCTGTCATGTGATATTAATGTTAGGAATATCATGCAATAAATTTAAATGCAGCTGATATGGGAAGAATTTATTATTTCCTCGTAGTTTTAAGAAGTTTTGCAAGAGAAAGTTTTGCAATGTGGAGGTTTACTTGTAGGTTGAAAGATGAACATGAATGATGATGTACAGGGAATGAATATTAAACGGGAATTTAGCATATTTCAATCACAGCCCCGGACAGACTGATATTGAAAAAGCACATTCAATTAATGCACGTGTTGGATTCAAGTAAGAGGTCTGAAAATTAGCCTTGGCATACACCAATTCATCACCAATTCAAACTTTGTGATATGCTAAACTCTGGAAAAGTACTTACCAGAGCTGAAGTAGTAGTGCATATTGGTTATTTCAAATTGAGAAGTGGTAGATTGGGAGATTTAATGTCAATCACACTGCTTAACATGTATTCACTTTTTCACTTATTAGCCAAAGTCTTGCATTTTTTTGGTTTGTTTGCGTTGCTATTAAACATAGCTACTAGCAGAAGAGTAATTTCTCAATGGTCTCAAAGGAGCCAGCATTCTAAATATACCAGTTTACAGATACCCAGTGTAACATGGTGACAGGATAAGAAAGGCACACTGCTCCGGTATGACCTTAATTCCCCATCCTATTATACACTTACACTAGCTGGATCTCTCAAAACTCCCAGCATTCCATTGAGGCCTTTGCCCTTGAATATAAATTGATGACATCTATATTTAAAGCAGTTATATTATTAAAGGCTCACTTTTCGTGCTTCCATCTCGGCCCAGTTTCTGCACTCTCGTTTTGATTTAGACCAGCCTGAACAAAAGTCATGCTCTCCTCATGGATTTTTAAAGAGGCATCTCTCCTCCCCAAAATAAACTGATCTTCAGCCATACCTTGGCAGCTCCAGCTGACTTCAAAGGCCGCCAGTCTCAAGCTTGGCCTCGATCTCCCACTCCTAAGAACAGATAAGGGGCTGGATATTCCCTTGGCATGCCCAAGATAAATCTGTATCTTTAGTTGGAAGCTGTGATTTCCCTACGGATCTTCTGTAGATGCCATGTTGTGGATGGTGTAAGTGAAATAATACATGCATAAAAACATCCCAAATATGTACATAGTACACAAACAACACACACACATACATACATACATACATATACATATACATATATATATATATATATATATATATATATATATATATATATATATATATATACACACATTATATATATATATATATATATATATATATATATATATATATATATATATATATATATATATATCAGGCATACCATTATGAGAATTGAGAGGTAAAGTGAATAACACTGATTATCTCCTCATCATGGCACCTGTTAGTGGGTGGGATATATTAGGTAGCAATTGAACATTTTGTCCTCAAAGTTGATGTGTTAGAAGCAGGAAAAATGGGCAAGGATTTGAACGAGTTTAACAAGGGTTCAGCACATATCCAAAATTGCAGCTCTTGTGGGGTGTTCCCGGTCTGCAGTGGTCAGTATCTATCAAAAGTGGTCCAAGGAAGGAACAGTGGTGAACCGTCAACAAGGTCATGGGCGGCCAAGGCTCGCTGTTGCATGTGGGGACAAACAAGTCCTATCCATGGAGGTCCCATCTCACAACTCACAGGACTTAAAGGATCTGCTGCTAAGATGTTGGTGCCAGAAACCAAAGCACACCTTCAGGGATCTAGTGAAGTCCTTAGAAGTCACTAGACTAGAAGTTTATTATATCTTTTCATGTGACAACACTGAAGAAATGACTCTCTGCTACAATGTAAAGTAGTGAGTGTACAGCCTGTAAAACAGTGTAAATTTGCTGTCTCCTCAACATAACTCAACACACAGCCATTAATGTCTAAACTGTTGACAACAAAAGTGAGTACACCCCAATGTGGAAATGTCCAAATTGGGCCCAAAGTGTCAATATTTTGTGTGTCCACCATTATTTCCCAGCACTGCCTTAACCCTCTTGGGCATGGAGTTCACCAGAACTTCACAGTTTGCCACTGGAGTCCTCTTCCACTCCTCCATGATGACATCACAGAGCTGGTGGATGTTAGAGACCTTGCGCTGCCCCACCTTCCGTTTGAGGATGCCCCACAGATGCTCAATAGGGTTTAGGTCTGGAGACATGCTTGGCCAGTCCATCACCTTTACCCTCAGCTTCTTTAGCAAGGCAGTGGTCGTCTTGGAGGTGTGTTTGGGGTCGTTATCATGTTGGAATACTGCCCTGCAGCTCAGTCTCCGAACGGAGGGGATCATGCTCTGCTTCAGTGTGTCACAGTACATGTTGGCTTTCATGGTTCCCTCAATGAACTGTAGCTCCCCAGTGCCAGCAGCACTCATGCAGGCCCAGACCATGACACTCCCACCACCATGCTTGACTGTAGGCAAGACACACTTGTCTTTGTACTCCTCACCTGGTTGCCACCACACACGCTTGACACCATCTGAACCAAATAAGTTTATCTTGGTCTCATCTGACCACAGGACATGGTTCCAGTAATCCATGTCCTTAGTCTGCTTGTTTTCAGTAAACTGCATGCGGGCATATTTCTTGTGCATCATCTTTAGTAGAGGCTTCCTTCTGGGATGACAGCCATGCAGACCAATTTGATGCGGTGTGCGGCGTATGGTCTGAGCACTGGCAGGCTGACCCCCCACCCCTTCAACCTCTGCAGCAATGCTTGCAGCACTCATACGTCTATTTCCCAAAGACAACCTCCGGATATGACGCTAAGCACGTGCAATCAACTTCTTTGGTGGACCATGGCGAGGCCTGTTCTGAGTGGAACCTGTCCTGTAAAACCGCTGTATGGTCTGTATGGTTCACTGTGCTGCAGCTCAGTTTCAGGGTCTTCTATCTTCTTATAGCCTAGGCCATCTTTATTTAGAGCAACAATTCTTTTTTTCAGATTCTCAGAGAGTTCTTTGCCATGAGGTGCCATGTTGAACTTCTAGTAACCAGTATGAGAGAGTGTGAGAGCGAGAACACCAAATTTAACACACCCTGCTCCCCATTCACACCTGAGACCTTGTAACACTAACGAGTCACGTGACACTGGGGAGGGTAAATGGCTAATTGGGCCCAATTTGGACATTTCCACTTAGGGGTGTACTCAGTTTTGTTGCCAACCGTTTAGATATTAATGGCTGTGAGTTGAGTTATTTTTGAGGGGACAGCAAATTTACACTGTTATAAAGGCTGCACACTCACTACTTCAGTGTTGTCAGATGAAAAGATATAATAAAATATTTACAAAAATGTGAGGGGTGTACTCACTTTTGTGAGATACTGTATATATATACACTATATTGCCAAAAGTATTCGCTCACCTGCCTTGACTCGCATATGAACTTAAGTGACATCCCATTCCTAATCCATAGGGTTCAATATGACGTCGGTCCACCCTTTGCAGCTATAACAGCTTCAACTCTTCTGGGAAGGCTGTCCACAAGGTTTAGGAGTGTGTTTATGGGAATTTTTGACCATTCTTCCAGAAGCGCATTTGTGAGGTCACACACTGATGTTGGACGAGAAGGCCTGGCTCTCAGTCTCCGCTCTAATTCATCCCAAAGGTGTTCTATCGGGTTGAGGTCAGGACTCTGTGCAGGCCAGTCAAGTTCATCCACACCAAACTCTGTCATCCATGTCTTTATGGACCTTGCTTTGTGCACTGGTGCACAGTCATGTTGGAAGAGGAAGGGGCCAGCTCCAAACTGTTCCCACAAAGTTGGGAGCATGGAATTGTCCAAAATGTCTTGGTATGCTGAAGCATTCAGAGTTCCTTTCACTGGAACTAAGGGGCCAAGCCCAGCTCCTGAAAACCATAATCCCCCCGCCACCAAGCTTTACACTTGGCGCAATGCAGTCAGACAAATACCGTTCTCCTGGCAACCGCGAAACCCAGACTCGTCCATCAGATTGCCAGATGGAGAAGCGCGATTCGTCACTCCAGAGAACGCGTCTCCACTGCTCTAGAGTCCAGTGGCGGCGTGCTTTACACCACTGCATCCGACGCTTTGCATTGCACTTGGTGATGTATGGCTTGGATGCAGCTGCTCGGCCATGGAAACCCATTCCATGAAGCTCTCTGCTCACTGTTCTTGAGCTAATCTGAAGGCCACATGAAGTTTGGAGGTCTGTAGCGATTGACTCTGCAGAAAGTTGGCGACCTCTTCGCACTATGCGCCTCAGCATCCGCTGACCCCGCTCCGTCAGTTTACGTGGCCTACCACTTCGTGGCTGAGTTGTTGTCGTTCCCAAACACTTCCACGTTCTTATAATACAGCTGACAGTTGACTGTGGAATATTTAGGAGCGAGGAAATTTCACGACTGGATTTGTTGCACAGGTGGCATCCTATCACAGTTCCACGCTGGAATTCACTGAGCTCCTGAGAGCGACCCATTCTTTCACAAATGTTTGTAAAAACAGTCTGCATGCCTAGGTGCTTGATTTTATACACCTGTGGCCATGGAAGTGATTGGAACACCTGATTCTGATTATTTGGATGGGTGAGCGAATACTTTTGGCAATATAGTGTATATATATATATATATATATATATATATATATATATATACAGAATGCAGTGTAATGCAAAACCATGAATTGTTACTTGGTATAATGTTTGTCTTTCTATATTAAAATGTTGGTGAATAAGTCTTAACTTCTTACGGTCAGAAGTTACTTGTTTTCAGAGTCAGTTAACATAGTGGCTTGATCTGATTTTCTGTGAATCTCTGTGAGATTATAAGATTATATTATATGTGAGATGTAATTTGCGACTAATACTTCACCTTCAAGTATTTTCTTGAGGCTGGGTTTATCTAAAGCATTTAGAAGCTCTGAAAAGACAGGAACAGAAATTATACACTGAAGGACCACACTGTGTTTTTTTTTCTTCTTCAACTGCAATAAGAGGTAACAAAAGCAAGAGAGGCAAATAAAAAAGGAATATAGCAAGCATTCAAGTAAACATCTACTTGCAGTCCAACATTTATAAACTAATCTTTATTACTGTATTTATTCGGTGACCTATAAAATAGCAGTTTATCCAGTATGCAATTTTTTCACAATAAAATAGACATACAGATGTAGAGAGTGTTTTATTCCATAGTTTTTGTGTATTTACAGTGCAAACATTTCAGGGTTAGAGTGTTTGTGGTTACAACAAACTGTCAGACAGTATCAATAGATTTAATACTGTTCCTCACTTGAGCTGATATTGCACATAACGTACAAGGTCACACCATTGTTTTTGCTTGCAATGCAGAGTTAATGCTGAAAACTTTTATGTTATGTCTGAGGTTTGAAATGTATGTAATTTCATTATTTAATTCTCAACATGCAACTCAACTCTGAATACAAACCACAAACAACATGCATAATTTTCTAGCTGCAACTCGAAACACTTTTAAAAATACACTCAGCAAATGAGGTCTGTTTTTGGGAAGATAACAGCAACACAATGTGCTATAAAGGTTAATGACGATCCATCGCCAGTGTATTTTCCTGCTCTGTTCTGTTCTCTGCCACTTCATCTTTGATTGGAGACTTAATTTCAATGAGCTACCCATGTCTCCAGATTGTATCACCTCAGCTTACTGCTGAACTCTGTTGAAAGTGAGCATGGTCACAACTGACTCTACTTTGTCGTGTTTCTCTTGGATCTGTGTAAGAGAATGTCAAATGGTAATTAGTGCTTTTCCATTTTCCCACATTCATCTCAGCCACACATGCACAACCATACATGGATATTGCACATATAGTCTGCGGCTTCCTTCTGTGTTTGGAAAGTACAAAAGGTTAATCACTTGTGCTGATTTGTGCTTAATGACTGTCAGAATGTTGTGAAGGTCACTGCATGCTACAGGGGAGAATAGGTTTGAGTCAGGAAGACTGATAGAAAATCCTGGAGGGATATCCATAAGCTAACTCAGCATCTATGGCAGCAGTGAGAAGAATATCATATATAATATTGATGCAGACATTTATTCAATATTAAACATAAACCGTAACCCGCAGGAACACAAGTCAGATTGCCTGTTACAGGGCTAAGGCATGCATATTTTATAAGTACATCTCTTATTAATATATGATTGCTGATTTAAATAGATCTCTCTATCAAACTCTTTCAATCTCTTTCTGTGTGTGTGTGTGTGTGTGTGAGCAGTGTGGTATTTGAGGCTGATTGTAATTTGTTGCATACCTACATTCCACTGTGATTTCAGAGTAGTCGATTCTTCAGCTTGACTGTTTGCATATGAAATACGGAGGAGGTCTGAGCACAAACAACCAGCCTCAAGTTACAGTCACACAGATGCAGCAGAACATGCACAAGATAGGTTTTATTTAAACAGCGAGATCTGGTTTTACTTACTACATACGGTATGTGTGTGTGCTAAAACATATCCAATAAATTATGACATAAGTGGTAAGTCTCAGAGAGCTAAAAGGGTGGTTATATGCCCTAGTTTAAGAATCAGCAGGTTAATGTGCATATACTGTACACTGCACTCCAAAATTATTATCATAAATTATTAAAATGCATATAAATCCAAATGCAAATAAAACTAATCTAACACTAGTTTCAAAATTATTTGCATCCTTACACTTTTAATATATGGTATTGCGTCCCTCTCATGAAGCAGACAGTGAGGGGTGGATGCAAGTGCATGGGAATTTAACCAAAAGAAATTTTGTAAAATTACAGTTACAAAAATTATGGCACAAGACAGGCACAGGACAACAGGAGTAAAGACATCCACAAGGGCTAGGCAAAGATAAGGTCAAGAACAAACAGTTCTCCAAAAAAATAAAATAAAATAAATAAAAATAATAATAAAAAAAAACAGAGTAAATATCAACAGGCCTAGTAACTTGAACACAAGGAACAGAGACTATGCATCACAACAAGAAACTGAAAAAAGTGCTTATGTAGAGTGCAAACTAAACATACATAATTTAACACAGATGAATATAATCAGAAGGCTGGCGACTGTGAGCATGGGACTGTGTCTTGGGAGTTGGGGTCTGTGGTGGCCATGTTTGTTAGCTGCGGTTAAACAGAGTCTGTGATGTTTTCCAATGTGTCACTCCCCTGTAAACGATATTATCCCTCTATCTTTAACTCTACTGTCTAAAAAGAGTGTGCTATATTTTCTAAATGCTTTCTGTACATTTTTGTGTATGCAAACCTCCCTCTTCATTACAGACGAAGAATTTGGAGAATGTGTCAGTTAATGTAAGACAATGATTTTGTGTCCCTGCAACCATTTCTGGGTTAATTTCAGTGATTTGCTTCTCTATCTTGGCTCTATCAACAGCCAAGTGGTAACCTTCTCGACCAGTTTTGGGGGCAAACATTCTTATACTTAACTGTTCATAATGTAATTGAGGCCACCAACCCTAATAAATATTTCTAATGAGAAAATGTTTTATTAGCACAAAGTTATGACAAATGACATTAATTAGCACAAATTTGGTCTTGATATCGCTCAAATATCAGTGTTTGCTAATTTCCATAAAAATAATTCACTTTCATAAAACCTTCAGAACTCAGGCAAGTCATTGATATTAATTACTTTAGTGAAAATGAGTTTGTCACATTACTGATATGATTGAGTAATAATAGATTTATGTTTTAATTATTGTAATGTTAATAATATTGTAGATCAGGGCAACCAGTTACCATCAGAAGTCACATAATTATTTGAATGGAGTCTACCTCTGTGCATTTAAACTGTGATGTGATCTTAATATAAATAGACCTGTTCTTGATTCTTCTTCCAGAGACTGTTTGAGAATATACCTCAATACACAGCATTATGAAGACCAAAAAGCTATCAAAATAAAACAACACAAAATAAGGAGTTATGGAAAGTAATTAATCATTGTTTGGTCAAAAAATATCCCAAATTCTGAACACCTCAAGCGCCATAACACCCTTTGCTAAAGCATAGAATGAATATGACACAACCATGACTGTCTACCAAAGTCACCAGCGGAAGCTGTCTACCAAAAGGAATTGACCACATAAGTAGGAAATCAATCAGAGAAGCAACTAGGAGGGTGACAGTAATTCTGAAGATGCTGGAGAAAAGCAGCTCAGATGGAGGAAGCTGTTCATGGGTCAAGGCACTCTAAAAGCTGGGTCTTATGGACGTGTGTTGAGAAGAAAAAACAAAAGATATGTTTCAAACTCATCAAACATGGAAAAAAGGATCTCTGGTCTGATGAAACCAAAATGTAACTTTTTTTACTTTTGTACTAAATTTGATAGAACCCTAAAAACACCTTTCCCACAGTGAAGCCTGGTGGTAGCGGCATTGTGCAGTGGGGAATGCCTTCCATCAGCAGGGAATGGGAAATTGGTTAAGGTTGAGCTTGAATAAATTTGCAAGGATGAATGTGCAAAAAAATATCAGGATTGAAGGGTACAAAGCAGATTTTCCATATTCTAGAGGACATTGTAGCTGTAATTGCAGCCAAAGGTGGTTCTACCAAGTACTGATTAATTTGCTGTTTAATTAACCTTTGTGCTGCAGTAAATATATTTTGCACCATGAAGTGTTCAACATATCATGTAAACAAAATGAAAACAATCCTAATTATGGGGAAAGTTGTTTTTTTTTGTGGGGTGGGGTGGGGATCAAAGCGATAGTACAAAATCTAGTTAATCCGTTAAGTCTGACAATAGCACAGTTGGGATTACTTTAAAAAACGGTCCATGTAAATTGATTTAAAAAATTGATCCAAAGGATTATTTTTTCGAGTGTATGAGGAGTTAATCTTTGCCATTTATCTATAATAGGTTCTTGGTAACCCTTCCTAAATCCCAGGAGCATAGCATCAATAATCACCACAATGAAAAGCAAGCCAAGTGTACAAATGTTGTGGTAAGATAAAAATGACAACAATCAGGCTATTGTTAAAAGCTATTTGCTTTTAATCTGATGACTCATGCCAACAAAACAGTAAGTACTTCCAAAAGCAAACTAAAGTCATGATAGCTAGCCAGATAAAATGTTGTATAGTAAACATAGCTTGTTTTTTTAAAGTTTGTGTTTGCTCACTTGCTAGCTGTATAGATGTTTATGCTTATAAGCTCAAGTTAATAATGGTTAATAACGTTAGGCTGAAGAAAATGTTAGGGCATTGTGCCAGCTGGCTAGTTTATGTGAGCTTATATTTGGTCATAAGCATATATTACAGTTATTGCTAGCTGGTTTATGTTAGTGTATGTTGTTAATTATATAGCTAACACAGCTGGTGTATGTAGTTTGAAAATGTTTGCTTGTACTTATTTTTGAGGAAGAAAATCAAGATTTGATTTCTCTGATAAATAATTTAGCCTGGTCTAGTCAGCTGTCAAAACACAAGCTGGTAGATCATCTTTGCCAGCTGGTAAATTATTTTTCAACGTCCTTATTATTTGACTAAATTAATTAAGAATAAACTACTTGTCTGTGAAGTAGCATAAATAGCACTGATTCAGAAACTGTTTCCTTTTTACTTAAAAACTTAAAACTTAATATAAAACTTGGAGGTTTTATGTTAAGAAATATGTTCATGTAACATAATGAGGCTATCTTGTTTTACAATGTGCTGGCTCTTCAGTTGTAACACGTCTGGTTTAATTAATTTTCATGCAAGACCATGAGCAGTCAACCTGATAAGTGATGAAGAAGACAAAGTAGTAGATACGGCTGCTGTGTGGGTGGTGAAACACAATTACTTATTATACTCACTCTGTTGCTATGTAAAGATTGTTTGTCCACCTCCACCTGTCTATAAGTGGAAAAGCACCACTGCTGAGCAGATATTATCTGGGTCTTGGGCAAGTCACAGTATTAATAATGACATAGAACTGTTTGTGCCATTGTATCAGGTGTAGTATTGTTCTTACCTTATTAGACATGACTGCCTCGTTAGTTCTTCTTGTAGGTGTACAGTGGCAGACTCTAGTTCATTTTTCCCTTGCACAATTTGTATCAGTCATTCCCCAGCCTTCATCGGTGTCAGTTTCTGACTGCAGGACCACCACTGCTGGCTGGTTATTTCTGGTTGGTGGATTAACCCAGCAGTGACACTATTGTTCATGATATACCAGTACCAGAACATACTACTAACTCTGTGTGATTAGTTTACTAAGAATAATTCCTTACCCAAATTATATATTGTCAGTGGTGGTTCTATAGTGGTCTTTTTTTATTGCTGGTTGTGGTAGAAGGGGATTAACAAATGTCAGTCATGAGAAAAAAAGAAAGTACATCCTCCTTCAATTCTGTGTCTATTTAGCATGGTCTTTATCTAATTACACCATACAGTTCAGTAACATGTAGAACCAAATTTAGCATCAACAACTCAACATCACTTTTTCGGAGAAATTTTGCCCCACTCTTCTTTACAGCATTGCTCCAGTTGACCGATGTTTGAGGACATTTGTTTACACACAGCTCTCTTAAGATCCCACCACAGCGTGTCAAAGGGGTTGAGGTCTGGACTTGGACTTGGCCATGCCAGCACTTGATTTTTTTCTTCTTTGGGCATTCATATGTTGATTTGCTGGTGTGCCTGGTGTGCGATCATTGCCCTGCTGCATGACCCAGTCTCAGTACTGCTAAAACTGCTATACAGATGGCCTCAATTGTCTCAAGAATTTTCTGAAATAAACTGGTTGTTATCATTGTTCCACTGGGTGCAAGTTTTTTCTGGTCCTTTGGTGCAAAACAAGCCCAAATCCACATCCATTCACCACCATGATGGTTTGAAGTGTTTGTGGTGATATGCTGTGTGGTTTTCACTGAATATGATTCTGTGCATGATGACTACGCATCTCCAACTTGGTATCATCAGTCCAAAGGATATTATTTCAGAACTTTTGTAGTTTGTTCAGATACAATTTTGCAAACCTAAACTTTTTGAAGAAAATGGGCTTTTTCCTGGCCACGGTTCCATGAAAGCCACATCTTTTTATGATTGTGCTGTCATGAACGTAAAAAATAATGTGCTTACAGGGGCCTGAAGGTCACATGATGTAGCTCTTGGTTATATCTTTATACCTTTGAGTTTCAAATGTTCTTACATAGGACTGAATTTGCAGAAACGGCCACTCAGAAGACTGTATACATGTGCTCTGGGAAAATTGGTATATACATCCATAAAACAGATCTTAGAAAAATTGGAAGCTCTTCAACAATTAATATGGACCTTTTTGTCAAAATCCATTGCATTGCCCAATTCTGAAAGTACTCATTTTGTATTTAATTTTGTATAGTGTATAAGGGAAAAATCTTCAGGGACTGCTAGCTAGTGGCCCCTACACAACTCAATACAACACAGTGAATGATGCCTTTCACAATTCCTCAAAATTCTGAGCTGAATTGTTCTGTATTTCCTTAATTCACCTCTTTACAAAACCTATGCAGGCTACCAATCAGTGATTATTTTGATGTCCATATTGGTGAGTTTATTATTTCTACCCAAGGTCATAGTCGGTTTTGTAAATTAATTAGGTGACCTTGTTGCGTTCCATGAAGACAAGCCTCCAGTGGGTACCTTGTTGTGCCTGGAACTGGGCCTTATATAAAATGTTCGAAGGTCATCCAATCTTTAAATCCACTCAAGTCAAATAGGCTTGTTTTTATTTCAACTAGCTTGTACAATGCACAGTGAAGTGAAACAATGCTCTTCCGGTACTATGGCGGTACACAGAAGAGAACTACAGGAGATTATTTAGGCACAATAGGGTCAGTTAGGGACAGTGCTACATAGTTCTAGTTTGGAATAAAGTGCAAAAAGATATAACAATATAATAATAAATGCTATAAATATAACCATGACATACTAGTGATTAGGAAAAAAGCAGCAAATCAAGAAATTTGTGGGGGTTTTTTTTATCAGTCCAGTCTCTAGGTATAAAGTAGTTTAATGGTTTGGGGAAGAAATTATTGCATAGTCTGGTCATGATGGCCCGAATGCTTCCTTTTTCCTAAGAGATCCTGCTTATCCTCTCAGCTGTCCTCACTATCCACTGCAGGGTCTTGCGACAGAAACAGTGCAATTTCCAAACCAGGCAGTGATGCAGCTGCTTAGGTCGTTCTTGATAGTGTGTTTGTGAAATGCAGTGAGGAACAGGGACAGAAAACAGGCTTTTCTCAGCCTTCACAGAAAGTAGAGATGGTGCTGGTCTTACTTGTCTATGGAGCTGTTGTTGATCAAATTTCCTCTGATCAAATATTCCTTTGGCATGTAGGAAAGACACTGGGTACTGTCGATAACTGCGAGACTTCCATGTTATTCTGAACTGGTGCTGACCCTGCGAGATGTCAGCGAGTAGGTGTCAGAAAAAGTGACTTATTTGCTGCGAATACTGTATCGTATATCACTACTAGTGATTTTCTCTGTCCCTGACATTTCCTATCTAGGGTTCATAAAACCACAATACATATATAATCAGTGTTCATTCTAGCACATAAGGGTTTGTAGAGGAAGCTAAGAATCTTTAACTAAAGAAGAACACTTATTTTTTAAATAGGTACATATACAACCTCTCTTGTCTGTACAGCAAAGAATGATTATTTTGATTTGGACTGCATTTTTATGCAAATGCAGGGATATGCAAATAGTGTAACTCCATTAATCCCAACGATGCTGGCACTAATTAACACTACAATCAAGCAAACACTATACTGCAATCTACATTTCATTAATGAAGCTCATAATTTGCAGTTAGTAAAGCTAAGAGCTTTGTAAAAGCAGTGGGGTAAGACAGGGTTGCGCAGGGTTTATGGATGGGATAACAGCAAACAGCTGTCTCACTGTAATCTCTCCCTATTCAGTCATAAAGATCAATCCACTCTAGATCATTCAGTTCTCTCCATAAATTCATGAAAAGATGTTTTCATCCTGTTCAATGAGTTGTTGATTTAGTGCCCCCAGAAACACTTGAAAACTCTGCAAAAAAAAAAAACACCAGAAATGCTAGAATTGTCATCATGAGAAGTGTGAATTCTGGCTCTCGCAGTTCTATCTGTCAATCCTTTTTTTTGCATCTACTTCTCGCCATAATTTTAACTAATTTGCTTGCTTTTATTTCTCTAAAATATTTACAAGCTACTAGCCTAATGAAAAGCAAAATAACTCTGACCAGCTAGTTACTAGGGATAAATGAATGGACGCTAAATACATTACATTGCGACTCACATCGATCTTCATAAATGTGTTTTTTCTTTGACCCATGAGCTTTGTGTCTCATCACTTACCCACATGAAAGTCAAATCATTCCCTTGGCCTGTGTGGGCAAGCTTTGTTAAAGAAAAAGAATATTATTATATTACTATAATAAATAAAATTATTTCAAGTATTTGAATTCTGTTTCATTCCCTCTTAGTAGCACCTATACACCGGCTCATTCATGCAATCATCCATCAGCCAATCATGTAGCAGCAGCTCCAAATCATGCAGTTACAGGTCAACAGTTTCAGTTAATGTTCATATCAAACATCACAGTGTGGAAAAATGTGATATCAGTGACTTAAAGCATGGTTGCTGGTGGAAGATGTGCTGGTTTGAGTATTTCAGAAACTGCAGATCTCCAGGGATTTTCATACAAAACAGTCTCAAAGGATCAAAGCTTTATTTATGTAGTTTTGATTGTGAATTACTATGACAGGCTTAGAAATATCAAAAGTATTTTTAATCTTCAGACTCAATAATCATTTTTTAAACAAACAAACAAAAAATCCTTATTTTAATTAGTTCTTCTTAAGCTCGACTTGCAGTTCTTTCATACAGCATGAAACATTGAAAATAGGAGAATCTAACCAGTGCCAGACACAAACTCTAAGCATATCACAGGTTTAATTATCAATAATTTCTTTGGGCTTCACTGGGTGAAATAATATGAGCTGATTTAGGAACACACTCTTACCGAACATTGGGGAAAGAAATCTTCTTATAACTCATCGCACTTTTTCTTTGTCTGTCAGATTTGTGGAAACATGATCATAATTTCAGATGTCACTAAAATTTTTCACAGAACTTCTTCAAAGATTTCAGGTTTAGCTATTCATGACACAATCAGAGAGCTATTTTGGCTGAGACATGCTATGGCTGCCGGATCATTGACTGACAAAGCATTATCTATCCTCACTTTTATTCTATCCAATTATGGCTTGTGGATTTTCACCCTTACTTATATTGTATTTCGTGGCCGCTATGAATCTTTCATAGCATTGCATCGTAAACCTCCCCAGATCCACTGTGTCCTCATTCATCATTAATGCCATGTGCCAGATCTGGAGACAAATTCTATACAGTGCATATGGAGCTTTATTGTATCTATATGTAATTTACTATGGTTTGATAAATAGGGAGTTATTTTGAATTTCTTCCGAAGCACAAACACTTGTCTACTATAATTAGTTCTTTATAATTGAAAATGACAATAATTTAAGTACAACAATGATAATACAAAAGCACAGAAATATTTGAAAAAATATTTAGGAAACAAATGAAAGAACAGCAGGTATAAACCGTCATCTACTCTGGTTCTTCTCTCCTCACAGAGCTCATTAAGATGTAAAAGTGCCACAGTAGTAGTTTATTGGAAGACAAAGCCCAGACAAAGCTTATTACTCGTAGGATGATTAACTAAGAATTCATACATCAACATCACTAAATTAGAATAAGAAAATTAGCAGGGAAGTGAGCTGCACCGAAATGGACTCTGGTAGTGCCAAAACATCTGAAATGAATCACCACAGATTAGAACATATTTCAAAAGCACTATTTTAAAAGCATTTACAAAAAATATCAGAACGGTCCAAATGTGTTATTTCTTGGCGCACACTGTGCAACCTTTCTATGTGATCTAGGTATGATGAAAAAAAAATCTTAACTCTGAAGATGGGTGCATTCCATCCATATAACGATACTTTTCAAATGAAAATGTTCTTTTATGTCAAAAGATAATTTAATTGTTTTCCTCTCCCAGTATGATTTCTGCAAAGTTAGATGTTCCCTTTAGTTCATTCCCTTGCACATCTGGCCTCAAGGCATTCTTTTATCTTTCCATCTGTTCTTTCTTTTCCATCCCAAAATGTCTCATTTGCAAGTTCGCTGACATCATGCCACATGCCTCATTTTTGTTTCTGTTACCCTTCATTTTACAATGGATGAATCTTCTTGTGCATAATGGGGCATTATTTTTGTAATGTTTTGCAGTACACATCAAGTTTTGAATGCAATGTCATATCCACTCATTTTATATTATATATTATAAAGTGCACATCAAAATACTTCAAAAGTGCTTAGTGGTGCTAAATATCCCACACAAGTGCCACTGTCATCATGACACAAGCAGCATTTGAATGAGAGACAGAGCAGGAAAAATAATGTTACCTTAAGCACACTTGGCCAGAAGCTAATACGAGAAAGCATAAGAGAGCTGAATGCTGTGTACTGTGATGCTTTAATTTGTGCAACTCTCACCATTACTACACAGATCCCCTCAAGGAAACATGTCATCCGTCTAAGAATTTATCCAAGAACCTGCTTCTAACAATAAAGATCACCAGCACTGCCCCTTCAGCATCCTCAGTCACCTCTTCACCGGGGCTCTCCGTTTTCATTGACCCTTCATTGTTTGAAAATGAAGGAAAAAAAGAAGAAAAAAAACCCTCTAGGACTCAATTTGATATTGATGTCATGTTTACACTCAGCCTCAGGCAAATAGCACAACAAGATCAGCAGAAGCGGATATCTTAAAAAATTATTTTGATAGATATAATTTATATATAGCTGGATCCACCCAAGGCAACTTGCTCTATGACCCCTGAGTGTAACACCTGGAGTTTGTTAATCATTAATTATTAAACCTTCAACACAAGCTTGTCTTTTTCCATCCTAGCCTAGATCTCTGGTCCAGTTTTGAATTACTGTTTATATTTTCTACATGTCTCACATTAACCCTTTAGCATGCTTTAGCATTCTGTTTCTGTTTCTTGGATTCTCTAGAAAGAAAGACAACACAACTAAAAGCATGAAAGAAATCCTAACCTTCAGCAACAGCACCAATAACATCCAAGTTGCCAACAGCAGTGTTCTTGGTAACACAGGATTGTGTGTTACAGTACACAGTACAAATATGTGTTGGGATTTCGGTGTAATCATATTATGAATATTATGAATCCTTGGATGAGCATGGGACATTTTTTTTTCTAACCGCATGAGGATTCTTTTGGAGTGTTAGTCAATGGTATCCAAGTAGTGTTTATGCAGTGCAGAAGAAAGGTGTTAAACTGTTGGGAAGTGCAAATCTTTAGGGTATCCAAGTGAGATTATTCACAGCAGCAGGAGGTTAGTCATAAGATAGCATACAGATAAATTTTGCTTTTGTCCAACCTTTAGCTCTTGCAGGATTTTACTAGTGTTTGGAGGTATTTTATATATGGCACAATGGGGGGAAAAAAAAAACATACATTATCTATCTATTTTCCCAACATTTAGAGAAACGAGGAGAGGGTGCACCTCTTTCTGTTGCTTTTTTTCTCTCACATACTAACATACTAATGCCGGCTTTTTAGGTATAAGCAGGATTGGGCAATAGCACAATGTTTTGATGATTTCCTTCTCTTTCTGTCATATTCCCATGCTTTCATGCCAGCAGCTTTGAAAATGCTTTCTGATTTTGGCCGGTTACCAGGATATGAAATAAATCAAAGCACCTCCTCTTTCCTTGCGATGATAAGGTATGTCAAATGTCATACAAGTCTTTCATGCATTTCGTGCACAAGTTTATCTTATCCTTGGGTGTCTGTAACCTTTAGGTGTAACGATTGGTTTGACAGCAGTTTTTAATTTGTATTGTATAAGGTCAAGCACAATATGAAAGAGTGCTATGCTCATCCTCTGTCTGGTGCCATGAGGATTAACTCTGTGAAAGTAAAGGTGATGCTGAGACTAGTATTCTTGTTTTAAACTATTCTGATCATGATTCACAGTTCGTTTTAAAGATTTAACAAATTTATAGTGGAAGTAACATTTTACATTGGGTAAGGAGGGATTCTAGACAGACACCAAGGAGAAGAATATTATAGGCAGACGTTTTTGGCAGCCAAAACAAAACAAAACAAAACAAAAAAATACAGTTTTGAGGTTGTGGTGTTTGTCAGATGAGAAGAACTTTGAGCCTCATAGATTGAAAGTCATAGATCCCGAGCTCTGGTTAATTTCAGTTTCTGTGTATGTTCTTCCTGTGTTTGTGCAGGTTTTCTCCAGGGCTTCCCTCTTTCTTTCCCTCTCCCAAAAACATGCTGGTAGGTGGATTGGCAACATTAAATTGAATGAATGTGTGTGCTAGAAGCCTTGCAAAAGATTGTCGTCTGGTCCAGAGTGAATTCCGCAGCCTTGTGCTCAGTTTTCCCAGGATGGAACTCCCTGACCAAGATAAAGCAGTTACTGAAGATGAATGAATGTGCATCAGATGGAGCTCTCCAGTGTGGGCTCTCTTGTAAGCCAGTATCACTTGTATCTCTCACATGTGGCCCATCACATATAAATAAGTGTCTCTTCTCAAAAAGAGAGGTTATGAAAGGTTTGGTCCCAGTTCAGAGTTCATATTTACAATAAACAAGCCCTTTTCTCCCTCTCTGTTCAGGCAAATGTCCTATTCCCTTTTTCATACTGACGGCATATTGTTATTGTGAGATAGCAGAGGTGTGAAACTGAGTTCAAAATGCTTCAGCTATGTGCATAGTTTCATAGAAAATGCTATTTTTCTTCTGAATCCCTAAGAGTACACTGAAAAATTGAACACTGTTTCAAATTGTTTAAAAGTTTAACAAAACTTGCTGCAGGTATATCTTGATGCGTCATTTTAAGAAGAAAAAAAAAAAAACTAAAATCAGCACTGATTCATGTTCTCTTTTCTTTAGTGTAAATGAATAGAAGAGTCCATAAATATAAACATACTGAGCCAGGAGGTAGTGTTCATCTTGTCCAAAGCCATTCAGAGAGTTGCCACCCTTTCTCTGGTTTACATACTGTGAAAGTACAGTGCAGCTGGGGATGAAAATCCCAGAAACAGCTTGGCAGTTAGCAGTAAAACTGGTACGCATGACATCGGTGTGCGTCATGGTTTGCTGACATGGACGTTACAGTTTAAAGTACTCCACAAGCTCCACTTACCAAGAACTAAATTGGCAAGACCAAATACCCAGAATTAGACCCAACTTGTCTACGGTGTAAAGAGACCGAGGGTCCCTTAACCACAAGGTTTGGTTGTGTCTGAAAGTCCTCTATTTGGAGTTATCCCAGAGGAGGAACTAGAAAAATACAGGCAGAATTTATTGCTTTCTCCAAAATATTAGCAATGCTGTTACTCCTTCAATGTAAAAATTTATACCACCTATTTAAAAAAAAATGGATAAAGAGGCAATGTCTCATTTTAAAATTTTCATACCACATCAAGGCTCCACACAAGTATTTTGAATAAGAATTTGCCCCAGTGTACACAATGTACTGTACACGAATTTTTAGTTTTTATTTTTATTTTTAATTGTAATTAAAGTAGATTGTAATTAATGTAGAGTTTGCTTGTTTGGAAAAATCAGAAACCAGGGTGATTTAGACAGGTCCAGAGATTGAGGAGAGGCACAGAAGGAGAAAGATGTCAGCATTTGTGTCAATGTTTGGTAATAAACCCTTTATAATAAAGTCATGTATATATACAATATATATATAATTATACATTAATAATTCATTAATATAACAATCATTAATACATCTTAATACTAAAATTAATGAATACATTAACTTTTAATAATATGTTTTGAGTTTAATATAGTTAGTGTTTGGAAATGTTAGTGAATAGTAAATGTTTCCACCTCTTTCTGGGCTTGTCAGTGTCATTTATATATAAAATAATTTATATGCTACATTTTATTATCTTAATATGTTTAAACATTATTACTTTTTTGGAACTGAAAAAGAACATCAGCGGGTTGATAAAAATTACGTTCCTGTTTTTATTTCAATCGAATTAAATCATCATTTTAAGGGATTGTGAAATTAAGGTTATGTGGAATTATTGGTCTGTAAATAATAGTAAATAATTAAAAGGAAATAATTATGTATTTACTTTGGCATTGACAGAGTCTTGTAGTTATCCTGTTATTTACTGCAATTTACCTTGAAAATTTGTCAAAACTGGTCAAAATGTAGCAGGGCTTCAGATATTCCTCTGATTCTCTGAGGTCTGCTGGTGTAATATGTTATTAAAACATTTGTATAAATTCTATGTTCAATGTAGCTCATATAATTAAAGAATTACTATTATATAAATATTCGTATAATACCGGTAATAAAGTAAAAATGATATAATTACAGTGGATGCTGTTGCAGGAAAATAATGACAACATTTCGCTGTTTATTATTAGCTTTATATTGCCATATTTTACACAAGTCCATGTAAATGAGTTATTACTATAGAAACAATAACATATTAGAACAGGCAAAAACATTTTAATTATAACCAGGAATATTGTCAGAAAATTATAGAAAATGAACATTTGATTAATCAGCATCTGAGAAAGTAACAGCTTAGCGATAGGATTATAATTAACCTTAATTAATCATATGTATATTAATGCATATGAATTAATACTATATATATATATATATATATATATATATATATATATATATATATATATATATATATGTGTGTGTATATATAGAGAGAGACAGACAGAGTGACAGAGATAGTTTTGTGTTAGACCAATGACCTAAGCTTTTAGTTTAAGATTTACTCAAGCACAAAGATGTTATGTATATGTTTAGACCTAGAAATTTATTTTGTAGTCAGAAGTAATTCTGTCTTTCCTGTCCCACAATCATATTCAATGTGTGTGAGTGTGCATGACTGTGCAGAATGCTCTGCCTTGCTTTTATTGGCTCTTTACTCATCTTCACAGGTGCAGCAGCCGATAACGAGTGATGTGTGATAAAAGTGAGTGTTTGAAAGTCAGGTATCCTTTCTGCACAAGCAGATGCTTTTGTTCCTCTAAAGAGGTTGAGTTTGTTGTAATTCAATAGAGCGGACAGGCAATTTAATAGCAGAAAGTACTTATTTCATTATGCCTTCCACCCAGGCCAGTGCACTACATGTAGCACTGACATTTGTAAAGGTCAAAAACCTTTTTATCAGGGGCAGTGCTTAAAAAATTTTCACCTCTGCTGCTCACAACCAAGTGGAGAGAATCTCTGTGGAAGTTAAATGCTATGAAGGTGTCGAGTGTAATAAAAAACTTGGAATTATATACTTTATTTTATGTTTGCTGCAGGATTTTAGGTATCAGTCAGTTCAGGAAGATGGTTCTTTTAATATTAAATAATGTACATTTTTGAAAAATGTTTTTTTTTTTTTAAACTTTTGTTGAATGTCAGATTAGTATCACTGAATGATAATTCTTTTATCTACAATACAGATGAGCTGAATGCTCAGTCCTTCTGTGTATTCTCACATGCTGCAGTACTGCAGAAAACTTTGTCATGAAATAAATACGCAAAACCCTCTGGAACCCTTTTTGATAATTGGTCATGCTTTGTGGCCCCAGTGTACAAATTCACTTTTTTTTAATTTTCCACAACTGAAACTTTTTTCTTTTTAACTCGCTGCAGTAGATTATCATAACTTCCACTAGTGTAGAGCTTTCAGACTGCAGCCATCCTCCATTTGCTGTCCTCTCTGGGGAGACTGGCCAACACTGAATTTTAACAGCCAAGAGGCAGCTGGTCACATAGCCAAACTCATGTGAATAATTCAGAGAGCTGACAGTCTCAGAATGGGATTGACGTACTAATGTAATCAGCCAACACATTTCACATTTTACATGAAAATCCTGTAATTAATTGGGGAGTTAGAGCTGAGGCACTGCGGTGCCAGTCTAGAAATGTTCTCCCACAAAGTTAGAGAGATGAAGCCATGGCGTGGGGTTTAATTGAGCATCCAGCATCTTCTACCTGTCTGAGAAACAGAAGTGCTGCCATGAACAGGATGAGAGCTCTCTGTGTGTTTCTGCTCAGGTAAAGGACGTTTACGAATTCAATTAAAAAGCCCTCAGTAGTTTAATGTTGCGAAAAGACAGAGGCCAGCAATCTTTTACAGGATCTCTTTTCTATCTAGCCTAAAACTGATACAGCATAAATACAAATAAATAAATAAATAAATAAATAAATAAATAAATAAATAAATAAATAAATAAATAAATAAATAAATAAGTTCTGAAAGGAGAAAATATTTACTACTCCAGCATGACAATGCCCCGTGCACAAAGCAAGCTCCTTGTCAAGATTGGACTGGAAAATCGTGAGTGTCCTGAACAGAGCTTTGTCCTCAACCCCACTGAAGAGCTTTTGGATAAACTGGACAGCTGACTGAACTCCAGGCCTTTTCACCCAACATCATGGCCTGATCTCACTATTGCTCTTGTGGCTGAATGTGCAGATCGCTACAGCCACACTCCAAATTCGAGTGGAAAGCCTTTCTAGATTTTCTTATCTGGAACGGGATGTTCAGAAATCACATATTGGTGTGATAGTATAGTGTCCACAAACCTTTGGTCGCATAGTGTATGTGTGCATATAGATATACATTTATGTATACATACACTATATTGCCAAAAGTATTCGCTCACCTGCCTTGATTCGCATATGAACTTAAGTGACATCCCATTCCTAATCCATAGGGTTCAATATGACATCGGTCCACCCTTTGCAGCTATAACAGCTTCAACTCTTCTGGGAAGGCTGTCCACAAGGTTTAGGAGTGTGTTTATGGGAATTTTTGACCATTCTTCCAGAAGCGCATTTGTGAGGTCACACACTGATGTTGGACGAGAAGGCCTGGCTCTCAGTCTCCGCTCTAATTCATCCCAAAGGTGTTCTATCGGGTTGAGGTCAGGACTCTGTGCAGGCCAGTCAAGTTCATCCACACCAGACTCTGTCATCCATGTCTTTATGGACCTTGCTTTGTGCACTGGTGCACAGTCATGTTGGAAGAGGAAGGGACCAGCTCCAAACTGTTCCCACAAAGTTGGGAGCATGGAATTGTCCAAAATGTCTTGGTATGCTGAAGCATTCAGAGTTCCTTTCACTGGAACTAAGGGGCCAAGCCCAGCTCCTGAAAAACAACCCCACACCATAATCCCCCTCCACCAAACTTTACACTTGGCACAATGCAGTCAGACAAGTACCGTTCTCCTGGCAACCGCCAAACCCAGACTCGTCCATCAGATTGCCAGATGGAGAAGCGTGATTCGTCACTCCAGAGAACGCGTCTCCACTGCTCTAGAGTCCAGTGGCGGCGTGCTTTACACCACTGCATCTGACGCTTTGCATTGCACTTGGTGATGTATGGCTTGGATGCAGCGGCTCGGCCATGGAAACCCATTCCATGAAGCTCTCTGCGCACTGTTCTTGAGCTAATCTGAAGGCCACATGAAGTTTGGAGGTCTGTAGCGATTGACTCTGCAGAAAGTTGGCGACCTCTTCGCACTATGCGCCTCAGCATCCGCTGACCCCGCTCCGTCAGTTTATGTGGCCTACCACTTCGTGGCTGAGTTGCTGTCGTTCCCAAACACTTCCACGTTCTTATAATACAGCTGACAGTTGACTGTGGAATATTTAGGAGCGAGGAAATTTCATGACTGGATTTGTTGCACAGGTGGCATCCTATCACAGTTCCACGCTGGAATTCACTGAGCTCCTGAGAGCGACCCATTCTTTCACAAATGTTTGTAAAAACAGTCTGCATGCCTAGGTGCTTGATTTTATACACCTGTGGCCATGGAAGTGATTGGAACACCTGATTCTGATTATTTGGATGGGTGAGCGAATACTTTTGGCAATATAGTGTATATTCATAAGAATAATTTAATGAGGAATGCATATCAGGAAGAGAGTGAAAGAAAGAACACTGATAATTTGTGAAATGAGAAATCATTTAAATGTAAATGAGTAATGAGTGGAATGCAAATTGTGTGTCACATATGAGCCGGGTATTTACACAGCATAAGGCATGAAAGTCAGTGAGATAATGAACCTCATATATCAAAGTTGTGTTCAGTCAAATGCAAAAGATTCCTTATTCATTCTTTGTATCTTTGACAATCTCTTTGATCAGAATCATATCTGGTCAGAGTGTGTGTGAATCTGAACAATTGATTTACAGTTAAACAATCACAATCAATACCCTCAGTGCTTATATCATACAGCATGTAGAATAGCATGTGTAATTTGATAAACAATAAATATAGAATTAATGTTGATCATTACAGTAGTGTACATGGGATCTTCAGGGTAAAATTTAGGTGATGGGTTTTAGTGTCAACATGTAATTTGTAATTGTGAATCAAAATAACCAGAAGTGAATCTTTAACCATTTATCAGTCCTTTAACTGACATACTGGCATATTAACATATAAGGGGTACCATGAAGAATGCAAAATCTTATAAAGCATTTGTATTCATCAAAAACGCTTGAAGATCATTACTTAAAGAAGACTATAACACATTTTTTCTCATGTGAAATAATTTGCCTGATGATGGAAATGTCAAATTGGATAAATGTACACTTAATTAAATCTTCAGAATCCCTTCTAATGAGATATCTTCAAACATTAACATGAATAAAAATGTACCTATAAGTAGTTCTAAAGCAGGTGAGGTTTTTTAAACCTTCAACAGCTTTACAGAAATCATATCATTTGCCCAAGCTTCATCTTCACCTTAAGAGTAGGGTTTATTACATTAGTATACCCAGCACTCTCATATTTACAGTCTGCTCAAACAGGTCAGGTGTTAAACGTGTTAATATCTCTATCAGCACAATGGCTAACCATCTCATTAATGTGACATTGATTGTGGCTGGAAAATAGGGAGTCAGGAGAGATGCTCCCACTCTTTCATTTTCACGCACCAACAGTAAACCTGACTATATGTTTCAGGTGATGGACATTGTTTTTTTATTTTGTAAAAAAAACAACTTAATTCAACATTGTGGTAAAATAGCCTACACCCCATGCACGGATTATGATTTCATGACCTCAAGTGAATATATTGTGCCTTCGTTCATTTGCGCACACAATTATCTGTCAGCTTGCAATATAATAAATGAAGCCCCAAAATAACACGATGTTCTGTACTATTTTCTAAGCTGTCGAATAATGAGGGCAGAAGTCATATTGTTAAATGAAATCTAATTTGCATGATTGATGTGATAATTACAACTCACACTATTCATGCTGCAATGTATTGGCAAAATACTAGATGCTTGTCAGATGTTTATTTTAAAGCTTGCCATCTTCTCATTCATGTACAATCATATTCATCTGTTTTTGTTTTCCATTTTTAAATTGTCTCTTGCTGTTATGCCACGAAAATAATAAGAATAAAAAAAGATTTGATTTTCTGCAGTCTAGATTTTCAGTCCCTGTTTTTTGGGACAAAGGCCAAGTGTTTGTGTATAAAAATCCAAATATCAAGAAAAAAAAACACCTTTTCTACCCAGGTGTTTTGTATAATATGAATTGAACTCCCAAAACATTGACATAACTGCATGAACTCATTTTAGGAATTCATGCAACTTTCATCAGTTAATTTTTGATTTTGGATTCAAGCCTCTTAAGCCACCAACTCTGATTATGTTCTGGTATTACAACTGCTTTTATTGATATAATCAACTCAGAATTGCCTAGCAACTTGTGTGCAATATGTCAGGCTTAAATTAGTTTTAAATATAATATAGCTTTCTGTAAGCCATGACATACTCTAGTTTTTCATGTTTCTCGTTGCTGTTAAAAGCGAGGTGGAAAGGCTTTAATTACCACAACTATAAATATTCAGGTCAGCAACCCACACATTCTGACCAAATCTACACACCAGGTTGTACAAATTAATACAGAAAAGGCTACATTTGAATAAAGTATCAAGTTCTATTTAAAAAGAAACACTTAATGTAGGTCACTGAGGTACATGTAAGATATTACTGTATTGTGGCATATACTCGAGGATATCTCACGTTTCTCAGGGATGTCTGCTCATAATCCTGCTCTCTTCCTAGGTCTAAGCAGTGACTCATGCTCCGAGTCAGCTAAAGAGCAGAAGCTTCTAACTCACAAAGACGATTATGGACTTATCCAATTTTGCCCTGCTACTGACTCAGCATTGTGAGCAGAGGGATGAAAGAACAGTCTGAGGGACATGTAATGATATAATCACTAAAGCAGTGAAATTAGTTCAATTTAAACATTACTGGTGGATACAGGGCAGGAGTGATGTTTGCTGAAATTTAACATCATCTTGACCTCTGAGTGCAGCTCCATAGCTTATTGTATTATAGTATTATTGTGCTCATTCTGGGCACTGGTTGCTGACCTGTTTCAAAAATTACCTAGACCAAGGTGACCCTGTACTATATTACACATTGGCTTGTCTCTATGGAGTTGACTATTTTTCCCGCACTGTTCACAAGCTGCTGCTTCTAGGTTATTCCACAAGCTGAAAATATAACAGCACAAAGTATATTAGCTTATTACTCATGGGCAGTTAATCTTGAACATCTGAATAATCAATTATTATAACTGATATACATAATTGAGAGAGCTGTAATTTGTGCATGGTTTCTGCTCCTGGGGACTGAGGAACGGGATATGCTTAGAAATAGTACATGGTAACCTTGGAAACATTCGTTTAAATTGCATATGCATATGCATTTAGGTCAGTTCCACATTTAAGACTTGAACACTCTGTATTTTAAGCCCTTATTTGAGTATAATATATCTCGCTATAGCTAGCTATGAAGCTTAATAGTAGCATATGGTATCAAATGGTTCTTGTATAAATACTACTTTTTAATGATAATGGAGTTGAGCATCTGTGCATCATAAATGTACATCTCTCTGCTTCTATCACTTGATGGAAAACTGAAAGTGGCATTATAAGTGCAATAATAACAAGTATTATGATGTATGTACAATTTTCCCCTAAGACATAATCGAACATATCGCCATTACACACAAGCTAGTGTAAGTGTATCGGATTATTCACTATTTTTAGCATTAGTATTTGTTATACAATGCTAATATTTTGGGTGAGAAAATCTCATACAAAACCATTTTGAATAAAAAATACAGTATACAATATCTGCTTCATTTTTCAAGTACTGTAGCTCTGCATGGCCCCTCCAGGCATTCACAATATAAGATAACAGCAAAGACTGAAGGCTGTTGCTCTACACATTGAAAGGCTATAGAAAAAACTGCAGTGTTTACTGTTAATAAATCATTTAAATCAATCAATCAATATCAATGTCAAATCAGATGAATCATCTGTATCTGTTTTTCTTTCAGTTGAAGCATCATGCTTATAAATGGTAATACTGAGTCTAAAATAATTAATGTAGCTTAAGTTGTATTTAATCACAGATGCTTGAAATATAGTAATAAAATTCCTTTTTCTTTATTATGTATAGTACAAATGTATGAGACTGAGCTGAGATTCAGGTGGTAAAAGCGCCTAGGTTGTGTTGACATCTTATATAGTGCTACAGATTGAATTAATTCCCTCGATAGGGTCATGACTTATGGGATGAGGAACTACAGTCATAATATTTTCTGACATTATAGCTAAATATAATTGTGAAGAGGTCCCACTGTGGTGGAAAGATTAAATGTAAGATAAATATATTCAAATATTGTAGAGAATCAGGCTAGATCAGAATGTCATATTTGCCCAAGGACTTTTTTAAGTTAAATAAAACTACAGTGTTAAATAATAATGTTGACTTACCAACTGTCTAGGAAAAATGGAGCAATATAGTACGAAAAAAAGAAATACAAATTTATAATATATATAAATTTATAATATAAATTTTTAATATTTCGTCTAGAAATAGCTCAGTTTCACTTGAAATTTTTTGTTTGCCAAACCAGACCTTGGCGACAGGCAAATTTTGTTGTTCTCATAATCCCAAGTCCCTTATACAAAGCAACCCTTCAGACCTGGTACAGATCTGTTAGAAGCTAGACAAGTTTCAGGCTGATTTAATCTAGTAAAAAAGATTATACTTTACTACTGAGATCTACTTTACACTTGCATTAATATTATTGGCTCATTAACATTTTTTAAAATCATTTATTCATGAAATCACTGCCTAATAGTGATGAGTTGTCTCATTAGCCTGTGTATATGTTAGGAGTTTAATGTCAAGTGGCTATTTTTATCTGTAATTATCTGTAATATCTGCAGCAGTTTAGTACTTCAAATATCTGTTTCTATATTGTTTTTGTAGATATTTATTGTTTAAAATCATTCAATACATTACAGGCAGCACTGTCAGTATGGTCTGTGATTGTGGCTCTGACAGTTCCTTAACCTCAGCTACATCATCCAAGTTCAAAATTGTTTCTTTAATCATTTAATCAATTAATTATTATTATTTTCACATCCAAAGAAATTTGGTTGTAATAATCATAATCATAATCATAATCATAATCATTATCATCATCATCATCATCATCATCATCTACATGCAGAGATATTTATATTCAAAATATATAATATGAAGAATTATTCAAATTATAAATTTCTGAACAGACTGGACTGACATGGTGTAAAATGGTTATTTAAAGATTAAATGATTTATCTGTTGGATATGTCTGTGGGAGGGTAGGATAATGTCTGCTTTAAAGGTGATATCTGCCTCTACGCTTGTGATATTACATCTCATTTATGTGTGCAGACGGTTACGTAGTCGTCTACACCATGTCTAGCAGTAAAATAATAGAGTTTAAAAAAGCCCTACTGGCTCAAACTGCAGACGATCATCTCTCACTTGAACTGCTTCATATATCATCTTTTTTTTTTTTTAAAGCTGACTGCTGACTTTAAGAACCCTACAGTGTTATCATGATATCTCAACAGCTTCTGACAGAGAACAGCACAGTGCAGCAGTAAGCTGACAACAGGACAGATGTTACATGTAAGGCAACATACTGTGTTAGGAACAAGATGCAGCCATCCAACCCTCTCACGAAGATGAGCACTGTAGTCAAATGTGCTGGCAACCAATAGTGTGCATCTGTTCTTGTGTTTATGCCCTCCCTCTCTCTCTCTCTCTCTCTCTCTCTGTCTGCCGTCTTCCCCTGGGTAGAACATTGTGCTCTAAGCAAAGTGAGACTGACAGATGCTCAAGTTCACCTTAAACTGAATTTAATTGAATTAGAAGCCAAATCACACAGACAGGCACGTTTGAGGCACCACGAGAAAATTAGAGGCACTTTTTAATTTTATTTACCAAGTCATGCAGATAGGTTTGCATGATGGATTTTAGAAGTAGGGAATATGACATGGGTGACTTCTTGACTTGTGTTTGCCCCGTGAAGGAAAGTAAGAACCCTAAAGACTGAAAACAATGACTTCAGATCAGTCACTTCTAAACAACAGACAAGTTGAATTATGTTGAATTAAAATGAATGGATAGACCTACAAATACCAGCAAATATCAACATGACACAAAGAAAATCTTCATTTCATAGTGTAGATGTTCTGAATTTTTGGTTTTGGCCAAAAAAAAAAAACCTGATTCTATCCTATAACATGCTTTGAAATGTTTACTTTAAGAAACCATAGGTATATTTTAATAAATCAGCTTTTTTTTAACTAACATTTGTGTTGAATCTTTCCTAGGCTGACTCTATCTTCCTGCAAAAATCATGTTGCATAAGAAGACAGGTTAATATATGCGGCATTAAAGTCAGTATGCATAAAGATGACACCTTGTTAAACTTTGATCAAGTTGTTAGGTAGTTATATGCCGCAGTGAAACAGACATAAGCCTTTATTTAAATTCAGTTTGTAATCAGATACCAGCTGTCACAATGTCTGTAGCGCTCCTGTGGTGTAGTATTGGAATCTTTAAACGCAATTTTCTCCCTTTCCTTTTTTGAAGGTAACAAGTTTTATTAAAAGAAAAAAAGCTATACTTCTCTATACTTTTTTAGTTTCGGAAGGCATATAGTTTTCAGAAACATATGTAGTAAAAAGTGTCCAAAGTTGACCATGTGGAATGTTTGCTCTGACCTCCACATCTGTTAGCCAGGTAAATCTTTGTAAGTTGTAATTCTATGCATTCTATGCAGGAGATCATGTGTTGTAAACATGCCTACTTGTATCTTACACCGATGACGCAGTGAGCTCTGTAATAAGATTTTCACATTTGAATAATGCTAGAAACCCCATCCTGATTATGTATCTTGAAGGTGGAACACAACATTTGAAAGACTACAGTGGATATTTGGGAGAGAAAGGGGAGAAGGGCAATCACTTGTTTTTATAAACGTAGTGACTTAATGATTCTAAGCAATAGTCAACATCAGGGACATTGTTAAAGCCAAGATCCTATAAATTCATATAAGTTGAACAATTTGCATGTCTATTATAGGCAACTCATCAGTAAGGACATGACTGACGAAGAGATACATTGGCCAGTTAAAGCAATTTGCTTCCCCAGCATGTCTTGAATCTTCCCCAGCAAGTCTTGAATCTAATTGGGCAGAAAGTGTGCATTATTTTTGTATAACAGCAGAGGTAGTGTTAGCTGCAACACGAACAAAAAGGCTTGTTCTAATAAATTATTGTTTCTACAGTAACAGCTCATACACAGGGTCTTGTATGGTGGACAATCAACATTATCCAAGACTAATAATAAATGGATTGGTATGCTTTTCATTATTTCTGATCTCTCTGTAAAAATGCATCCTGTGTGTGTGACAGAGAGAGAAAGAGAGAGAGAGAGAGAGAGAGAGAGAGAGAGAGGCTGATGGAATGTCTGTTTATTGCAGCTATAACTTAAGTGATATCAGGAGCGAATTTGTCTCTTAGCCGTTCCACAACATTATAAGCCATTAAACTGTGTGACATGGCATTCATTAATAAATTAAACATTGTGATTGTTGGCAAAATACTGTGGTATAAGCAGAATAACACAGTACAGACTGCTAGTACATAAAGATAAAGTGCTTGTGAGCTATGGAGAGTTTTTTTTGGTATGGCAACATGGAAAAAGCATAAGAAAAAAAAACTTTTGCTGGCAGATACAGCAATGTGTTAATTGCAGTGGGCTGTTGTTTTTGATGATTTGGAGATTAAAAGAAAGCAGGTACTCAGTTGCTTAGCCATGGTAATTACATTCAGGAAGTTAAGGAATGATAAGCACTCTTATATCAACCATAAGTTGTTATTTAGAACTAGTTTATATAGGTGCTAGAATTACACAGTTAATGCTGGGTTTTTTTTTTCCTAAGCTACTTAAAGAGTCATGACAGGTGTGAAATGATGAAGGCCACTTTAAAGCAAATTCATAGGCTGATTTTTGTACCTACTCTGTCCTTGCCCACAATACACATCAGCAATTATTCTGGTAAAAAAAACACTTTAAAAACCTCAAGTAGATCAAGTCTGCTTGCCAGAGTCCTCCATACTACATTTTATGAGGGCCTATCAGTTCTCAACAGTGCAAAAGCTGTTCTAAATATCCTCAACAAAGTTGCTGTAAACTACATAAATTGCAAGAGCGAGGACCTCAAGGCCAATCGACTATGTCAAGCACCACTGACAGCACATACACCACTGAAAAAAAATACCTTAGTGTCTTTGAGAAGACTTTTTCTGACAACACAAGTTTATGCTGTGCTGACTCTGTAACTCTGAATGAGATGTTATTTCATGCTCCTGACTTTGGGTGTGCATCAGAGCAATTTTTGAGGCACATAAGTCAGCCCCTGTCTCTGCAAATGGAGACAACAAAGGCTTTCTGAAATGGTTCCTAGACAGAGGCATTAGAAAAATAACTGCAGACCACAACATGCTACCACTCAAAGTGATCTGGGCAAAAAGGCCAAATTTCCCTAATGCTATGCAGGGTTTGAGTATTGAATCTGTCCCAAGAATGCACTTTAAGAAATGACACAACTCCAAATGCTTCTTTTCTAAAAAAAAATAATAATAAAAAAATAACAGAATAGAATAGAATAGAATAGAATAGAATAGAATAGAATAGAATAGAATAGAATAGAATAGAATAGAATAGAATAGAGGCCTTTATTTGTGACATTTACATTAGAGCACAGTGAAAATTTTTCTTCATATATCCTAAATAGGAGGTTTGGGTCAGAGCGCAGGGTCAGCCACCTCAACCTGAGGGTTAAGGGCCTTGCTCAAAGGCCCAACAGTGGCAGCTTGGCAGCGCTATGGCTTGAACCCAGACCTTCTGATCAACAACCCAGAGCCTTAACCACTTGAACCACCACTGTCAAATAATAATAATAATAATAATAATAATAATAATAATAATAATAATAATAAATGTTTGATGGGGTTTTGTTTGTTGAGACAGTGTCACTGAGACAAAGACAGGAGTCAGAGCTGGAGGTAGCAGAGCTGAAGATGTTGAGGTTCTCTTTGGGAGTGACAAGGTTGGACAGGATTATGAACGAGTACATCAGAGGTACAGCTCATGTTGGACGTTTGGGGGAAAAAGTTAGAGAGGCCAGGTTAAGATGGTTTGGACAGAGGAGGGAGAGTGAGTATATTGGTAGGAGAATGTTGGACATGGAGCTGCCAGGCAGGAGGAAAAGAGGAAGGACAAAGAGGAGGTATATGGATGTAATAAATGAGGATATGAAGCTAGTGGGTGCAAGTGTTGAGGATGCAGAAGATAGGGATAGGTGGAGAGAGATGATTCGCTGTGGCGACCCCTGAAGGGTAAAGCCGAAAGAAGAAGAAGATGGGGTTTTGTTTGTTTCTAATGTCCAAGCAGCATGTCCATGTAAGTGTTGACATTCATTCTGAAGGACATTGCAAGGACAAGGGGATCCAAATTGAAAAACATTCAGTACTGAGTGAAAACAGTCATCTCTGCACTCTGTTCAACATTTTACGGTCTGTATTTTCACTTTTCACAATATAGAAATGGCCTTGTTTTCATCAAATGCAGCAAGTTGCCTTACAGGCAACAGAGCTACTACATTCCTTTTATACTTGGAATTTATCTGTTCCAGGCTGTGCAATCGCACCAGACGACACTTTTCTGATTCTACATTTTCATCTGCAATGCTTTGATTTCAGTGCAGCTGTTGATGGCTTTTATGGATCTCTCACTGTCTATAAACCCTCAAGAGTTCAATCAGCCTGGTTCTAACAGAATTATGAATATTAAGATGTCTTCTCTGGGCCTTCCCCAGGAGGCCAGTCTTCTTAAAGTCATCATGAATTATAGCTTTGTTGCTTCGCTTATTGACTTTTCCCATGTTGTGTATCTTCTCGATCATTTCTCATTCTCTTGAGAACGACATAGTCATTTTAAATAATAAAACAGAGACAAAACAAAGCAAGAAACAAACAAATACATAGATATAGGTATAATGTACATACGTAGTACCCACACACACATACTCATATCACACACAAACATACATATGTATATGTTTAAATATTTACTTTAAGGTGTATGAAAATGGAATGACCAAAATGAATGAAATATCACCAAACGACACCATCAACCCAGTACTTGATTAAACTACTTTATTTCGAATGGTAAAGAATTTTTTTTCCATTTTGGTATGAAGTATCAATTCACCTGCTATAAATATATATTAATAGGAGATTTTCTTAAAGGTAGTGATAATATAGTAGGGAGGAACTACAAGTCATGATGCTTAAAAACAGCTTATTTTTGTGCTGTTTTTGTGCACAACATTTTTCGTCATGCTTGTGTTACACGCTGTTTTATCATGGCGATTTAGGAAATCTTTAGGAGTTCTCCATTCAGCCAGGGCAAAGCTTTCCTTCACTGCCCATTTAAGTGGAAAATCTTTGCCTTACAGCCTTACAGGATGGGTAGCATTTGTTGCTAGCATTCCCACTAATAACTATGTGATGGCTCAGATCAGGTATTATAATTGTATTGATTAGTTTGTAATAATTTATTTTGCTTGTAGAGGCAGTCAGCTGCTGCTTTGCTACTTTGCAATTGCTTACTGCTTCAGCCACGTTTGCTTTGTTGCTTCAAGCATGATTGCTTTGCTGTTTTGGCTGTGGATTCTTACCCGGTTTGGCAGTGGTTGCAGCTTTGACTGTAATTGCATTCGCCACTCCTGCTTCCTACTGGCTGCATCCGGTGGTGACTGTATTCTTGGCGCCAGACCTGCTGGTTTGCTCATCCTTCTTTGCCAGTCTTTTTGGGCTGTATTTGGGTGGGTTTCTGTCCTTTTTATTTCTGGTTGGCTGATCATAATGTTACTAACGTATTAGACTAAACAAATTGATCCTTTTACTTTCTAACCTGGTCAAATAACACTTTATGAATCTTCAAATAAAAAAGGGCAGCAAATATGTTTTGTTTTGTTTTGTTTTGTTGTCGTTACTGCTGTTATGCTCTTGTTATTTTAGGCGCTTAGCCTAGCCAGTATCCTTACTAATGTGGAAGGATCTGGTCTGAAATGCACAGGGATTTCAACAATATTGCTGTGGGGTTTTATTATGTTTTGCTGTGGTCAGTACATGGTGTGGATTTTGTTCGGCTTCTGTGAGTGAAATTGGATGGTGGTGTACATTGCACAAAAGTATTGAGTAGTTTATTGCTGTTTTGTCCCCCTTGAACATCGGCCTCATACTCCACCACTGATAGGGTGGAATATTGCTGGAGATTACCTAGGTGATTTATACTATTGTAGCATTATAGTGAACAAAACTTTTAATGATTTTATGTGATTTTTCTAACCTGAAGCGTTCATGTTGATTTCTTCTTTAGAACATCAAAAGGATTCTTCCTTTTCTATATATTCACTTAGGTGTTTGTTCACTCTCTTGTCAGTTTGAGACTGGACTACTGCACCTCGCTCCTGCTGGTCTGCCTCTGAGCCCAATTCATCCTCTGCAGCTGATCTAGAATGCCGATGCGTGAATTGTTTTCAACCTTCCTAAGTTCATCGCTACGCTCCCTCCACCAGCTTCCTGTAGCTTCTCACATAAGCTTTAAAACACTGATGCTTGCCTACAAAGGCAAAAACCGAACCAGCAAAAGTCACTGCACTAATCACAACCCTGCACTGCACCACACTCCCTCTGATCCTATAGCACTGCTCTACTGATCCCCCTCATCTCTCAGGGTAGATTTACATTGAGACTTTTCTCTGTTCTGGCACCTAGGTGGTGAAATGAACTTGTCCAAACAGCTGAGCTCAGTCTTTAAATGAAATGTTCACTACCTATTCCTGAGGTGACCTACCACTTCCTGAGGTACTTAAAATAGCACTTAAAACCTACAAAAAAAGGTGCCTATGGATTTCTTGTTATATTACCTCCCCAACAGAGTTTTTAGACTGATGGTCTAAAATTTTTAGTCAGTGACCTAGTGAACCGGTATCGATGTATAAATTGATAGAGATTTCAAAGCACTTCTGTAAGTCTCACTGGATAAGGGCATCTGCCAAATGCTGTAAATGTAAAAGTAAATGTAAATGATGTCTAAAGACCTACCTCTTCCTGTACTTAAATTACTTAATGCACTAAAAAAATTAAATAAGCTTGTGCTGTCTGTGTGCTTGTTTCACTATATAATCTACCCAACAGAGTTATTTGTTTAGACTAACAGTATTCTTAGTCCATGACCAAGTGAACCAGGATGTATTTATTGTTAGAGACTTCAAAGCACATCTGTCTCTCTAGATAAGATGTCTAACAAATAGCATAAATGTAAATGTAAATTTTTTTCTCTCTACTTTTATATTATTGATTCACATCTACATTTGTTTTCTCTAATTTGGTTGAAAGGCTTGTGACGCCAGAGACACACTGTCATTGTTCAGAATAGAAGTCAATTAAATAAATACTCTGAGTGAGATTTCCTCAGGGTGGCATAGTCACTAGCCAGATTTTATCCTTCTTGTACTGGCCAGTGGTGCAGTCTTTAAAATTGCGACACCGACACGTATACTTCTCCCAGTGGAGGGTCACTTTGTTAAAATCTCACCTAGGCAAGTCAAATAGGGACACAGTTAGATCAATACCTGCTCTGTGAAGGTGACCTCTTCCTCCAGTCCAAACTCTCCTGAGATATGCACTGTTCGCGCAAGCCAGGTGTACTCTCTATCCAACAATTAATGACTTAAGCTGCACTGCTGTTACAATCTGTCTCTCTGTTTGGTGGTTTGTTAGTGTTCTTTCTCACACACGCCAGTGACCGTGTGAGTGGCACCACTGTATTCAGCTCAGCTATCAATCACAAGACTACACAGAGACCTGAACATCTGTCAACTCAGAGAAAAATGCTTCCTTTAATGACCACAGGCAAGGATAAGCACTGCATTCTGAGGCAGCATGGCTAAAGAGAAGCGTTCATTCAAGAAACGCTAAGTCAATGAGTCTACTGAGACTGTTTACAAGATGCTTTCAGTGTATCCATAAATGCACTGGTATTCTCTCCCTGTATCTCTTTCTCACTCTCTTTCTCTCTAGCTATCTATTCATCTGCACATAAAAAGATATGACTGGTTAATGTTATGGCAAAGGGTAGGGTGAGAAAGTAATAACGTTTTCTGATTCAAAACATCAGTGTTGCTCATTGCAATTCAGATGAATTTTTCATGAGCATAAGTTGCAAAGAGCATTCACTCATTTAATGACAAGGAAAGATATCTGACTACATCTAGTACCCTTGTGACATTTTAAAATAAAAATGCGCTAGTACATACTCCACCTACTTTGCTATATCAACAGGATAACATATATAAGTTACATTCTCTCTTATTATTAATTTAGGTTCAGCATTCTTTTATCCTGTGTGCGATTTATACTTCTGAATGCATACTTACTACAGCTTGGGGGGGGGGGGGGGTCATCATCAGCGGGCAGCCGCAGAGACTGCTCTCTCACGTTTTGGTTGTGCTGCTGCTTCACTGGAATGAACCTGAGTTACCCTTTGTTCCTGGTGGCTTTTAGATGATAGCATACTTAGTCAAAGTACATTGTTGTGAATATGAAGAGATGTGTGCTGAGAGTTGCTCTTATTAAGTCCAATAAAGAATTCATTCTATGCCATTTTAGTGGTCTAGCAATAATGCAGAGCCTGCCAGGCTTTAGACATTTACCTGAGAGGTGTACAATGAAATATAATTAATCATGCTCAAGCCCATTGTGTACATTTTTCACACTACTGCTGACTTTTTTCTTTTTTTATATAAATGAACTCATTAATGAACAAATGAAATATTCCTAAAAAAAAATCCAAAAGATGCTTTTAGATGTGCTGTCATATTGACCACTGTTTTATTTTATTACAGACTGACCACAGCATGACTAAATGGAAAAACTCCATTAAACCATATTAATGCTCAGACTGCAGCTACGAGTGATTTTTTGAGTGAGTGTCACACTGATGTAGATGTTCATTAGTCATGCACTAAAAGCGGCACTGCTGTTGAGTTTATTAACACCGGCGCTTGTTTTAATCAAACTCTTTTTCTCATCTATTTTCAATAGTGTTCAGCCCCAGAGGATTTCACATACTGGGTTGCTTAAAGTTTGTGTAATTTCTTAAAAAATACTGATTACATAAACTATTCTAATATGACTCTCAGCAAGAAGAGGCTGTCATATTAATCCCTGGATAGGTCATTGAATTGTGACAACATTTAATTGTTTTAGTTATTTCTTTTTCCCTCTCTCACACACTAGTAGGTTTGGTGTAATTTCTATGGACCATATATACAGGAATCCTGTGGGAGAACAGCTGCAGCTGCTATGCATTCAATTTTATAAACTCTACTATTAGTCCTTTATCAAAGTCAGAAACATTGAGCATTCCTTTGATGGAAAACAATAAATCTCAGATGAATGCATACATTATAACACTAAGTTTTAATAAGATCACCATAGCACTGTGCAGCACCATCATAAACACAAATCATAACCCCTGCTGACATGGAAACCTCCTCACTCCAGAGCTGCTTAAGAGAATGCTCAGTCTTGACACAGAGTGGCAACACACACACATACACACACATGTACATGCTGATGGATTCTCTGAAAGGCAGTATTTTCCACTTTGAAAGCATGAGATTGGTTTCCAACTACAGCCTATGCAATTATTTTGTATCCAAATAAGATTGAAAACAGTATCTCCATAACTCTAGATTGCATTACAGAAATACATTCTATCCTTTTCCCAATGGTATTTTTTAGAGTATCAATATTCACACAGAAAGGAAAGGAGATGAGAGGAACAAGGACAAATAAAAGAGAAAAAAAGGATAGATAGGTAGAGGTATTTTTATATATTATATGATGATCAAGGGTTTAAAAGAAAAGCTCACTGCAATGTGACTTGTGGTGCAACATGAACCCAAAGCACTGTAACTCAGACCTTTTATGCTTTGTCCATTTAGAGCTAAATTTAGGAATAAATGTCAGGAAGAACATTTGCATTTAGTCTACCATTTCAAGCAAAAGAGAAGCTTAGACATTTAGAGGATAAGGGAAAGGTACAGTAAAGAATGAATGGTCCAATAAAATATGAAATAAACAAATAATGAAATAAACAAAATAATGTCAAAATAAAATAATTCGCAGAAGACTTTAAATGAGACGTGTGGATTTGTGAATTTCATGAAAATTCAATTCATTCCAAAAAATGTTTTTGGACATAACATATAAGTACTCACTAAGCTTTAACCCGTTTCATTCACAGGAGTTACTTGGTCATGCTGAAATTGGCACTGATCTGTTCAAGTTTATTAGTATTACAATGTCAAGCTTTTGTTGCGGTGTTTCATTTGTTGTGTGTTACAGCCTCACTGTTCGGCTTCGTTTTTTACCTTGAATTTTGTAGTTCATGATTTTTGTTTTTCACAATTTTGGTTGCCTGTATTTGTATTGAACTTTTTAAAATAACTTGTTTATACATGCATCCATCTTCACTTTTTAAATTTTATTCACATATGTATGTCATTTACACTACCAGTCAAAAGTTTTGACACATCTTCCATGGTCTTTCCTGATGTTTATTTCTTTCTACATTGTAAAACAATGCTGAAGGCGGCTGAAATACACAATAATGTCCTTTGAACAGTTGATATTGAGATATGTCTGCTGCTGATGCTCTGTAAAGCCTTCATAACGGCTCTAATCTGAGGTGCTGTTAATTGGTGATTTCTGAGGCTGGTAACTCTAAATGAACTTCTCCTCTGCAGCAGAGGTAAGTTTTGGTCTTGCTTTACTGGGATGGTCTTCATGTGAGCCAGTTTCATCATGGTGCTTGATGGGTTTTGCAAATGCACTTGACAATACTGTTCTTGCAAGAACTATTCCAGAACACCTGACCTTCGTGTCTTAAAATAACAACTGACTGTTGTTTTTTGTTGTCATTACATATGGATTACCTAAGTCCATGTGTGTTATTTCATAGTTTTGAAATCTCCAGAATGTAAAAAATAAATCCCTAAACAAAAAACACTGAATTAAAAGGTGTGTCCAAACTTTTGACTGGTAGTGTACACACAAACTTAATAAACATTTTGCGTAGTTATTTCATATAAATGACTTATGGGACAATAATGGTGTGCTATAAAAGGAGGAAGAGTGTGTGTAGTGGTAGTAGCACACTGCAGTGGCTCAGCTGCATTACTGGAGGATTTAGTACAGGCCAAGCTTAGGAGGATCTCTTTTGCAGTTTGCTCATTTTGTTGTTTTTAAGCTTTCTGTGAGGTTTGTGGGCATCACAAAACTTCACGGTAATTTACAGTGATTGTTTTTTTGTTTTTTTTATCAGCCTATACATATGAGACTCTACATTACCAAAGCTTGTAAATCTGATTTTGTAAATGTTTTGTTTGCTTTTTATGCAAATGCCTTCATAAAAGATTGATAAATGAGGTCCATTATATCTATTATTTCGAAAGTTGTAAAAACATGCAGATCTAGAGCTGGGTTAAGTAGGTTTGATTTTTATCTGTAGCTCTGAACTTAGTTTTGCTGTGAATAACCTCAACAAATATATAAAAAAAAGGGATTTACGGGCAGATCTCAGTGAACAATTACTGATGGCAGTCTGATGTTTAGTTGCCCACTGACACAGGTGCTGTAAAGCCAAAAGTAGGCTACTTGCTTTGGAATATGACCAGTCTTTCTGGTGATCTATTTATTATTCACAAAGATTTTGTTTGTTTTTTCCCTGACATCCATGAATACTAATGGTACGCATGATAGCAGTCTTCAGAAACTGGAAAACACACAATATATACGCTTGTCAAGGCTAGTCCATTCTCATTATTTTCACTAATTTCCATGCCTTCTTGATATTTCGCAGAATGCAAAGACAGACAGAAGGGCATGGCATTTAAACAGATAAGAAAATCATGAGAACCAACACCATGTGTCAACAATACATTTGCTTAAATTTTGACATTTTGTTTCATACAACCTGCTGTTTGGGTTTGATGGGATCATATTGATCCATCGTGTTCAGAAGATATGTAACTGAAAATAAGGTTTTTCTTTAAAATGGTGATGTTTGGAAAGATTCTGTCTGCTGTTTTTTAACAGAGAAAAGTGAATGGTAGAAAGAGAATACGAAAGGAAATATAAAGCTTTAAGCTTTCCCTGAAGTTCCCAGTTCTGGGTTGGTCAGAGAATTGTTAAACACTGTATGGCAAAACGTTTGTGGATACCTGACCATAACACTCATATGTACTTGCTGAATATCCTATACCAGATTCAGTCCCTCTTTGCTGTTATAATAATCTCCACTTTTCTGAGAAATCTTTCCGTCATATTTTGAAGTGTGGCTATGAGGATCAGAAAATTCAGCCATAAGAAAATTAGTGAGGTCAGACACTGATATTGGATGAGGAGGCCTGGCTTGAGCACAGTGAGCATTTCAGGTCATCACAAAAGTGTTCAGTTGGGTTAAGATCTTAGTTCACACCAACCATGGTAAACCATGTGTTCATGGAGCTTGCTTTGTGCACAGGGATATTGTCTTGCTGGAACAGATTTGAGCCCCTTAGTTCCAGTGAAGGGAAAGTGTACTGGTACAGCATACTAAGACACTCTATACAATTGTGTTCTTCCAGCTTTGTGGCAAATGTTTGGGAAGGAACCATATATGGGTGTCATGGTGAGCTGTCCACATACTGAGCATTATAGTGAAGCAAGTGTATACTGGGCTATATAGTGTAGCAAGGTGCACAGTAAGACCCTAAACAAAGTACAACACACCTGAAAAGCTGCCTGTGTGAACATCATAATGGAGGATCACAAATTGGGGATGAAAACGAAATTAAAAATGGGCAGAGCACTTCATAGCAATGGTGCATGAATCACCTAATGGATACACTTCTATTATTCAAATAACAGATGGGAACTACATCCTGCTTTCTCATCAGCAATTTGAGGTATGGGAAAGTATTTTTTTTCACATTTGATTTGAAGGTGTAACAACTTACACATGGAAGTCAGTTACTATAGAGGTGCCTAACTCCATATGTTGGCCTGTAATATTTATTACAGTTTATATCACATAAGCTTTAATATCATATCATATAAACTTTTTTAAACATCACAAGAGAGTTCAAAATGGCTTCAGCAGTAGCACTGGCAAACACAAAAGATACAGTGACGCACAAGAAACTAGAACAAAACCTAATCAATGGATAAAATGGATTAATCTGCCAAACTAGCAGAGATTCATGGCCACATTGTGTCATTTTTATCAATCCATTCCATCTTCATATTGTATCTTTGTATAACAGTGACCTATTAGCTCATTATGCATGCTGTCTGTGGCATGCCAATATGCCCTCTTTGTACTTACATTAAGCAAATTATTTATTGTCACAGGCCTTCTCTGTCACATTTTTGTGACTCCATCTATTTGGATCCTTGGATCTTTGCACAATTTGACTGAGTGTCTTTCATTAGCTAATGAGAAGAAAATATGTCTTCCATCACTGAAAACACAATCATCAACGAAATATATCATGTCACTAATTTTGACAAATGTTTAGAAGGTGCATAAATGTGATTACAGCCGTAAAATGGATTTCCTTCAGTTTGTGTGTGTGATCCTGTGAAAATGTGCAACTATGGGATCAAACAGGAAGTAAGGAATAGGGAATAAATAAAAAATAAGTTGATTTACTTTTGGTAATATGCTGACTTCACTGATAAGGATGCAGTCTGTCACATTGTACAACTGTAATTTGCTTACATAGATACAGCAGGGTGCTCAGCCAAAAACAGACAGGTCACATAGTTATATTTAAATGCGATTATAGGTCATGGGTCAAATAGTTTAATCTAGATGTGATTATAGGTCATAGGTCAAATAGTTTATTCTAGATGTGATTGGAGGTCATGGGTCACATAGCTAAATCTACAGTAGATGTAATCAAGCTCATGGGTCAAATAGTTGTCTACAGTAGGTGTCATTAAATGTCATAGGTCACAAATTTAAATCAATATACTATTGTTTCCTGGGGTTGTTATATATTTTATTTTGACACTGTTTTATGATATAGTTATTTGCATTTTCACAAGACTCAAAGGACAACAATAAGCTTTTACATTTGTGCCCCAAGAGCTAATACAAGGTGGAAGCTTGGTGCACTGAAACATTGTGATCACTGGTGCAGGTGGAAAGTAGCAGAAATGGCCATGGCCATTTAATTTATGGCATTTGGCTAACACCCTTATTAAAAAGCAACTTACATTCTATCTAATCTTTTATACAACTGAGTAGTTGAGGGATTATATCCTTGCTTAAGGGCCCAGCAGTGGCAGCTCGGTGACCCTGAGATTTGAACATACCTTCTGAGCAGTAGGCCAACATCCACTTAACCACACTTCCCTTCCCTACTTCACTTAGATGAATACATTAAGAGATGTTGCTTCTGTATCCAATCAAATCAGCTCCTCTTATTCTCTGAGAGCAAACACAGTGCAGCACAGTGATGCTTTCATAATGATGTACCATTCCACTGTCTATACATTTTAGTGATATAAATAACCAGCTGGCTGAGAGGTTAATGTTTTCCGTCTCTGATTTTAGAATTTATGTTAATATTTTCGTGTTCGTTTGACACGAGAGAGAATGTAAAATTGCAGCATTCTGATCGGATGTGAAGTGTCCATTATGATGTTTGTATTTTAGCAGCACTGATATTCTGACTCTTATGTAAATACAGTAATGTTATTTTGGATTTATAATGGCTTTATATGGGGTTAAAACACCACTTCTAGGCATGTAAAATGCAGCAGGATAGATGGATGCACACTTAAATAGATACACCAGTTAAAACAGAAGCATGTATCTAACTAAAACATGCCTCATTAAAGCTTTCGGTATGAATTGGCCTTTATAAGGCTAGTTTAATTACATCATTTTTTTCTTATTGGTTAATTATTAAGTAATTAAGTCTGTTGTCGCTTGTTAGAATTTGGGTACAATAGAAAATTTATATTGAAGTGGGGTGATATAGATAGTGAACATTCACAAGATCAAGTAGTGAGAATTAAAGCAGGGTCTTATAATGCTAGGCTAGAAGTCAGGAAAAATACGATTTTATCAATGCTAATGCTACTTTCACTCCTCACTGGAAAAATGGTGTTGCAATATAATCAGTAAGGGCTCGAGGATCATCAGCAACTGTATATCAGACAAATCTAGTACCAAACATGTATAATTCTGTTTTTTTTAGTATTTAGTGTACTACACTCTTTTGTGTAGCTTTGCTACTGATAGTGGATGTACAGTGTATCATCAGCATAGAAGTGCAAGCCAACATTATGTTTGCAAACAGTATGTCCAAGGGGCTAGAACCACATGAGACATCATAGTGTAACACAGTAAGCAAGCAGTTTAGACAGTATTGGATTCAGATCATTTTTGACTGGTGCTTTCTGAAACAGGGTTGCTGTGGTTGTTGATTATAATAAATAGCAAAACATTATGTAATTCTGTAATCATTCAGGTTGTTTGTTAGTAATTTAATAATATATTCTGTTTTGTAGAAAGTGATTGTTAATTCTAGCATGGAGCATTTTCAAGTGATTTAAGAAGCACAATTGGTCACCTAACCAACTTAATGTTAACAGACAAACAAACAAACCAAAAAGCACATGCTGCATAATGCAAGCAATCAGCAAACCAGCTTTAGCACCAGGGATTTGGTTTTCATCAGGCCAGCAATAATCAACATAAATCAGATTGGAGCATCACCAAATTTCTTTTTAGCTTTGGGTTTTCCAACTCAGTTTGGTTATTACCCTGGACAAACACACTAATCAGTTAATTACCAAAGTCTGTTGTTTTTGGATTTGAAACCCTGATGCTTTTAGCTTACTGCTAAACTGTAATCATTATTGCCCTTTTCCATCCATCCAGGGAACCTGGAGCCTTTCCAAGGGGACTCAGGTTGAGGGACAACCTGGACAGCCTACCCATCACAGGTAGCAAGCACATACACACACAGGGCAGAGGCAGGAATCGATCCCCTAACCCCTGAGGTGTGAGGCACTAAGCTAAGTACCACCCCCACCATTGTCCTTTTGATGAGAAATGAAGAATCATTTCTGCTAAGGTCTGGAGAATTTTAGAAATCATAAATGTCTTGTTTCTTGGGTTTTCTTTGGTTTGCAAAAAATAAAAAAAAATAAAAATCTGAAATTCTTCTTATTGCTGTCTGTCAAGCTTGAAAAATAAGCTACTCTTAAACACAAGCCTAAGGATAATTAATGAGGGGTGCTTTCCAAGCTTTTACAGGAAACCTCCAGCCTATTTTCCTACTTTCTTCATTAACACTGTTTACTCCTTTGATGCTGTGCAATTGTTCATTGTGTCATGAGACATATCTTCACACAATATTGTTTTATTTCTTACAAAATGGTGCTACACATTGCAAGTCAGACTTCTTGAGGTTTAGTAGGTACTATAGGTTATTACTGCTTTGGCTATAGAGTTAGTGTATAAAGATTCTCCCTGTTTAAGTGAGACCTCTGAATGCAGCTTTGTTCACAGGGACTGGAAGTATCTTGTTACACAGGTGCTAAAAGTCTGAAAACCAATAATGTTCACAAAAGGAAAAAGGCCCACTTTCTCTGTATTAATATTAGATCACTAATAATAATAATAATAATAATAATAATAATAATAATAATAATAATACATGCCATATTTTTTCTATATAATACATACAAAAAGCAGTTCAAAGTGCTTTACAAAATGACAATTATACAGTATGAAATGGTAACAGAATACAGTAAATGGCAATGGATAAGAAGGTTGTGTGTTCAAATCCAACAACTGCCAAGCTGCTACCCCTGGGTCTTGAGCAAGGCCTCTAACCCTAAACTGATCAGTTGTATAAAATAAGATGTATGTAAGTCGCTCTGGATAGGGGCATCTGCTGAATGCTGTAAATGTAAGAAAGGTTATTCAGTGTATTTTAGTATATATTTTATTTAAGTATATATATTTTAAGTATATATTCTGTTCTTTTCTACTCCATTCTAGCATATATTCTATTCTATTCTATTCTATTCTATTCTATTCTATTCTATTCTATTCTATTCTATTGCTTATTTTCAGTAACACCAGACATCATCTGTATTTATGTACATCTCCTATTTATGTACATTGACACCTCCATGGTGTCAATGTGCATAAATGTGCATCAGGGTTATGTTTATAACTATGTGCAGCTGGTTTCAGTCATATTTCTGTAAAGCAAACAAAAAAATCAATTATTTAAGCAACATAAATAGTCTTCGGAGTGAGAGATGTAAGTTAACACCGACACTAACAGGAACACTTCAGAGATATTTGTAGGGTTAATGCTACTCTGTCGTTATCAGTTTTAGGACAGAATCTTGTCTTGGCTTGTTCCTGTATAATGTTGAACGGAAAAACTAATTCTGCGGGGTGTTTCACCTGCAGCAAAGATCTTAGCGTGACTATGATCAAGAGTAGAGTTAGTATAATTAGCTTATTTGCAATCACAGTTCTTGAAATTGTGATCTTATCATCTAAATAAAAAGGAGTTTTTCAGTCAGCTTCACTCTGTTTCAACAAGGCTTGTTTGACAACAAACTCCCATTCATGTTAGATTCCTTGCTTGCCAACATTGTCCATCTGTGTTTCTTATATTTTCAAACAATGAACAACCCCAAAAGCTAAGATTATGATACTGTATAAGCCTCTGCTAAGAAATGTCCCATTTCATTACAGAAAATCTGTTATTAATCTGATGAATGCATATTCATAACCCATCAGAGTCTCCACACAAACAGACACACATACAAATACTAATAACTAATAACTCCTCTGATTATTTCTATCCCTTAGCCTCTAAGACAGACAAGCACAAATCTTGTTGCCAAGTAAATAGTACAAAACAAATAATAAAATAATTAGAAATTAAGCCATGCAAGATAAAAAAAAAAAAATCAACAAAAGAAAAAAAAAATCCCCCACAGATATTGGGCTTTATAAAATTTTGTTCTGCTGATTTTCTGATGTCCTGATAATAAAATTGAACTGACCTTTCAGTTTCGAACATAATTTGCCTGTAGGCTCTCAAGCTTGACCACGCTCCTGTTTCATAGTATGTATTCATGTAGTTATTAGTGTTTATAATTTTCTCTTGTGCAGGCCCAAGAACAGACCCCCCATATCCCACAAACCTTAAACGGTCAGGGGTGAAAGCCTTACTATTTTTCTCCACATGAATAAATGATTGCCCTAATTACATCACATTTAGCTGCACCAGAAATGTCAAACTTCAAAGTGAAAAATAAAATGAATTTGTTCGAATAATGATACGTGTTAGTCGGATTCGTTTAAATGGAGACTATTCAAGCGAGGGTGGAATGAGGGTGAGGTGCCCCGCGCTGTGTCCTCCAAGCTTTGAAGCAAATGAATGTGAGTATCCACATCAGTGGGCTGTCTACCATGATTACCTGAACAATCTCCATCTCACCGTTCCTATGGTTGTTCTGTACACCCAAAGGTTATTCCATTTTAAAGGCCGCATATATAGAACTTCTTACTGAAATCTGTCTCTCTTTTTTATCTTCATGAGTGCAGCAAGATGGAGCTGGATGAATGGAGGTGGAGGTCATAAACTGGAGCCTATTTGCCACTGCTGATAAAGTCACCAATAGTGCATGTTTGCTCCTCCTAATACTCATGCAGCATTGCTAAGGAAAAACATTTTTTAAGTATAAGATGCTGGATGTCACTGAATTCAGTTGTAAGTCTTATGAATTTTCATTAATTTCTCTGTTTGATAAATAGATAAGAGGGATGGGGGGGGTTAGTAAATATAGGCAATAAAGCATAAATTAATTGTAAGTACACAACTGCTTATAGTTATTTGCTTATCTGTTCACAAGCAGTTTAATATTAAAGGAAATCACACGATATTTGCCAAGACCCAGTGCATCCCTTCATCTAAGGTGAAGGGAGTATCTGATGCATAGGTGATGACGTGATGAAGGACAATATAGGCTTGTTACCCAGTTGAACTTGAGAATGGCAAAACAACCGTAAGCACTTTAAATGGTTATTTCTGCTAATAATGTAACATAACACCAATGGCAACCTTCATGTAACTTTAACTCTTCCACATTAAAAGCAGAAAGGACTAATTGCATTTAATACAATATAATCGCCTTGATGTCACTTTTAATTGAGACTGTGATTGTCTGAAGTGGTCTCACTGTTGCAATGATTAGTAATAATACACCATTAACCCCTTAACCTTCTGCCAGCGACCACACCACCTCTCTCTTCTTACATGGCCTAATTGCAGCTTCCCTTATACGGATAAGATAACGCAATGAAATGCTGCGCTTCTGCCCCGAACCTGTCTGGATTAAATGTCTGTCAAACTGCTGCAGTTATAACAAACCATGTTTTGTGCCCTCGGATGTACTAGTGTTATCCTAAATAACTGTTCCATCCACATTCAAGTGATTTTCAAGCAATTTTTCAAGATTTTCAGCCTACGGCGAATATTTAGGGCCACCTGAAGTGCAGTATATTACAAAGTGATACAGGAGTAAACAGAACTGGATCTCTTGTGTTGCAAATAAAATGTATTTCCAGACTTGCTACTTGGCTCCAAGTCATTTGCTCAAATAAGAGAAAATGAAAGCTGTTCAATCATCCTTTCTAGCATAAATTCACAGGAAATAACAGCTTTGAATCAGTTGTCACAGTAATTAAAAGATGGTCATCATCATTTATCATTCGGGTGCTGGGATGACTAATAAATGTTAATGCAGAGCTATCAGTGAAACTTTATGGGTTTCCTTTTACGATTTATCATGATTGAAGAAGCAAACATAAAATCATACAATCACACTGTCATGTAATGACTCTTTAGAAACATTTATGCTACTTATCAGATCTTGTGAAATGTAAGTTGAATAGAGAGCTGGTTTAATGTCGGAGATAAAAACATAACAATATGTACAAAAAAGGTTATTGAACATTTTCTCTTCTTGCATAGTGCATGCTGACTTTAGTGAGACTGAAGTCACTTTCAAGTCACTCATATACACTATATTGCCAGAAGTTTTGGGACACCCCTCCAAATCACTGAATTCAGGTGTTGTTTTTCAGGGGTTGGGCTTGGCCTCTTAGTTCCAGTGAAAGGAACTCTTAATGCTTCAGCATACCAAGACATTTTGGACAATTTCATGCTCCCAACTTTGTGGGAACAGTTTGGGAATGACCCCTTCCTGTTCCAACATGACTGCACACCAGTGCACAAAGCAAGGTCCATAAAGACATGGATGAGTGAGTTTGGTAAGGAGGAACTTGTCCTGACCTCAACCTGATAGAACTCTAATTCATCCCAAAGGTGTTCTATCAGGTTGAGGTCTGTGAAGTTCCTCCTTACCAAACTCACTCATTTTTTGCATTATTGTGTATGTATTGGGACAGTATTGAAATTCATGTAACTTTGTTTAAAAAAATAAAATTAAATTAAATTAAATTAAAAATAATGATAATAGTCCTGCTGATTACAAAAAAAATACAATAGGTAAAAAAAATAAATGTAAAAGTCACATTTTTGCTTTAGCAGATTCATCAGAACTGCAGAACCGAACAAATGGATTTATCACACTGTGCTGAAGCCTGAGTAGAGGAACATTTCACACTTGTAATTTAGAAGTGGGGTTAGCACCACTTTTTACCTGGGGTTATGAAACTCTGTTCTGCTTTGTGGTGTTATCCCAGCATTGAGATACCAAACTTATATAGTGTGAAACAATGCAGTGTTAGAATTTTACACCTAGGTGCTTAGCAACAAAAGAAGACAAATCATCATATAAACTGTTCGCACGCTGTATTTATCCAATCATCGTTGCTGATACTGCAAATATAGGAATAGGAATGCTAACCTAGGGTTAGGAATGTACTGTGTGAAATGTCAGATTAGGAATAGACAGAATTAATTGCTTACCCAAGATAAAGTGTGAGCAAGGTGAAACGTGAAACAAAATAACCCAGGATTCCATTTACCCAAGGGTTACAATGATCCAGGCTTAACTATTTCAAATGTGAAATTCTCTAATATGAATCATGGTTTGAGACTGGAATGTGAAAGCTCTATTCCACTTGAGAGCTTTTCACACAAATAGTTAACCATAGGAAATGATCTATTACTTACTCCGATGTGTTTGTCTGCATTATATATTGCCTTAAAAAAGATTTCATTCTGTGGACAGACTTCTGCTTCATGTCACTTGACCAACTAAATTCGAGTTAATGCTTTTTCCTGGTCTTCATGAGTCAGAAACTCTATTTCTGCACTGTTCTGGACATGCCATCTTCTACCTTCACTTAAGCAGAGCAATTTATAGTGGCCAACCTTCTAGAGTGCAGATAATTTAATTCAGTCATGCATGGCATTACGTAAGGGTATTAAAGTGGTGAATTGCCTCCATATCATACACCATGTAGCCTATTTGTTAGCTCACTATAATGTAAAATATATAATACATCATCATAATGGAAAAATACATTATAATCTATGCAGAGATTAATATAAGGGTGATAGGGTCCAAAGACTTCATCCAGTACAGTCTCACTTTCATAACTTTCCTGAAACTAAAATTGGTCTCTCAGTCTTTCTCTCTTGCTCTGTCTTTCCCTGTCAAGCTATATGTCCCACTTCCAAGCTTCCAGTGTCCTGACTTTCCAGAGTGACCACTTCATCTTTCTGGACCTGCCTGATCCATCCAGACACTCTACCACTGGTTGGAGTCTCGTCGCTTGGTGGTGCACACTGCTTCTGTGGATATACCTGCGTGGACAGCCTGTGACCAGGAGACTGCTGTGGACAGAACCATTTGGAGACTATCAAACCATCACAGAACTGCCACTGCATCTGTCATCTTGCGACAGCAAGGAATTAGTGTCTATAATGAACTCAGAAACTACACTCACCTATTACTTCCTCAAGAGCCCTTGCTGTTGTAGAAAGGAAATTATTTACATTTACATTATTTACTGTCCAATGTGACCCAAATGATGATGGGTCCCTTTCTGAGCGTGGTTCCTCTTAAGGTTTCTTTCTCATATCATCTCAGGGAGTTTTTTGTTGCCACCGTCACCTCAGACTTGCTCATTAGGGATAAAATGGGGATAAAATAGTAATAATACTTCTGTAAAGGTGTCCATTGTTAAAATCACTATACAAATAATTTGAATTATATGAAACCTGTAATATTACTAAATGAATAATACTTAACGTTTGTTGTTGTTTGTTTGTTTGTTTTTATTGAACCTGGTCTTAAAGAAATGTCTGGAAAGCAGTTTTCTAATTGCAAATGATGATTTAAAAATGGACTAAATCGCTTTTTAGATGCTTACAAAAAGGAGAAAGAGGTCAAAAGGGCAGAGAACAACGTGTACTGACTCAGACCACAGAGGAACTTCATTTCTATGAAACTGCTGGACTACTGAGCAAGATGTCAGACACTGTGATCTCACACTGCCCCCTGCTGGATATAACGACATATTTATTTTTGCGTATGCTTTGCACTCTAATGAATGAAGTGATTGTGCACTGGTCCTAGCAATTATTCATTTCTGTATTTGCATTTGTTTGCTGTGTGCTGTAATGAAACCAGTGTTTTGGGAAAAACAGAACTGCAAGACTTAAAAACTGGAAGTATAAACAGTGCCTAAGTTTAGGCTTAAAATATAATTCATAGTAAGTGTTTCTAATTTTTATTTACATTTATTTTACAATATTTATATAAGCAGTGCCAATAACTGTGTAGCTGACTAGAGATTATTTGTCTTACTTATACTAGCACTGTATATCGAGCTTTTAATCTGTAGTATTGACTGAATCAGTTTTGTAACTTGCAAATAATACAGTTCCTTAGTGATAATGGCTCGTTTAGCTTCTTCCAATTTAATTGCCCTTCTGTACCTTTTGAATGGCTCTAGTAGTGATTAAACTGGAGTGAATCATAGCTCAAAGCAATAACAAACCTGTCCTGTCTATCATAAAATATCCAGATGGCATAATAAACTGGCCAAAAGTAGACCTAGATGCTGCCAACATAAAGCCCAAAATACATCCAGAGACTACGGCACCAGCCTGAAGTTGGTGGTCCTTGAAAAAGCCTAGAAGATGGCTTGAAAGTGTCAAACTGCCTGCTGTGGATGAGGCATGAAACATCCATGGGTACACCTATGGATCATTTTGAACCAGATCATTTTGTACCACAGCAGCATAAACCCAATGACTGAATTTACAATCAACAAAAAATCTGAAAGAAAAAGATCAGAAAAGACCACTCAGAGAAGTTAACTTCATTCAAACCTTGGTATTTAAGTAGCTCTGGGTGCAGGACACATAAAGTGGCAAGGATTGCATACAGGTCTGTTAGAGAGTAGTTCACACACACACACACACACACACACTATATGTATGTGATTTCAGCTATATATATATATATATATATATATATATATATATATATATATATATATATAGCTGAAATCACATACATATAGTGTGTGTGTGTGTGTGTGTGTGTGTGAACTACTCTCTAACAGACCTGTATGCAATCTATATATATATATATATATACACTATATTGCCAAAAGTATTCGCTCACCAGCCTTGACTTGCATATGAACTTAAGTGACATCCCATTCCTAATCCATAGGGTTCAATATGACGTCGGTCCACCCTTTGCAGCTATAACAGCTTCAACTCTTCTGGGAAGGCTGTCCACAAGGTTTAGGAGTGTGTTTATGGGAATTTTTGACCATTCTTCCAGAAGCGCATTTGTGAGGTCACACACTGATGTTGGACGAGAAGGCCTGGCACTCAGTCTCCACTCTAATTCATCCCAAAGGTGTTCTATCAGGTTGAGGTCAGGACTCTGTGCAGGCCAGTCAAGTTCATCCACACCAGACTCTGTCATCCATGTCTTTATGGACCTTGCTTTGTGCACTGGTGCACAGTCATGTTGGAAGAGGAAGGGGCCAGCTCCAAACTGTTCCCACAAAGTTGGGAGCATGGAATTGTCCAAAATGTCTTGGTATGCTGAAGCATTCGGAGTTCCTTTCACTGGAACTAAGGGGCCAAGCCCAGCTACTGAAAAACAACCCCACACCATAATACCCCCTCCACCAAACTTTACACTTGGCACAATGCAGTCAGACAAGTACCGTTCTCCTGGCAACCGCCAAACCCAGACTCGTCCATCAGATTGCCAGATGGAGAAGCGCAATTCGTCACTCCAGAGAACGCGTCTCCACTGCTCTAGAGTCCAGTGGCGGCGTGCTTTACACCACTGCATCCGACGCTTTGCATTGCACTTGGTGATGTATGGCTTGGATGCAGCTGCTCGGTCATGGAAACCCATTCCATGAAGCTCTCTGCGCACTGTTCTTGAGCTAATCTGAAGGCCACATGAAGTTTGGAGGTCTGTAGCGATTGACTCTGCAGAAAGTTGGCGACCTCTTTGCACTATGCGCCTCAGCATCCGCTGACCCCGCTCCGTCAGTTTACGTGGCCTACCACTTCGTGGCTGAGCTGCTGTCGTTCCCAAACACTTCCACGTTCTTATAATACAACTGACAGTTGACTGTGGAATATTTAGGAGCGAGAAAATTTCACCACTGGATTTGTTGCACAGGTGGCATCCTATCACAGTTCCATGCTGGAATTCACTGAGCTCCTGAGAGCGACCCATTCTTTCACAAATGTTTGTAAAAACAGTCTGCATGCCTATTTTATACACCTGTGGCCATGGAAGTGATTGGAACACCTGATTCTGATTATTTGGATGGGTGAGCGAATACTTTTGGCAATATAGTGTATATATATATATATATATATATATATATATATATATATATATATATATATATATATATATATATATATACATATATCATGACAGATAATAACCATCTATACACTATCTCAATAATGGTAAGATCCAAAGAACCTGGAGAAAAAACAAGGGTTAAAAATAGAACTAGACAGAAGTTAAAGGTTATCATCAAGACAGAAGAACCTGGTGCTGTGACCCATGGACCAGAAGAGTCTCAGACTAGTAGAGAACATTTTTCATAAGTAACTAAAATACAGCACCAGGGGTTACATCATGCTTTAGAAGATTGGAGAGCTCTAGTTCTTTCATAGCTACCATCTTTAGTTTGTCTAGTTCATCTGTACCCTCTGCTCAAACACACAAAGTTGTAAAGCTTGTACTTTGGAAGCTAATATTGCAGTTCATGCCATTACTCTCATCTCTCATAGATCGTCTAACTATTTAAAAATATGAAATGAAATGAAGCACTTGTGCTTTTGTTTTTAGAAGCTTACAGAGAAACTTGGCCACTAAAACTTATATCTGAAAGCATTTTTTTTCTCCAATTAAACGTAAACATAACTGTGCTAGCAATGCCCCATGGTGTCAAAGAAGTAACGAATATACAGAATCGACTAACAGATTAGCACCAGATTCACAATACACAGCACATATATTTCACTATAAACATTTTGTGTTTTTCAGATTGGAGTTTTACCTTATATGTCAGAAACAAAACGAACACAGATAGATAGATAGATAGATAGATAGATAGATAGATAGATAGATAGATAGATAGATAGATAGATAGATAGATAGATAGATAGATAGATAGATAGATAGATAGATAGATAGATAGATAGATAGATAGATAGATAGATAGATAGATAGATAGATGGGGGTAGACGGGGATGGGGATGGCCCCTTCATGTTCCAACATGACTGTACACAAGTGCACAAAGGAAGGTCCATAAAGACATGGATGAGGGAGTTTGGTGTGGAGGAACTTGACTGACCTCAACTCGATAGAACATCTTTGGGATGAATTAGAGTGGAGACTGCGAACCAGTCCAAAACTGGGACATCTGCCTTTACATGCACATGAATTTATTATGGAGTATTAAATTCAGGAGTATTCGGGGGCGGCTTTCCACAAGGTTTAGGAGTGTGTTAATGGGAATTTTTTGACCATTCCACTAGAAGCGCATTTGTGAGGTCAGGTACTGATGTTGGACAAGAAGGTCTGGTTCACAGTCTCCTCTCTAATTCATCCCAAAGATGTTCTATCGAGTTGAGGTCAGTCAAGTTCCTCCACACCAAAATCGTTCATCCATGTCTTCATGGACCTTGCTTTGTGCACTGGTGTGCAGTCATGTTGGAACAGGAAGGGGTCATCCCCAAACTCTTCCCACAAAGTTGGGAGCATGAAATTTGTCCAAAATGTCTTAGTATGCTATCGATAGATAGATAGATAGATAGATAGATAGATAGATAGATAGATAGATAGATAGATAGATAGATAGATAGATAGATAGATAGATAGATAGATAGATAGATAGATAGATAGATCGATCACTAGGTGGCGCCACATGCCTGTGTGTGTGGGAGGTAATTCGAGAGCACGTGCTCGTTGGATACTGGAGGATTTACCCGCCGCACAATGTCATGGCGACCATCACTGAGCAACTTTACTGTGCTTTCGTAACACGGGATAATTCCGGAAATCAAAGTTAGCGGTCAGTATATTTATTTCATATCTGAACGTATTGTTAGTTCAGTTTACACTACTGTACTTATTGCATGCTATGGTGTTTTGGTGCAGCGAGTGAAGAATCCTTCTTGTTGTGTAAGGCGCTAACGAGGTTTAGCTGGCCTGCTAGGAGGCCGGTGAGATTCAGCAACGCTGCTCCTTTTGTTAGCGCTACAGCCATTCAGTGTAACCGGAGAGTGGTATACTCCTGCACCGGCGGCTGCTCTTCGGTTTTTACTTAAACATCTTAGTTTAATATCACCAGCTTTTGAATGATTCGCTTTAGACTAAAATTATAGTGAGACGTTTCTTACACGTTTGTTCGCATGTTAGCCCTCTACCGAGCTTTTGAGCTAGCTCTACTCATGGGCCTAGCCAGGTGTTTATGTTTTCAGCCCAGAGGAAAAAGAGTGACTACAAAGTCCATATGCGAAATAGTCATTGTTTAACTTTACATTCTTACGACACAAGCCTGTTTATTAATTATCCTAATGCACGCTGCTGTATCGTTAGGTAAACTTGGTTAGCTATGAACAGCAGCTAGCTTCTGTTCCCTCTAATGCAATGTCCCACACGGCGCCTCAGCTCCACACCGCTCACAAACACAACTCCCGCTTTAACCTGGAGTAGTAAACAGATTATCTGCTGGTTAATTGTGCTTGTTAAATGTGGCGATAGTTTCTAACCAGTTGAGCGCTAAAACTTTAGCACGGCTAAATTCTAGCAGCATCTGCGCTGTCTTTTGTGGAGGCTTCCGTTAGCATGTCTTCTCCACAGCAACCTGTACCGCAGCTGTAAACGGCGTGTTTGATCCATTTTTACACGATAAGGGTTTTATGTTTAACAGTATGGGGCAGTTGTTTATGCGAAAGCAAATGTTTTTTTCCGGAGGGACTTTCAGTGCCCTGACCTGGTGAAGCTCTACTCATGAGTTTATGACTTTTTCGCTGTTTCTAGTTTTGGCGCTATTTAGCCCCAGCTAAATACAGCTTGTAAAATGACTCCTGAGACTTGTGTAGTAATTAATGGGTTTCCTGAAAATGTACACAATTTATCGCTAAATGCTGACTGCAGGCCGAAGGTCTTTTTAAAAAATGTTATAGAAAATCCTTCAGGACCGGACCGGGTAACTGCATGTATGTACACCGACCAGGCATAACATTATGACCACCCGCCTAATATTGTGTTAATCCCCATTTTGCTGCCTGGACTCATCATGCACTGTACTGACACCTTTCTATCAGAACCAGCATTAACTTCTTCAGCAGTTTGATCAACAGTAGCTCGTCTGTTGGATCGGATCACACGGGCCAGCCTTCTCTCCTCACATGCATCAGTGAGCCTTGGCCGCCCATGACCCTGTCGCCGGTTCACCACTGTTCGTTCTTTGGACCACTTTTGATAGATACTGGCCACTGCAGACTGGGAACACCCCACAAGAGCTGCAGTTTTGGAGATGCTCTGATCCAGTGGTCTAGCCATCACAATTTGGCCCTTGTCAAACTCGCTCAAATCCTTACACTTGCCCATTTTTCCCACTTCTAACACATCAACTTTGAGGACAAAATGTTCACTTGCTGCCTAATATATCCCACCCACTAACAGGTGCCATGATGAGGAGATCAGTGTTATTCACTTCACCTCTCAGTGCACATAATGTTATGCCTGATCGGTGTGTTACTCAACTTCACCGACTAAAGTGCAGTCTGTTAGCTGCTGTATAGTATCAAGAAAGACATATCAGAGCTGTCAAGGCTGTGTGAGTTGTTCCTATTTAATTTATGTACAGTGTGATAGACACGTTTTTTTGGTTAACAGCATGTTAAACTAACGTGAGAAGCGTTATCTCCCATTAAAAAAAAAAAAAGCTGTAAGAGTTATAAACAGAGTTAGCGTACCCTTTTTAAAAATTCATAATCCAATGGCGGACACGTGACATTTAATGTTGCTTTAAAAACAGCAATGATTGCAGTGTTTAATAAATAATTAATGAATGAATGAAAGGTTGCACATTAACACAACACATTCAACAGTTTATAGCTAGGTTTAATGCTGTGGAGGAGTGAATTCCTGTTCTCACTTATATAGCTGCGACACATTTATTAGCCTTAGTTTATGTAGATTGTCTGGCACGTTAATTAGTTGCTATAGAAGCTACAAAGCGCCCTGGCATACTTCTTAAACCTCTTAACATGCGTGATCCATAAACAAAGCTTGCAGAAATTGCTTGTGAGGATATTAAGATTGTTCTGAATTTTATTGGAAGTCAGATTCATTCATTTTATTTGTTTGTTTTTAGCCAAAAGAAAAAGGAACTGTGCTTGATATTTTCACTGAAAGAAACCTGTAACTCAGACAGTTTGTGTATTGAACGTTTGGGTTGTTTGTGTCCAGTATTGCTCTAACAGTCATCTTTTTCAACAGAGTAAACAGTGAGGGTAAAATTTCTCACATCTACGTCAAAGAAACTCCCGCTGTACTCAAAGCTCAAAAGGACGGCTGTAGCGCTGCAGAGATGGAGTGTGATGTGAACACCGTTGTTGGTATGTTTCACTTAACGTTTTCTACGTATGATTTTGGAATGCTTAAAAATATCCTTAATGGTAAGATATGTTTTTCGTCAATATTTAGAGAAATAAATTCTAAGTAAATTGTTAAAATGACGAAATCATAACTGAGGAAATGGAGTGCAGTCAAATATGAAAATGCATGCATGTCATTGATTTGGTGTCAGGACATTTATGATGGTAATAAAATAGCACTTCTGTAGAACACAAAGCGGAAGGTTGTTTATTTGAACAAATATGGCAAGGGCAAGTTTCATACTCAAATTTTACTGGTCACACATACCATGCACAGTATGACATGCAGTGAAATGCAGCATTCCACTAATGGTGAGATGATTAGTGTCTGTGGGTGTAATGGCTGTATCTGGAAATGGATATGCTATGTGGTGGGAGGAAGCACAAAGATGCTTTTTGGTCAGAAAGTCAATTGGAAGCCCTCTGTGCATATTTATTAGCTAATTTGGAGGATCCAGAGTCTGGAATACATCACTAATTGAATTGTATAACAATGCCATCATTGGCAGTTTCGGGATTAGTAAAATGTGATGAAGAATTGCATCAGAACTCTCAGTTGCATACACGGGATTTAGACGTGTAAACATTTCTTACGGTAAAAAAAAAATAAATGCTGTGAATGTCGTCCCCCCCCCCCCAACAGAGAGTGGTGATCCAACTGAAGCGATCCGGTGTGAAACTAATGCCCTCAGGGATGGCAGTGAAACACCACGAAAGAAAAACAAGAAACATAAAAAGCACAAAAGTAAGAAGAAACGCAAGAAGAAGAAAGATGAAAAAGATAGCAGCTCTGAATCTGGAGTGGAATCGGACCAGGAATCTCAAACAAAGTCAAGGTAAAGGTTTGCTCAATTGTATTTAAAATAGACATGCATGTACAGTTAGACCATTAAATGTATTGTGCTTTACCCTAGTATGAAAAAAGCTGACCCATCCAACTTTGAGTCTGGTGATCGTGATGATAAAGAATCAGCAAAAAATTCAGTTGCAGGTAAGAGTTTACTTGTATCCTTGCTTAACTAATGTTAATGCCAAGATTAGAGTCATTGTGCATTTTGCAGACTGTAACATGCTTTCCATATTAATGCTATTTTTCTGTTGTGAACAGAACCACATGATGATGACTACAAGGTAAGAAAAACAAAGCGTCATACAGGGAAAAAGAAGAAAAAGAGACGAAAAGAAGAAGAAAAGCAACAGAGAAATTCTCCTCGTTCACGCTCAGCAAGTACGTCTGAATCTGAGTCTGAATCGGAATCCGAGTCAAAGGTGCTACAAGCATTGGATCCCTCCAGCTTGAATAAGAGATCACCAGTGACCACATTGAAGCTTTCAAATGACGGCTGTAAAGATAAGCTGTTGCTACCAGATGATAAAAAGGGAGAAGTGACTAGCAAATCTGAGCATAGTGAAGAGCAATGCTTAAAACCAGCATGGAGGGAAGACGAGTCTCAGCAGGATGCACATTTGCAAACTGTAGCTCGAGAACAGCATAATGAAAATAACATCAAAAGTGAGAACCTTGAAAAGAATGGAAGTTTTAGCAAAACTCAGGAGCTCCCAGATATAATCCCCAAGCAGGAGAATGTACACAAAGAGCAGTTTATACAGAAGAATATAGCCAAGGAACCACATGAGTCTCAGAGAGGAACAGGAGATAAGGAGTCAGATTCTAGATTAAGGTCTCGATCGCGTTCTTATGATAAATCGAGCCACAGTCGTTCAAGAACTCCAGTACAATCCTCTCATGTATCAGCACGCAGGAAAGGTAAATCACAATCCAGAGAAAGGTCTGTTTCTAGCTCAAGAAGGAACAGTAGTACACAAAAAAGGCATTCAAGGTCACCGTCAGAAAGTCGCAGGTCAAGGTCAAGATCGGTCAGAGGACCAAAGCGCAAATCGAGATCTCTGTCTGGAAAGCGAAGGCGTCGCTCTGACTCCAGGTCCAATACCAAAACCAAACGATCCAGGACCAAGTCCCCACGACGTGGTCGGCGAACAAGGTCTCGATCTGCCGCAAAGCTGCGCCGTTCTCGGTCACGGTCAAAACGATCACTTTCTCGTAGAAAGAATCGCTCAAGGTCACGCTCAAGATCTGCTCGGAGAGGCAGACGCTCACAATCACGCTCTCGGAGGAGGACACCACCGTCCCGTACACGGAAGTCTCGGTCCAGATCAATCAGGAGAAGGAGACGAACCCGTTCAAGGTCCATTGTGATCCTCAGGCGATCTAGATCCCGAATGAGGAGAAACAGACGTTCTAGATCAAGATCTAGAAACCCAAGAAGGCGTAGCAGATCTTCCTCTCCTCTGCGCGCCAGGCGGTCCAAATCAAAGTCCCCTGTTCGACAAAGGAGGTCAAAATCTCCACGTAGGACAAGGTCAGAATCAAGATCTCCTAAGCGCAGTAAACGGTCAAAATCACGTTCTCGCCATTCAAAGACTGCCTCACCTAAATTTAGTAGAGGAGCAAAAAAAGGTAAGAGTAAGCGATCAAGATCAAATTCACAGAAAGACACATCTAGATCTAGATCTATTTCAAGAGGAAGACTTTCATCAGATAGAAGTCGGTCTCCAGCTAAGAGTAAGTCTAGATCTTTGTCACCAGCCAAAGACCAAGACTCATCAGTGTCCAAAATAGAAGAATCTGCCAGAGTAGTCGTCCAGGCAGCTCCGACAGACAAGTGGAAGCCACTGGTGGATAAATATCCATCTCCAAAAAGCACCTCAAATGAGAATTCAGAACAAATAGAACTTGAATTGAAAAATATAATCTCCAATACAGCGTCTCAGAGCACCCTGGAGGGAACTGAGAGGCAAAACGCATCTAGATCAAGGTCATCTTCATCAGAACCATTACCTCAGGATGGAAGTTCTGGGTCAGATGATAATGAACAGTCTGATAACTCAAGATCACGAACACCAAGTCCAGCCAAAAAAAAGGCCAGCAGGGTGTCTAAGTCACCTATTCGAAGGAAGCGCTCTAGGTCTGCTTCCTCAACCCATAAAGCACGATCTAAATCAAAGTCTGTTAGTGGTAGGGAAAAGTCTAAAACTCCTATAAGGAAACGAAGATCCCGATCTTCCTCACATAGCCTTAGGAAGAGGTCAACATCTAGGTCCCCTGCCCGGCGAAGGAAGTCGCGTTCAAGATCAGTCACTCAAAGGGGGAAATCAAGGTCTAAATCTCGTACCAGGACCAAGCGCTCAAAGTCTAAATCACCTAAAAGAAAACGCTCTAAGTCTAGATCACCAGTACGAAAAAGACGGTCCAAATCACGCTCTCCTGCTCGAAGGAAGAGATCAAAAAGTCTAGAAAAAAGCAAACGGTCAAAATCTCGATCCCCTACCAGGAAGAGAAGGTCACGATCTCGGTCAAGGGCTCGCCATTCACGATCTAGAAGATCTCGCTCTGCATCTCGTAGGAGGAGACCCGTATTTCGAGGTCATTCGTTCGACAGGCGAGATCGATGGAAGCGTGAGCCGAGCCATTCTCCCATTCTTATTCTCCGTAAAAGAAGGTCTACTTCAAGAACGCGTCGTAGCGCTAGCAAGACTCCACCACGCCTCACTGAGCTAGGTAAGTGTACATCCTGAGATGTCTTTATGCAGGTGAAAATCTATATATTAGCAGCTTTTTTATTCAAATTATTTCTTTTTCTCTTTACAGACAAGGATCAGCTATTAGAGATCGCTAAAGCTAATGCAGCAGCAATGTGTGCTAAAGCAGGGATGCCCATCCCAGAGAGCCTTAGGCCCAAGGCTATACTCCAGTTGCCTTTGCCAACTCCTGCTCCACCGCCTCTGTCTTTGCCGCTGCCCCTGCCAGTTCCCAACTTGCCCATGAACATCCCAATGGGAATACCCGGTATGGCTGCAATACCAAACATGCCAATGAATGCTGCTATGGCTAGTATGACAGCAGCCACCATGACTGCAGCATTGTCTAACATGGGAGCCTTGGCAGCCATGCCCCCTATGCCTCCACTGCCCACCATCACGAACAAACCTCCTCCAGCTCCTACTCCTAATCTGGCAAACATTGAAGAAGTGAAGAGAAAAGTGGCACAACAGGCTAACAGCATCAGTATTAAGGAGTTGACAGAGGTGGGGAAAACTGCCATACTGTCCTATTTGTTTGTGACAGTTTTTTATTAGTAATTATCAATTTTAACTTCATGTGTGCACTAAGTAAAGAATAGAACTTGATGTGGTATGGTGATATGGGGAACTAATCCATGACAGGGAGGTGTGGTTGCACAGCATGAAGTGGAGAACTGTTCTTTTCTTTTAACAGCATGCCTTGAAGCGGTTTATTCTTCTTATTTCACAGGGATTTGTCAATGATTACACTTTAAAAAATATGATGTCGTGTAAATTATAACCTTCGAATTATATGCTCTCCATATATTCATTCTGTAATCTAATCAGCAAGTGATATGGACACAGCACAATGCAAAGTCATGCAGATACAGGTCAAGAGCTACAGTCAAGGATGTTGGTACTGGAAGGGCTGAGTTGAGCATTTCAGAAACTGCTGATCTCTTGGGATTTTCACACAACTATCTTTAGAGCTTACACTCAATGGTGTGAAAAACAAAAAACACTGAGTGAGCGACTAGTCTGTGAGTGGCTCTCCACACAGGGTGTTTTTTACAACATTCTGTGTAAAATCTAGAGATTGTTGTCTGTGAAAATCAAACATCAGATGTGAACATTAACATGAAGCTCATGACATGTATCTGCATGATTCAATACATTGTGCTGTTGCGGCCACATGATTGGCTGATACTTGACCGCTTGAATGTAATGATGTTCCTAATAGCGTGGGAGTGGGTGCATGTATTAAATCTTCATGAAATTAATGATGTGCTGTATCACATTATAAGCTGTTCTCTCTCTCTTTTCAGAAATGCAAGCAGATTGCAGAAAGTAAAGAGGAGATGGGTCTCTGAGGACTGTGGAAAATGGGTAAGGTTTCTAAATCCAACCATGGTTGTTCTGCCAGAATTATGGCAAATTAATTGACTGGTATATAGCTATTTCTTCCTAAGCCAAATGAAAGCCAGTCTTTCAGAAACACTGAGTGACCATATGTTATTAATGAGCTAGCTTCAAATGATTTTAGGTTATTTTAAAATTGTTTAATAAAACTCTGAATGTTAAATCCGTGGCATTCGTGTGTTCATCTTTAGTATCTTGATGGACGGTTATATCTGCAAATCAATTGTTTAACCATATGGCCTTTTAGCTATAGTTTCTATATTACTACCATACACTGTTATAGCTTCTCTTATCAGTCTATTCAGTATATATAAATAAAGTTTTTAATATTTCCTAAAAGCAAAGTTAACCATCAGCATTTTGTTGTCTTGAATAATACTATGTAACAAATTTTTACTTTTTTCTTGTTCCTGGGAAATAAGTGTTATTTCCCCATTCTTTGTAACCCAAATAAAGAGTAAAACCCATCTTACCCATTAAAGTTTGGGTTAGTTTTGGGCAGTTTTTTTTTTTTTTAGTAAAATGGGCTAATTTTGAGGTTTTCGTTCTCTTGAAAGCCCAAACCCAAACTTCAAGGGGCTTAATGGCTTTTTTTTTTTTAAGTCATTTTCCATCAAGAGTAATTGGAAAATGTCATTCACTACCCAGGAACAAAAATGGTGTTACATAGTGTTATTCTATTTTGACCCAATAGTAATGCGATCAGTCCTGTGTAATTGTACATGAATCATGTCCAGTAAATGCTTGAACTCACTCTCACGTTCTGTTTATTTTGCAGTAAACGACTTGTTTGTGGTTAGCGGTAACATACCTTGATTGTATCCCACTGTTCAAAGCTGAAAGAGAAGACAAAATGAAGACGCCACTGGGTTTTAAACTGTAAGTCTAGGACACAGTACCGAGTCCCATGGATGGTTCAACAGTCAAATTTTCCCATGACACCAATGGAGTTCTTCTTGTCACAGGACTTGGTCTGCTAGATGAGATCATTTTGTGTCTTCGGGAAAATTAAGGGCCAACTCAGATTCACAGTGAAGTATTCTTTGAATTTTAATGTGGTCTCTCTTGACAGTTGAAAGGTTCAACTTTTTTCAAGCTGCACTCTTGTGGATTTATTTTTTTTTTTTGATTAACAGTGTGAATTTTAGACCATGACTTGCATCAAATGTAAATCCCATATAAAATGTAAATCTCATTTATAAAGTACTTTTGTGATCAGGATTCCATTGTTATTTGTTCTTAATTCCTTTGTGAAGTATGTTTTCTTTTTCTTTTTTAAGGAACTGAAATTTGAGGATACATTTTCACTAAACGCTATGCTTCATAGATGATATTTTACTTGTGCAGGTTTGCAGTCGTATGTGATCTGACCCAGAACTGGGAATTTAAAAAAAGAAAGTCACTGTACTGGATTTTAGAGCCTGACAGGTATACAGTGGCATTTTATCTTTATAATTTCAATTGATTGGAAATGTATATGGCCAGTAGAGGTTTGTGATGGGGTGCTTTTGTTTATGCTATTCAACATTCGCAGAATGGTCAAATTAAAATAAGAGTGCATAATATGTACTTAGAAAAACTGCTCTTGTTGAGACACCTGTACTTTATGCTATATGTTCAGTGATTCGTCTAGGTGTTCATGTTCATTTTGGTGCATTTAGCTAATTGTTCTGATTTTTTTTTTATTTTGGTTTTGTTTTGATTCTGTATTTTGTGGAGAGACATTATCCCCATTTAGATTATTACTCATTAGGAAATATTATTTCTGTAATTTCATACAAGGTTTTTTATACCTCCCCTTAAAACTTGGAATTTCCGGAAGTCCTGAAGCATTTCAATCATTGCTTCGCATAATTGAATCACTTGGGATAATTACACGTGGCCTTTATCATTGTGGAATAAGTACTACATTTTGCCAGTTTCATCATTTCTCAAAATGCTGGCACAAATATCATGCTTGTGATGAGAGCCAGCTATACTAAACTTGGGTTAGTGGTTTTTGTTTAAAGAATGCTTAAGACAATGAATGGCAAATAGTTGAAAGATTATATATCTACAGTAGCAGACTACCAAAATATGATTTTTTTTTTTTTTAAAAAATCCCCATCTTAGGCCACTCTTTAATAGGAATGTAATCCACTTGACAATTGGTATTTAAAATGATGTTTAAAATGACTGGTACTCAACCAGTGCGAGGCAGTGTGTATTATTGTACCTTTTGTGCAAGTACCATATTCCTATCATAGTGTTGTATCCACAATTTTGATTACACCGTATGGTTTGGATTTTTCTCTGCTGTAAGACAAGCCTGCTTTGTACATAATGCACCATATGATTATTAAAACAAATGCCCATGACCACTGATTTATTAGTTCTTTATTTATTTCTTCCCCCCCCCAAGTGCCTATTTTATATACATTGAATTTAAAGCACTTCAGAATGTGTGTTCTGTGCTAAACTCTAGTGAATGTAACAACTCTGGTTTCTCTGGCCCTTTAAAAATGTGTCCCACTTAGACAGTGTTCAGGTTCAAATGCTAGCTCTTAATAGACAGTTTGTGTTGGTTTGAAGTTTCCACAGCCATTGGTGCGTGTATTCCTGCTGTCTGTGATGCCAGCACCAGAAGCACACTTCTACTGCTACAGCTCCTATGATGCACATAATGAACAGCCATAAAACACACATTAGCACTGTTTTACTAGATACAGGGTGTTCCAAAATCTCCGTACATAGGGGAAATTAGCAAAATGTCGTCTTAGTTCTGACTGCCTTTAAGAATACATTGGACAAAAGAAGCCCATAGTGTACCAGGAAAAGAAAAAAATACAAAGATCATTAAAAAAAAATACTTTGTATTGACCGCGCATGCGCAAAATCCTCTACGTTATGTACGGGGAAACATGATCAGTTCATCTCCCGAGTCGTTCGTTTATCACGTGACAGCGTCATAGGCTCCGGCTATGCAGTCTGTACCGGAAACAGAAATGATTCATTCATCACCCGAGTCGGGTCCGAGTCGTTCGTTCATTCATCACGTGACTACTTCCTGTATCGTTATCTTACAGTCAATAACACTGTACTAATGTAATGTTGAATATTATTTAGAAATAATTTAAAAAGTGATTAAAAGAAATGTGCAATAAACATTTTCTTTAAAAAAAGGTCTGTTCTTGTTCCGGTCAGGTTCGTTTTCGGCCTTTATAGTTTTGCCTTATTCTAAATGTGAGCAATGTAAGTAGATGTGTCGAGGTAACTGGCTACTAATACGTAATACTAATTATTATTTTACATTCGATTACTAGTTCTGCTGAAATGAACAAAATGATCCATGTCTTTATGGACCTGGCTTTGTGCAATGGTGTGCAGTCATGTTGGAACAGGAAGGGGTCATCCCCAAACTGTTCCCACAAAGTTGGGAGCATGAAATTGTCCAAAATGTCTTGGTATGCTGAAGCATAGCATTAAGAGTTCCTTTCACTGGAACTAAGAGGCCAAGCCCAACCTCTGAAAAACAAAACCTGAATTCAATGATTTGGAGGGGTGTCCCAAAACTTTTGGCAATATAGTGTATATACACGAGTCCAAAAAAAAAAGTCCACTCGACTCACCGTACTGCGCTTGTGTGAGCTAACAATCACTGAATAATATTGTTTCCCAATAACAAATCACTGATCACCACCTTATGCACTTTTCCTTATCGCCTTTTGACTATGTTTAACAAATAAAATATATTAAATGTGTAACCCTTCCACTGAAATGAGTCGGAATCATTGTGTGTAGGAATCAGGAGACGTGCTACTCAGAGCTGTGTGACGTCTTCACTCAAATGCGCACACAGAACAAGATGACTTTCAAATGACTGCCTGCTCAGTATAAAAGTTTACACTGCCTATTTGATTAAATACGGCCCCAGTAGATACACTAAATAACGAGCAGTGCCACGTTTTGTTCTCAAATGCTTTAGTTTTTTTTTTTTTACGAATTAAATATGATTTCCGGGGCTTTAATTTTGAAATCTGCTTCGCCGGCAGTTGCCTGAAAAGCTCGATACGGTTCACCTATTAAACATGAGCTGTTTTATGGTTTAACCTTATTTTATTGATCGGCAAACGGCCTTTTTTTTAGATGCTGAAACATCTAAATATCTAAAATATTACGAAGGGTTGCAGGATATATGATTATCCAAACGTTTGATGTGTGCTAGCATTTACTGGCTTGGTAGCGGGCTAACTAACAAGCCTGAGTGTCTGTAAAGCTAACTAGCTGACATTAGCTAGCTGTAACGTTACTTTGGAGACTGGTGTTATCATGCAGCAGGCAGACATGGCGGAGGAAGAAAACCTGGTCAATGTGCACTTCACTGCTCTTCCTGATTCTCTGATTGCATGGAAAGTTGATGAAGATGTCCTGCGACACGGACAGCTCCGAGTGAGTAGTTGACTTACTGTCACCTTTAGTCTGTTAGCCGTGTTGATGCTAATGTCTTTTGTTGGCTGGAAAATGAATGTGAAGTCAGAAGAACATGGACCTTATATTTCGACGATTTTTTTAAACAGATATCTATTTGAAATGTCTCTCTTTTTCCATTGTAAACTAAAATATTCAAGACCAATAAATACCTTTTTTATTTAGTCAATGTCAAGTGGGTGTTTATTGTCATTCCTCTATATAGCTTGTATACATAGTTTTTCCAGGACCACGGTGTAACGCATAACAGTACACATAAATGTGTGAGATGAGAGCAGGACAGTAAATACACAGGACATGGGCTGTAACCTGCATTAAACTGTTGTCGCAGCAATATCGGAAGCAAACGAGGAAAAAAAATAGTTAATAAAAATAGTTATTTTATCTATTTTATCTATTTTATTTTATCTATTTTCATATTTAGAAGGCGAGTCCCTGGTGACCTCACAGACTAATTTGCATATTAACCAAAGCTTCTTGCTTATTTGAATATCAAAACAGGTGACACAAAGAACAACAACATATTCTAAATTATTTATCGTGACACTAAACTAAATATTTACATTTATACAAAATGCTATAAACCCTGTCAAGAACACGGACAAAACCAAGCAGTGGCACAAGCAAGAAAAGAGTTTAAAGTAAAGAATGTGGAAGTGTGCAAAGAAGTAATTGGACACATAATGGTGATCAGTGATTGGTTATTGGGAGCAATGGTGATTAGTTATTGGGAACAGTGGTGATCAATGATTAGTTATTGGGAACAGTGGTGATCAATGATTAGTTATTGGGAACAGTGGTGATCAATGATTGGTTATTGGGAACAGTGGTGATCAATGATTGGTTATTGGGAACCATGGTGATCAGTGATTGGTTATTGGGAACAATGGTGTTCAGTGATTGGTTATTGGGAATCATGATGATCAGTGATTAGTTATTGACAACAATGGTGTTCAGTGATTGGTTATTGGGAACAATGGTGTTCAGTGATTGGTTATTGGTGACAATGGTTTCAGTGATTGGTTATTGGGAACAGTGATGATCAGTGATTGGTTATTGAGAACAATGGTGATCAGTGATTGGTTATTGGGGAAATTAGTGAACAGTGATGGTTTATCGCTGCTCATTCAAGCTTTTTGTGAGTTGGCTGAACCTGCTCTCTCAATTTGTATGACCAGCGGCTATGATTTGAGCTGGAGAGCCATAATGACTGCACAGCTGTCATCATTGTGTACTCAGAAAGTTACTCGATTCAAAATGAATTCAATAAATGAGACTAAATAATTTATAGCTCTAGGGACAAAGTCATTACTGTGGCAAAACTGTTCTTCACTAATATGTGATTGTTTTGTTGTTAGTCTATGTGACAGTGTCACAGTATTGCATCGAACAAGGGTTCTTAAACCTTATACAGGCAAGGGTCCCTTTAACTGTTAAAAAAAATTGAGCTCTATTTATAAGTCACAAATATAGTAATCAGACCTGGCACCAGACATACACATAATGTGTTTTTATCATTTTTAATATTTAAGGCATCTATTGAATGTTTGTCTGTGTGGCAGAAAATAAGGCAGGGTTTTGCTCAAAATGCCATACATTGCCATACAAAAAAAAAAAAAAAAAAAAAAAAGGAAAAAATTTGCCTCCAGGTTAGATATTCAGGCATGGCATGTTTGTTTCCAGCTGGGACAGCAAAAAAACAGCGAGGGGGAAACAAAACGTGTATTTGAGCAGAACAGGAAAATTTGAATAGTCAAATAGTGTTTAGATTTCTTAAGAGTGTAAACCAGTGGTGTGGCTCCATGTGTCACTACACTGAAAACTGTACACATTGTTTTTATCTTTGGTATTTTACATGCAGTACCTACAGCCACTTTTGTAGTTTCAATAATGACTTCATCAGCAGTGACTCAGGCAGAAAAGAGTTTCAGGAAAAAGATTGCCATCATTTCTGCATGTTTATTTGATCAGTACATTTCTACAGAAGTAAAAAAGAGAGCCAAATTTTTTTTAGCCTGTGTAATATTTAATAGCATTCTATATTGTAAAACATTGTATTCATCCCAGTCTATTTGCTTACAGTTATTACTTATTAAAGAATACTATTATATAATAATAATAAATCTGATTTCATGACTCTCCTAAATTTGTTGCTTATCTGTTTGATTCGTGCAGTTTAAGATGTTTGTATTTAGACTTATTTAAAGCTTAAATAGAAAGAATCGTTTCATTATTTGTTAAAGGCATTGACCTGATTTTTCAATCAGGGCAGCTCAAGATAAAATGTCGAAAATGCACCATGTTGTAAGAGTCATCTGATAGTCCATGTGATGGAAGATTCCACTGGGTTTAGTGTCTCTGGAAAGTTTGGAAATGCACAAATGGACTGCGGTATGTTTCCTTAAAGCTTATAAACAGTTCAGTCAGTGGAAAGTGCAAGTTGTTCCTGTTCTGAATCAGGAAAGTCCTCTAAAGGACATTGGGAATGAGACCAAAAGGATCATAGGGAGGCTTGACAAAAGCTTTGTGTACAAGTTCAGCTATTTAATATTGTCTTCATTTTGTGACTTGAATACAATCGATGGATGTCACGTGGCCTACCCTACCTAATCATCACCTTTACCCAAATCCTTATTATTATTATTATTGTTTAACAAATTGTCATTATTTAGTGGTCTGCTAACATGTCAATTTTTACCAGTATGTATACAGACATGTTCATATGTTGATATAAAGGATACCAATATATAATACCATAGGATCAAGACGATATATTACAGACTTTTTAGTATGTGTACTGCATGATGCCTCTGTTCGGAGACTACATTTCTACGTCTGTTAATGCAATCTAAACCTTTAAAGCTCTTGTAAATGAACGGTTTGAGCTGACCAGAATATGTGGTCATTTATTAAATGCCACGCCTGTTAAAAGCTTCATAGCTCTGCGTTACAGCACCTACATTCTTTCCCTTTGGTTTATGTTGGTTTCATATTTCCATGTTTTCCACTGCACAAGTGGTCTGGCCTTGCTCAAATAATGGTCTTGCTCAGTGCACACACACACACACAGACACACACACACACACTAATGAGTGTTTAGATATAGTTGCACTCATTGCAGTGACAGTGACACAATGCTTTGACTATTTCACCTGAAAGGCTTTGGGCTAGAGAAGGTCTGTATTTGTTTGGCTTGCCAGACACGGAGAGAAAGACGTCATGTAGTGTAAAAATAAGTCTGACGTCTTCGTGCTGAATGCCACTTAAAATGAAGGACTGACTTGCGCTGCAATAAAGGGACAAATCCGCTGGCTCTGGAGTCAGAGAGAAAGGGTGGGGGAACAAACGGATATAGAGCAAAAACAGAGAACATAAGAGAGAGAGAGAGAGATGAAGGGAATTAACACCCATGGAAAATATGCTGCAGGGAGCTCTTGATAACACAGCTGCTTCATCGCACAGCTCAGCTGATTTAGATTTTCCATCCCGCTCATGAAGGGAGGGTGTTCAGGGAGCGAGAGAGGATCGCAGTTTGATAGATCGCAGTTTTCCAGCACTACATGCCCAGCAGGAATGTGTCAGAACGGAGCGGACTGAGGTCGGTAAAACTGAGTTTAGGCTATAGTCAGCAGTGACACACATTTTCCAGCCCTCGTGCTCTTGGTTTGTGTGGAGATGAGTCAGCATAGACAGCAGTCTAGTTGAAGAGCAGTTAAAGAAGGAGGACTATAGTTTCACTCCCTCCCTTTCTGAAGGGGCCGGGCCTGTCACCGCGCTGTTGAGGCTCTTATATAAAGAGCAGAGAACAAGCAAGCAAGCGTGCAGTCTGACTGAGCCTCAGAAACGTTTAATCAGTAGTGTAAAAACACGTGGTCCCTTGAGAAGATTCTTTTTGGATAATACAGCTTTCCTAAGCTCTGTTAACAGATCAGCGTGCCTCCATCGTATCTTATTTTTTCTCACTAGCTCTTTTGACGTGCTGCTCGTTTTGGCTGTGACCTATTTCTGGTATCAACCACAGCCTTGACTTCAAAAGAAAGAAAACTGCACCTAACAGGGAAATTGAAGAAGACAAGGATTTATTTCTGATCCGGATCTCTTTCTGCTCTCACGCTGGGGAAGGCAAAACGGACCCCTTTCAGATTTCTCACTTCTCAAGTCCGCTGCAGGATCCGGCAAGCATCCATCATGCACCTGAAAACCATGAAGTGCAACCGCTTCTGCCTTATCGCATCCCTAGAGGACCTGGATATGTTTAATAGACCTGAGGCCAGGGTACTGTATTTTACTGCTTTTAGAAAATGGTCATGTCTGTGTATCACAAAACGAATGAATGTGTCTGTGTAAGACTAGTACGAGTAGGCTCACTTTGTAGATGGATTATTATGGATTTAAAACTGTACTACAAATTTCTGCCTTTTTAACATCACTTGGTAAAAAAAATAAATAAATAAATAAAGCAAGATTTGCTAGAGTGATTACAGAAATGTATCTTAAGTTGATTTTGAACCAGAAACATCTGAGAACAGGTGTATGAAGCAGCATGACAGAGGTTTACTGACAGAGGCTAGGAAAGCAACTCATTTAAAGAAAAAACAGTTTAACTCAGTTCAGTGGTCTGATTTCAGTGGATGAAGTATGATGGACAGATATAACAGGCAGGGGAGAGTAAGGATGGTGAGATCAGGAATGTTGTCTCCTGAGTATAAGTAGCATCAACATATGCCACTATGCTAATATGCTGATCAGTTATGCTAGACTTTTCAAGAATTCTTTTGTCCAGTCATTTACTATTGTGAGTTAATCGGTTAGTCAGTCAAAGGAATAACAAAAGATTGGGAAAATGGAAACCAGTGGAAATGAGCAGGGGTGGAATGACGAATATGGAGCGATTCAGAGCTGCAAGTCTGACGCGATTGATGACATAACGCTCAAACACACACACGGACACGCACTCATGAGGTAAACGACTGGGGATCAGACAGTTGGCTCACGATGCAATTTTGACACAGTTTGCATGGGGACTGATACAGTTTTCCACCATCATTTGTCTGCTCTTGCATCCCTCAGTGAATCTCCCTGTTACCCTGGAAACCGGGATCTTGTGGAGCCTAAAGCCAGTCATTTACAGGCCTTGTACAGCATTAGCATTTCATGCGTCACTGAGGATTAATATAGAAACACTCAAATATGTCACAAAATAGCCTGAATAATAATAAAAAAAAAATCCCTCGAATTGCAGTTACAGCTCACTTGGCTATATTTCTGTGTAAAATGTGTTTCCAGGTATCTGTGTATTTATTTCAGTGTTTGCTTTCTCCCTCAGGCTAGTTTCGAGGAGCTCTTCCGTGCCTTTGATAGTGAAGTTACCTTTCAGTATTTCAAGAGCTTCAGGCGAGTGAGAATTAACTTCAGCAATGCTCTAGCAGCTGCAGAGGCAAGAGCAAGACTCCACAAGAGCGACTTCAACGGCTCAGAGCTCAGACTTTATTTTGCCCAGGTACGTTAATGTTATTTGTATTTATTTTCTTGTCTCTCTGGCTTGCAAGAAAAGTTTTATTTCAGGGACAGGCATGTTCCAAGTTCTTTTTAACATTGTTCCGTTTGTGATTCTGTTAGTCAGTACATATAGGAAGTGCACGATTGGAGCCTCCTAAACCAGAGAAGCAGTTCCTCCTCTCTCCACCTCCATCTCCTCCTGTGGGATGGGAACAGGCTAAGGATGCCACACCGGTCATCAACTATGACCTTCTCTGTGCCATCGCCAGACTTGGCCCAGGTGCCTTTACACTTACAATAAAAAGAAAACCTCTTGGCTGTGTTTCTTAGAATAGAAAAAAATATGCAATGAGTATTCATTGCTAAGCTTTACTTATTGTCTCAATGTCTAGGGGAGAAATACGAGCTACACTCTGGAACCCCTACTACCCCCAGTGTGGTGGTGCACGTGTGCGAGAGTGATCAGGACAGCTCCGGTGCCGAGGACGATACGGACAGCTTCAGACGGCCACGACCCAAAATCATCCAGACCCGGCGTCCAGATTACAGCTCCTCCGTCACCCAGTGAGCATGAGGAGTATGTCCTTGTGCTGTTAAGTTTGTTTTTCTGTCTTGGGACTGTCAGGCGTGCAGGTAGTCTGTCCGCATAGGGGAAGCGTTCAGTCAGAGCTCAGCCCTGCAGAGAAAGACACAATACATCTGCACTGTCTTTCAGGGGAAAGTGAGTTTATTGCATGTATTTGTTGATAAAGTGGCTCATTTCTCCACATCTAAAGGTCAAGGGGATTTCATGGACGGTTTCCATTGATGTCTATGGCTACAGAGAACAAAAGCCTTTTGTTGTGGCTTTATTTATTTCCTTTAATTTGAGAAGCATGTTTTAGGGCAGTGAAAGGAGAATTTTTGTGATGGAACTCATCATGGTTTTCGGGTTTTTATTTGATCAATAGTCTCCTTTTTACACATGATGTTTTCTTTATTGTTGGCATCAATGGAAAAGTGAGGCATTGTTACAAAGCCTTTGTGTGAATGTTCGTAATGTTAGACGTTTAACCTTTGTGATAATGGGTTTGGTTTTTTTTTTTTTTTTATATATATATATGTTGGTTGTAAGGAAACACAAGGAAAAGGAAATACAAATTTAATTTAATAAGCTTAATTTCTCAAATTATGATATGTTGAATTAACCACTTGTTTACCATTTATTTGACAAACGTTTTTGGTCATTAGGAATGAAATGTTTATTGCACATCCTGACACATTATCTTGATGATAATATTTGTATGTAAATATGTCATGACTGTAATTTGCATTAATTTCCTTCGACCATAACACTGTAATACAGTCAGTTTTAATATGGAACAACCTTTATGCCCTTTACTAGGATTTGCACATGTTACATTTGTTACATGGTGGAAGTCATCGTACTAATGTCTGCTCTGTGTGTGTTGTTGGACTGTGTACGTATGTTCACCTCATTGTAATGTCTTAATTGTCTGACTGCTAAGAAAACTGAAAGACCCTGCTTGGTTTCCACAAACTTGTCGACTCAGTAACAGCTTGGATGTATGTATTGTGATTTGTACCTTAACAACCAAAATAATAAATCAGGATTTTGACTTGTACAGTTGTCCTTGGAGTGGATTTACCATTTTCCCTTGATTTCCGCTTATGTTGTAAGTTTGTTTATGGTGTTGGATCCACAGTCCACTGAAGTGTTTTGAAATGAATTGAGTTTTTCTTTTTTCTTTTCTTTTTTTTTTTTTTTTTTTTTTACACGGAATGAGTGGGCCTTCATACTGTGGTATAATGAAGTAATGACGCATGTAGAGGACCTTTGAAGGTGAAGCACGGATTACTCTAGAAATAGAATCCATGAGGCTCAAAAAGACATCACATGTCATCACCACTGCCTATTTCAATGTGCAGCATTGTTCCCTGTGCTGTAGAGCTATTAAACCTCAAGGTCATACGGATGTCTGTACACACTGTTTTCTGTCTGATCTCACTCAATAAGTGCTTTTCTTCCTGATATTACTACTTTATTACACATAAAAAAAAGATCCTAGGGCAGGTTACTGCTTATAGTTACATCTGGTGTGTGTTAAGCAACTATATTAGTTACACCAATGTTATACTGATATTAGAGGTCATTTAAATCGTTTCATGGCTTGGGAAAATATTACAGGATATTTGAAAAGCATGTAGCGATGACATGAGGACATTGCCCTTGCTGACCTTCACTCTTTTCAGACTTATTAAATGTGCTGATGACTTGAGGGAGATATGTGTGTGTGTGTGTGGGTGGTGGTGGTGGGGGTTCATATATGTGGGTGGATCCATATCCATATCCTCTAAGAGTCTCAGTGTGCCTATAATTTATGAGATAAGATCCAGGGAGGGTCCATACACCACAGGTTGCACTTCATCAAATCATTTTAGAAATCAACCCACTGGAGATTCGAGGGTATGTGTTTTTAGTATTTTTCTGTGTGACTATTTTTTTTTATCAAATCTGAAATCTTCTACTAACTCATTGTGCTTTTCTTTTTTTTTTTCTAACTAGAAAAGGGAAAATATGCTAGCACAAAATCATTCAGATGTGCAATCTCTCCTGCTCTCCTTGCTTCAGCACTATCTTAATGAAACCTGGAACTTTCCAACAAAGCCTCTCCCTCCTGCTGTTCACCAGCCAGCTGAGCCTTTCAGCACAATGCCAGTTAAAGCTCAGAGCCAAGGATTCATCTACATTTTACTGATGGTTGGGCTCTTCAGCTTTTTCACCTTCGGCATCATGTTCAGCTATATCCGCTCGAAAAAGCTAGAGAATTCGCAGGATCCGTACCACCAGTATATAGCCAGAGACTGGGCGAGAGCGCTGGCTCCATCTGTAGCCATAACGCAGGCTCTCAAAAAGGAGTCTGTGGTTATTGAAAACCCTGCAGCCCTGGAGCACCTGCCAGGATGAAGAGGCAAGAAACTAGGACAGTGAGTGAGTGTGGATAACTGATTTATTTAAAATTTACAATTATCAAATTACGATCTTCTGTATCTGTATTCTGTAGAATACTTACTTAAAAAGGACAGAACACTATGTATTATCTTAAATATGAATTTTATTCACATGATGCTGATTTGTCACAATGATGCATGAGAACTGAGCTGATTAATATATTTTCTTTTAAACAGTCAAATAAATTGTAAATCATTCTAAAGACTTGTGTAGTCTACTCAATTTGGTGCTGTTTACTGCAGTGTTTTGAAATACATTATTCTGACATTGCTTCATTTCAGCAGACTCTGCATCCATGTAATAAATCCTTGCTTAGAGTTCTTCTGAGAGGCTGCTGCATTCTCTCTCTCCTCTGTGAGCTTCCTCTCTTTCTCTAGCTCCTTCTCTTTTCTATGCTGTTGATCAGTTTTCAGTACTTTCTCCAACTCTCTTTTCATATTAAAATGAACCATCTGCCTACTCATCAGAGGCACAATCAAGTTGAAATCGTCGACTTTCTTGTTGAGCTTAGCCAGTTCATCAGAGAAAGTGGCACAGTGTTCTTTCCACTGAATCTGCTCAGAGTGTTTCATTGGGGATCCAAGTTTGGCCCGGACTTCCTGTAGCCTATTGCGTATCTTCTCAATTGTCTCTCTAATCTCCTTCTGGGCCACGATCCATTCAGGTTGGTAGCCGTTATCAATGAGGATGCGGTTGAGGTTGTGGGTCATGGGGTCTGCATAGGGGTTGTGCTCGAACTTGCTGAGTGGTTTGCCGGTGCCACTGAGGTTACGGAAGTCACCGCGTGCCATAGACTCCTGGATGAGATCCTCAACCAGCCTCTCCACAGCCTGTGTAATCTGGATCTTCTTACTTCGCAGACGTGTATCCCGCAGAACCATGGCTCCTTCTTCTGCCGCTGCTTTCTCCATGGCTTTGTAGCGGTATTCCAACACCTGATCTGTAGCTCTGTCCATTCGGAACTGCCGATACTGTCGTTCACGCTGGCTGGGTGTTCCAAAGCCCATGCCTTCGTAGCTGAGGTATTGTCTGTGCTGTGGTGCATGACTTTTAACCTTTTCCTCCTCTTCCTCTTCTCGAGTGTTCTGAGATGCAGATTTTTGCCGTGCCAGGTGAGCTAGTACAACTCTGTAAGCCTCCTCTATGTGGGAGAATAAAGCAGCATCAGCAGTGGGGGCTCCAGAGTCAGGGTGGTACAGTTTGGCCATGTGCAAGTAAGCTTCTTTGACCTTGGCATGGCTGCTGATTCCGTCCTCAGGCAGCTGCAGCAGGCGCAGACTTTCTCTTAACCCACGGCCAGGTCGAGGTCTGGAACTGAGCAGGCGAAGAGTGATGGCACTGTAGATAAACAGGAGTCTGTGATGGTCTCCAGGTTTTAGTCGCAGCAATGCAAAGCAGCTCATTGTGCTGAAAAGGCGAACACATGCAAACATCAGAAAGATGGCCAGAACAAACACATCAAATGTAATCTCTAAGTCTACTCTAATTCAGCATTTCCAATAAAATGTTGAATGCAAAAGACAACACCCTTAGAATGAAGAAGACAAAGTTTTTAATGTGCTAGGGTTTTTTGTTCATTCCTCCTGGAAACCTGTAAATGATCTCTATCAGACCGGGAGAGGCTATATAGCAGGTTCCAACTGCTTTAGGAAGCAATCTAAGACCCCAATAACTTTCTGAAAACCCTTGACCCATGAAGAAGAACCATAAATATTATACCAAGCACATAGAAATAAATAGGAAGATTAGTTCACAATTCATGCTAATAAAAAAACACCTTAAAAAACACACCTTAAAAAAACAAAAAAAAAACCCAGGATACTTAATGGCATGCACCTTTAAGGTATTTAAAAAGTCATGAAATTTTATAGTTCAGTGGAGAGTGCTAGTTTCACTATCTGATACTAAGTTCTATCATAATGATTGATGGTTGCACCAAATGACAATGTACCCTAATGTAATTCTGTTTTCTTGTATGTATTTTTAATATTATATACTAGAGCCGTACACATATTGAGACCAAACTCACCACATAAGTTTAGCAACATGACTTGATGTCAAGAAACAATCCTTCATTGGCAACTTAGGAAGGCTACTGAGAAGAGGACATGCGGCAACGTCTTTCTAATGGCCTGATGCTTTTAGTATCTCTAATTTAGTATCTCTTTGGGAACAAGTGCTGATTGTTCCAGTAGCTTCCCCTCCATCACTAAGGAGTGTGTCTAAAATTGCTTGACCCCTTAATTGCTGCTTTGCCCCTATATTCTTTTCTTTGTATTTTGCTAGGAGGTTTATTTTCATGTGGATTCATAGGAACACCAATCAGTCATGACAGTATTAGCACTGCCAGGTGAAGTGAATAACACTGATCATCTCCTCATCATGGCACCTGTTAGTGGGTGGGATATATTCGGCAGTAAGTGAACATTTTGTCCTCAAAGTTGATGTGTTAGAAGCAGGAAAAATGGGCAAGTGTAAGGATTTGAGCGAGTTTGATGAGGGCCAAATTGTGATGGCTAGACGACTGGATCAGAGCATCTCCAAAACTGCAGCTCTTGTGGGGTGCAGTAGTCAGTATCTATCAAAAGTGGTCCAAGGAAGGAACAGTCATGAACCGGTGACAGGGTCATGGGCGGCCAAGGCTCATTGATGAACCAGGGGAGTGAAGGCTGGCCCGTGTGATCCGATCCAACAGACGAGCTACTGTTGATCAAACTGCTGAAGAAGTTAAAGCTGGTTCTGATAGAAAGGTGTCAGAATACATAGTGTATAACAGGGCTGTTTTGGCAGCAAAATGGGGACCAAAACAATTAGGCAGGTGGTCATAATATCCCTGATCGCTGTACATGAACACTGGAAATAGATACTTTGCAGAAACTAAATGTCTGTAAGGGAACACAAAATGGAGGGATTATAAAACTTTGTATATCAGCCTGTGCTTTTTTTTTTCATGCAGTGTAAAATGTCATGAAATTGACATGAACTTCTTCATTGCGTCTCAATCATGAAAACTCTTCTATTTATGATTGTTTATGTTTCTGAATGGATGGCGATCAAGAAATACGTCACACTGTGCGACTTTTTTTTTTATTGTAATGCGTAAAGGTCACTTTACGCATCACTATTTTCGACGTCCGTTTACTGTTCATGGTGAAAGCGAAATTTTATACCATGCTCTTTTTAAAACGATTCTCAACATATGGTTTAAGAGCGATTTTACACCCTTGATCAATCAGATTTCGCTCAGCTGCTGCAGCGCGCGAGTCGCTCCTGATTTGAGATCTTGCTAAACAAAAAAAGGCATGCCTGTAGTAAGTTTAGCGCACAGTGGCATAAAAGCAGAAAAGAGGTGATGTGCATTACCTCAGTTTATTCTAAAAATCCTCCCATTACACTGGAGCTCAAGTCTAAACAGCCTTATGCCCAGAAAACGGCGGTTTGTTGTGCGAGAAGGAGAAATGCTTGCTGGGATTTGTAGTGTAATAACTTGTAGTCAGTAACATGATAACTGCAGTGTTTTAAACTAACCTCCAGATGGCGCCAAACTCCACATCCCTCACTATGAACCTGCGGTGGTTATTTCCTCAAAGTCCTTAATCATTGTAATCGCAGATATATTAGCCTCTCCGGATAGTAATTTAAGAGTTAATTTGCAATGAATTATATGATGCTATTTAAAGCATATACTAACAATGACCAATAACACTGAATTTGAATTAGCTATAAAAGTGATAAAGCCTACTGTAGTCCTTTCTTGTTACATAAAATAGGTGAGCATAGTTTTAGGCTATTTAGATCATATACATAATGGCTCTAATCTTGTTATTCATGATAACATATTGAGGTAATTGAAGATTATTCAAACATCAGTGCACTGACTGCAGAAATTTAAATACAATAGTGGTGCTAGGATTAATAGTGGGCCCTCTGACAGGTTAGTGCTATGGGCTTCCTTCCACAGACATTTTTATGGATAAGTCCTAGGGTTTAACAGGGATCTGATTGATCTCCTGTCTAATCAGAGCCCTTGGATTCAACCCTCGACTTCCCCACTTTATGGTGCTGTCAAACCGTGGTATTCAGAAAAGAAAAAAAATGTTGAAGACCGTTTGTATTCAGATTGGAAATGCAGTACTAAGAACAGAGCTACTTTGCAAATGTTTATGCGATTGTGAATCCTTGTAGAATGCCTTGCTAATAATAAAAAAACGTATCTGTAGAATTAGTGCTTTAAAATCAGGACACACACACACACAGTATTCAACATCAGAGTTTTAGAAAAAACAAAATGTAGGGCTGGCCTGTATTCAGGTCATCAGTGGCCCACTGGGTCCTAAATCATTTTTTACTTTGAAAGAATCTCTCCTATGATACTGATATAAAACTGTAGAATTCAATCACATCTAAAAGTCTTTTTCTCTCATTATTTTTTCAAAAACATTTTTTTACGTATTTTAAGACAAATCTACATTTGACACATTTGTCTGTGTTTACATGCCTGATCAGACTAATGTACTCTGTGTGAGTGAATCAGTGTTTATTTGGCTGCCCAGATGACCATGGGACCATTTTAGCATCTGACCAAGATCAATGCAATGAGATCAATCTGCTGGAGTGCTTTTCCATCAGTTCCGTTCATGTTACATGGGTTAGGCTGCAAAAGAAAAAGTCTCACACATTGAAACACGGACCTCTCAGACTCAGAAGCGCAAAGAAGATCCAACAGCACAGAAGAAGCCACGGCATAATAAGATTGTGAAATGACGAACTTTACTGAGGAGGATCTGGATCATTATTTACTGAATCAGGTCATACAAATAATAAGTAGATTTGCAGTGATTTGTAGAATTGATTTATATACTCTGTAGGATTGTAATTTGCTTTTGTAATTAATTGTAGCACGCCTTGATATTCATAATTGTTTAATTTCATATTCTTTTTTGTAAATGATTTGATACAATTAATGAATTTGCATTTGAATATAAGATTTGGAAGTATAATCGAATAATTTTGTGACAAAGTGTTGATATTAATGCATTCTCTGCAGGTGGATCTCCGACACCGGCAGGTCTCTAAATCCGTAGAGGAGGTGCAAAAAATAATTAAAGACCTAACTGCTGAGATCAGCTCAAAGGATAGTCGCTTCCATTCCATTGCCCACACAGGAGTTCACAATAACAGCTTCAAAGTAACGTTTGTTTCATCAGTGTAATCTAATTTGTTATAATAAATGATTCATTAATTAATTATAATGAAAGTCAGTACTGCAGCTTGTTTGTGTTGTTTCTAGGATCAGCCTGCTCTAGCATCAAAATGGGCTGCACTACTTCAGGGAAGGGGTACTTTCAATCCAGCTATTCAGGTAAAACCTCTGAAGCGAATGCTAGTAATGACTAATACTCTTGTACTATCTATCCTTTACAGAGAAATCATTCAAACTTAACATGTGAGTTATGTGAATAGACAATTTACATGTGCATCATAAGACAATTTACATGTCACTTCAAAAATGAGGTAAAATCACAGACGAGGTTCTCCTTGCTACTTGTGTGTACCTGCAGGTGCTGACTCCCACTCTCTTCCTGATTTCTGTGCCAGTACGAGGTCTTGCAGGTTATAAGGAGAGACGAGCACGTCAGTGGCGGTATTACACACTGAGTGGTTCACAGCTTCTTTCACCTGTCAGAGAACCAGAGAAGCTGCACCAGTGGCTGGAACTGGAAAGCTTTACTAACCCCATTCAGGAGTGGCATGATGAGTGTGTGGCCATCGAAGGCGATCTTGTTCCCTCCAAAGTAGTCAATGTCTTTAAGGAGCAGGTAGAGGCAGCTATTAAGACCTGTGGGCTGACAGGTGAGTTTCTTTTTTTTATGATTTATCTCATGAACTTAAACATTCTGGGAGCAAAATAAATACCAGATCTTCAAAATCCAGCTAGGAACTATGAGGCTTGTCTATTTCTGTGCACTAGAAACACTAGAAATCTAACAATAAAAAAGAGAAAAAGTTAAAGAAGACAAAGTTTAAATTATAAATTCATAACACCAAGAGAGGCTTTGTTTTTATTTGCAGCATATATACTAGTGGATATGTAGTAGTGGTTTCTGGATGCTCAGTTAGTCTGTGCTGCTAATTCTGGACTATCAGGAATAAAATCTATAGTAAAGAGCAAATCTATAGTAGAGACCATTCGAGGTCTGTGCTTTTATGATTAGCATCGCCTACGCTGGCCTCAGGCAAACACACAACAAAGAGGGTGGGGGGTGGGGGTATTTGACAAACATTCAGTACTGATATACATTTGGATACTCACCATTGTGTTAGTATCATCCACAACAAACCATGACACACACTAATACTCTGGTTTAATGTTGGGTCCTTCTTTCCTTTTGCTTTTATCTTTACTCTTGCTATGATAGAGAAATTGAGCATGCAGGAGTCACTTGGTTCAGTGGTACGGGTAGCAGTGGAGACATCAGAAGTACAGATAGAAGTGGAACTGGTGCCCACAGTGGAGGTAATGAACTGCTGGCCCAAGAGAGCCCGCTGGCCTCGTTTACTTCAGAGGTGGCCTTCCACAGAGTGCACTCGCTGTATTAAGGTGAGAAAGTGAAATAGTGTATGTCATACATTCAGAAAAAAATACCCCTTATGCACGTCCATGGTTTCCATTGTTTCCATGGTTATATGTAAGGTTTCTGTTATTCAGGTCCTTCTGGTCGTTTAATTATATATACAAATTGTATTAACAGTAGTTATATAGTATGAAGTATGAGTGTTAGAATTAGCATAAATATCAGTATTAGTACTAACTAGCGAATACCATTAGTATAGTATACTTGAAATACTCTGTATAGCCAAAAGTATGTGTCCATCACACCCTTAATATGATTCTTACACAAACTATTGTTTCAAACTTGGAAGCACACAATTGCCTAGAATGTCTTCATATGCTGTAGCATTACAGTTTCTCTTCAGTGGAACTGAGAGACCCGAAATATGAAAACGCAAGTAATTTGCGCCGAGCCCTGACCTCAACTCAGCTGAAGACCTTTGGGATGAACTGGAATCCTGACTGAACCCCAGAACTCCTTGCCAAATATCAATTCCTGATCCCACTAATGCTCTTGTGGATGAAGGAGTAAATCCCCACAGCTACACTCCAGTATCCAAAGTGTGAAGGTTATTATAACAGCAAAGGGGACAGCTTGGAATGGGATGTTCAGACAGCACATATGGTTGTGACTGTCATGTATCTACAAACTGTAGGCCATATACTGTATATTCAAGACATATTAAACAGCTACAATGATCTGACTAACTAAAAATGGAAATTGTTATAAATTAGGGCTTTATTATCTAAATTGGTAATCAAAAGATATGGCTATAGCGATGGACTTTATAGCTGAAATACATGGTAACAAGGTAAACAAGGTAGGGTACATAGGATAAATTTCCTAGTCTAGGTGTGTGCAATCTGGATCTGCTGTGTATAGGCATCTCTCTCTCTCTCTCTCTCTCTCTTGCCTTGCAAATGATGGTGTAGCTTTGCAAAAAACTAAAGCTAAATAAACTCCTTTTAGTATAAGAGCTCATAATGTCTGAGGTTGCAGCTATAAATTCTACAATATAAATTCCATAATATCACAATAGCTATTGGCTCAATACTTCTACTTCTAATACTTCTAATACATCTACTTATCTGTCTAATATAATGTTACAGTATTTTGTTTTTCAAAAGAAAGAAACTGGATGACACTCAAAATATGTTTCTAAATTAATCATAGGTGAGCTTTTTTTTAAATTATAATATTCCTTCCTTTTTCTTTTGTAAAACTCAGTCCCAAAAAAATGCCCTGTCAGGGAGAGATGTTCAGTTAGCAGTACTAATAAGCAAAAACCTAAATAAAATATCCTGGAGGTTCATCAAGAAACAGGGCAACTCATCATAGAGTTTGAGCTGTCTCTACCTCTGCTCTACTGCACTCCTTTGTTTGTTTACTTGACTTTACTACAGGGGATGCCACATAGCATAACATGGTTTTGTATTTGTGCGTATTTGTTATGTTCACACACTCTTTATAAGTTTTCTGGTTCAGCTATCACTGTCACTGATAGGAACTGAGTTGTCTTTTGTGTCCAGGATTTTGACAGGATGATGTATGACTTATCCATGTTGATGTACTATAGTACATATTGTGAAAACTTGCACTACATCTTTCTTGACAGTTTTAACTTTGAATTACTTCTTTATGTTTTCCTGTTTGACTCACAGGAATGCATGAACACAATGGTATTTTACTAGCATAACTATTCTCCTGGCTTCTTTATAATGATACACACTTTAAGCTGACAAAATCACATTGTCCATTGTCCAGGATTAGAGCTCAGTTAAACAGGCACAATGGGAAACATTATTAAAAAATTATCCATTAAAATGTAATGGTGGCATTGTTATTTCTTTCTAAACACCTTTCCTTTTTGTCTTTTGCAGTCTTTTGGTTTCAACCTCATGGCTACTTCTAATTACCACTGGCTGCTGTCATTTTCACGGGCAGAGCAGGTGCTGTTGGCTGGTATAGATGAGGATGGTGGCTGTCGGAGGAAGTGTTATAGGGTTGTGCGACAGCTGAAGGAGGACGTTTGGTGCCCGGGGAGCAAACCTGTCATCACCACCCACCATTTACAAGTGTCGTATTATCTTTATTATTGCTCTCTTCAACTCAGCCCTGTGCAGCCTACCTTCTTAATAAGCACCCTGACTGCATGAAATATAGGATTGAAAATGTATTGCAATCATAAAACCCATGACAGTACCAGTGTGATCCACTAGAGGTCCCTCTAGCTCTAATTAACACCATCAAAATAATTTAATAAGAAATTTCTGACTGTTTGAGTCATCTACTAAATTGTACATATTCAGTTTATATATACAGTATTTATATCAGCTTGTCACATCAATTTGTTATTTATGCAGTTATAAACATGTTTGTGTGTTCCCTGCTTTTTCTTCTTCTTTTTTTCTGCTTTAGACTCTGCTGTTTTGGACGTGCGAGAAGTATCCGAGCACCAGGGATTGGTGCAACATACGAGAGTGTGTGCTGCGTCTGGTGCAGAAGCTGCATAAATGTGTGTCGCAACGCTACCTCAGACACTACTTTGTGTGCACCTACAACCTCCTGAAGTACACCAACACAAACGAGCTAGATGATATGGCCAAGAAGATCTCAGAGTTCCTCAACAATCCAAGCACCTACATTAATTAGGAGCTCTTTTTACTTGCTGATCTTACATTGTTTTATTTGTGTCATGTGTAATTAATATATTGGCACATAATAGAAATACATAGATATGCAGTGATGATTATTGTTACGGTCCAATGTATAGATGATATTGTAGTAGAGAGAGAGGGGATTTCAGCACATGTAGGTATATAGGTATTAGATGTTTGAATACACTATTGAAGTGTTGAATAAAGAAGGCTAATTTCATGTTACCCTTGACACATGGTAAATGGTATTTAAACATTTATTGGTGTGTTTTACTTTCAAGGTATTTCTACTTTCTGTTCACTAAAAAAATATGTAAACAAGGATATTATAGAATGAGACCTAATGTGAATGTCTTTCATAGCTCAAAGAGTACACATGTAATGTCCTTGACATTCCTGTCTCTGTAGAATAATTACCACTAACATGCTCATGATCAAATCAAGTGAGTTTAATTTTACATTTATGGCATTGGGCAGATGACTTTATCAACTAACTTTTATCCCATTTATACAACTGAGCAGTTGCAGGTTAGGGGCTTTGCTCAAAGGCACAGCAGTAGCAGCTTGGTAATGTTGGGATATGAACACACACCCTTCAGAGCAGTAGTCCAGTGTCTTTACCTCTGAATGAAGCATCATTTCTGTATATAGCTTGGAAATGTTGGAACAATATGTGGTTTTTCCATAACCATGCACAGTGAGTACAGGAATAAATATACAGAACAAAACAAGAAATATACAGGACATAGGCTATAAACTGTAAACTATTTGGTAGTGTAGCAGCAATAGTTATATATGTAGCTCCAATGAGTATAATGTTCCATAAAGTGCCTGATGTAGCTTTGTAAAGTGAATGTGCAGTAGTATTGAGTCATAGTGGGTTAGGTGGTTGACTAGCCAGGGTGAGCTTCGGGAGGCAGCAGAGTGTTGAGTAATCTGATTGGCTCAAGGAAGAAATTGTTGCAAAAGTTGGTGGTGGTGATGGGGATGCTTCATGTTCCTGCACCTTCAGCCAGATGACAGGAGGGTAAAGAGGCCATGGGATTGATGAGAGGGGACATTGTACAAAGTGATGATGGTGGGTAGAGAGACCCTGATCATCTATTCAAGCTGTTCTCATAATCTGTTGTAGGGTCTTACACTCAGAGACTGTGCAGTTCCTATACCACAAATTGAAGGAGCTTATCAGGAAAATCTCTAATGTCTCTCTGTAGAAGTTTGTGGATGGGTGTGCAGCTCTGCAGGAGAAGTAGACAGTATTAGAAGACACCAAGAAATTTGGAGCTTTCTCCAGTTGTTCAGCTGATGTTCAGCGGGGAGTGGTCCAAGCAACCTGAAGACAACAGTCATCTCTTTAGTCTTATCAACATTAAAAGATGTCTCTATTAATTATGTGGGCTGGTTCATCTCCTCCCTGTATGCTGACTCATCAGTGTTAGAGATCAGGGCCACAACTGTAATGTCATCAGCAAACTTGATGATGTGATTTGAACTGTACTTTGCAGTCATCAGTCAGCAAGGTCAATAGCAGTGGACTAAGGGCACAGCCCTGGGGAGTGCGGGTGCTCAGTGTGGTGATGCTGGTGATGATGTTTCCAATCTTGACGGACTGGGGTGTCTCAGTCAAAAACTCCAGGGAGGTGGTCAGAGCCAGCAGGATCAGTTTTCTGGGATGATTGTGTTGAATGCTGAATTGAAGTATATGAACAGTATACTTACATAGTTGTCCTTTTCGTCTGAGAAAGTCAGAGAAAGGTGGCAGATGCGGTGCTCTGTTAAGCAGTCGGGTAGGTGTACTGAAATGAGTCCAGCGTGGTGGGAAGACTGTATTTTATGATTAGCCATTCAAAGCATTTCATTTTGATTGCTGTGTGGGGCGCAAGTGCAACAGGATGGTAGTCATTCAGGCAGTATACAGACAACTTCTTAGGCATTTCTTAGGCCCTTCTTGACTCAGGGAATGTGCTGATCAACTTGAAGATATCCTAATAGATGTCTAACAAAATTTCCAAGAGTCAAGCAGTCATCCCTGCCCCTGGCCAGGTATGCCGTCATAGCTAGCAGCTTTCCTTAGGTTAATTTAGGACAGAATCTTCCTGATGTCTGCTAAGTATTTGGTCAGTGGGAGCTGAGGTGGTTTACCCTGCTGGCATGTTGTCCTGTGCTTTGCACTGTGTGAAGAGATTGTTCAGTGCGTCTGGGAGTGAGACATCACCATCACAGACAAGTGGTGTAGCTTTTCGTGTAGACTATGATGGCCTGTATGCCTTGCTATATATACCGTGTGTCCTTGGTGTTTATGACTGTCACCTCCTATCTTCCTCACCATCATCTGCTTTCCATCACATATCCCTGTCTTATCTCATTCAGTAACTCTTGGTATACATGTTATCATGGTCATAAACATGTGCACCACAGCACTTTTATAACCTCTTGTCCTTGTCTATCTGGGTTTTTAAACAGGGAAGTAACCCTCTGTATAGTTGATACAGCTCACTGTTGATATATCGCTCACTGAGATCAGAAAATTCTTTTTCTTATTCAAATCTGTTCTTTCTCAAATTTAAACTGATAGATGCTCACAGAACAAATTATATGTTAGCAATCACACCTTTCTCCATATTCTCCTAACATTTTCCCATCTGTGTGCTGAAAACAGTCCTGAAGTGCTGAGATAGCTCCCTTAGACCAGGCTCTTATCTGTTTCAGAACCAGTTTGGCATGACTCAGAAGCAGTCTGTATGCTGGGATTAGCATAACACAGATATGGCCTGAGCAGCCGAGATGGGGTCAGATTCCACGCTGGTAAGCACTGTGAATGTTAGTATAAACAAGGTCTAATGTGTTTGTTCCACAAGTCATGAAATCAACATGCTGGTGGAATTTTTGGTATCATTGATTTCCAGTTTGTGTGAAAAAAATCTCTCTGGGTGCACTGTCTGTAAGATACTAGTAGCTCTGTAGAGAACACTTAGCATTTCCCCTGCTGTAGCGTCAGCTGGAATGTACATCATGACAAAGTGAACAGTAGCTCAAGACCACAACAGCACCATTTTCCGTTTGTGTAAACACGCAGACCACTGCCATGGCTGCATCCAGAATACTGTCATTGAGCCATACTTCTGTAAAAACGAAGACACAGCAGTCCCTGAGTTCACGTTGGTAACTGCTGTCTGAAGAAGTCCAGTTTATTGTCAAAAGTGCAGCCATTGTAGAGGAATATGGATGATAAATGACTTGGCTTAGCCTTTAGCCTAGCATGGATGCCAGCTTGTTTATGGCCATATATCCTGCTGTTAGTTGCAAAGTTTACTTTAGAGTAAATAAGAATTCTGTATTAACCTTGATTAACCTTATTCAATTCAGCAGATTAGATCAGAAGCAACATTGCTGGAGGTTAGGTGGATATTAATTAAACAGAAGATGAAGAAGAGATTACAGACAAACAGTTTGTTAAGCAAAGGAATTGTGCTGCAGGTCACAACCAACATAATCATAAATGTGTATATCTTTTACATAATTTAATATTGTTATTAAACTGGTAAAAACAAAGACAATAAATTGATTTAAAATGTGTAGGGTCAGTTGTGGTGAAATTTAGACTAACAATGGACCGAATAGCACTGTTGTAGCTAAAAATGAGAATGCGATGCTCAGAACTTACCAAAAGTAAGCATGTAAATTATAAAGATGTGTCCGTCAGTTAGACAGGAATTGAGCTGAGAGGCAAGCTAAAAGTGTCTTATGGACTTTATCAAAGGTCTGTTATGGAATTTATCAAAAGCCAACCTAAATAAAGAAGAAATAAACCCATTTATGGCTCCAGAGCACAAAGAAGAGGTCATAAACTACCCTAAGGCATGCAGTCTCTGTACTAAGAAACAGATGAAAACCAGACTGAAAAAAATTTACAGCAACTGTTAGAAACTAAGTGAGATTGTAGCTGGGAGGGAGCATTTTAAAGCCGTTCAGAAGGAATAATGCTAGAGGTTAGTCTAACATTAATCAAATGGGAGAAAGGGGAGGCAGTGATTACTGGCAGGTTTTAAGGAGTGGATTGAATGTGGATTATATCTGACCTAATAATACATTTAAAGTCCTAATAACATGGGAAATAAACACAGACCTGGTAGCCCAAACCTGGAAAGAAGACGGATGACTAGAAATAGTTTTCTTTAGAAAGAATGGCAGAAATGTGCCACACAACTGAGGTGCTTAAAACAGAAACAACTAGGAGATATTAAGTCTGTGTATGGCAGCAAAAAATATCCCAGGCTTTCAATTAGCACTGTTAATGATGCCGGAGCTACACTTAAGACAGTTCTATATGCAGTTCAAGCTTATGAGCAAATAATAAGATTTCTTCTTAAGCACATTAAGGCTACTAGTTCTTTTCAAGACCTGGAGCTTCTGGGAAAAAGGTATAAAGAGGAGCAAGGGAAGGGTTTAGACCTAGTCTTCATGGCACACATTTCTCTAAAGCAGCAGAAATATAATGAATATGTTAGTGGAAAGTCTTTGAGTAGAGAGATCAATAGATCAATAGATTCCAGGTTTTTGAAAGGAGTCTTTTACTCGGTTTTGGGGAAATGGAATTCAATAAGCTTATGGTCCAAAATCCCGGTCTCACACACAAGAAATTGAAACTTAAAGTTTTGTTCAGTGAGTTGAGTTATAGATGATATTAAGGGTTTTTGTGAAGCTGCATGTTCCTGAAAACTGTGAATTGCTATTTGAACATAACATGGGGAGTGCATAGCTTGAGGTTTTATCCTTAAGTATATTTACAATTGTTTTGTAAACCTTCAGTTGTTCAAATCCCCATGAAAGAACATAAAGGAAATGGAATAGGCTTGATAACATCCATGTACTCCACTCTCTTCTTTAGCCAATACATACAGAACTATTATTAAACCATATCCAGCTTTGGCCAAGGTTCTGCTACACCTTCTAATCTGCTCAGCTGTGTGAGTTTAATATATGTAATGTTCTACTAAAGTGAAGATGGAAGGAGCTATTTTTTCTCTTTAATTAAAGGCCTGGCAGCTGTAGAGGTGAATACACAGAAGAGTAAGATTAGATGATGTTTGGCAATAATTGTGGAGGAAGTGCATCACATATGAGTGACTGAGTAGCCAGATGGTGTCAAAACTATTAAAACCTTATCATGATGCAGAAGCGTACAGTGTAGTTTTTAAGTCACTAGACATTTTTGCCTCCGTGCTACTGCAAAAAATTGAGTTGAAATGGAAAACTTATGAAAAAATAGATCAGAATACACTTTATTGTGATCATATTTACAGCTATATAGGAAGGACTTATCTACATTCTAGACTTTTAGATTTCTAGTTATTTGATGGTGTGTGTTACTGTAATTTACATTCTTTGGTTCTCATTAGTGGGCAAGAACAGCAAGGCCAGCTGCACATCTCCTATTTTTGTTTCATCTAGTGTATGAAGTAAGAATATAATGGCATATAGCTGGACTTGATGCATCTCCTCAATCAGTTATTCAATGTGAAACGTAGACACTTTGTACTGTTCATAAAAAGATCTCTGAGATCTCATATACTGAGGAAATTCTGTGGACAAAAATGTTCATGGAGAAAAAAAGGAAAATTTACAATATATTATATAATCACAGTATAAGGCATGATCACCACTAAACTGTGCAGCTCTGTCTGCTAACATTATTTTCAAGGATTGCATGAACCGACAAGAGACACTAAAGTATGAAAGCAATAGCCTGAATCCCATCTGATTGTTACACCTGAAAAACAGTCCTTTCACTTCTATAGATTCTATAGAGTCCATTCACTTCTCCAGATTGCCCTTGTGATGGACTGGTGTTTGATCTAGAGTATATTCCTGCCTCATGCCCCGTGTCCCTGGCAGAGGCTCTCGATTCACGTCAACCCTGACCAGGATGAAGCGCTTAATGCAGATGAATGAATAAGTCAATCAATCAAAACAAAACACGATCAATGTCATAGTCTCCCCTGATTATTCAACCCCACACCACCAGAACCCCCCATCACCAGAATACTAGTCCACTCATTTGATGCTCACCTAATACTCAAGATTAATCATTTATTCATTGTTTTTATGCACTATGCCAGGTTTTCATTAGTTCATTGCAAAATCTGGGCTTCCTTTCTAATTGTAGCACAGAGCCTTTTTAATTCTTGTGTTTGTTTTTTCTTGCTTCTGATAATGCTGGATTTGTTTACTGATTGATGCACTTTGCTGATCCCTCTTGTTTTGATTGCCTATTGTTTGTTCATTTGCTTTTGCCTGGCTTTACGACTATGATTGTGTCCTGAATAAAATCAGTACTTGGAATCTGCAGAGTTCTCACAGTGCAGCCAGTTACAGCATGCATAATTAGAATATCTCTCAGAGAACATCTACTATGGATGAGCCAACTAATCAGAATCTTTACAAAACTCTATCAGTATTAGATTGGGTTAAATTAAACCCTGCAGGAAGAGAGTGCTCCAGGGTTTTGGGTAATAACAAAGCACAATGACTATCTGATATATTTAACAGCCACCAAGTGTCTCAGGATGTGCTACTACTACTGTTATTATTATTATTATTATTATTATTATTATTATTATTATTATTATTATTATTATTATTATTATTATTATTACTACTACTACTACTGCTGCTGCTGCTGCTACTACTACTACTACTACTAATAATAATAATAAATACATAAATAAGTAAATCATGCTTTATATTTTTTTTCCTTCTTCTGTAACCAAAAATGTTCCTAAAAATGATACTAGCTGTCTAACAGTAACAGTAATCTTTGCTCTATTGTTCACCCACAATTTAAAATATAGCCTACTTTATAAGCGGAATACAATTTGAATCAACATAGACATGATTTCTTTTCTTATTAGTTGACCTAATACACAGACATCACCTCACTTTGCAGTGATTACATTTAAAAGCCTAATTCCAAATGCTAGCTCCACAATTTGTAGTGAGAACGTCCATGCCAAAACCACTTGCCCTCAGTTCTGATCATTCATCTAAGCAAATGTGATATTACTGCAGATACATGAAATGTAATTTTACTGTTACAACATCCCTTTTTCCTCTCATGCATGATATTATATAATACAGACTAATCATTTTAGTTTTTAGCACCACATTTATTATTGTAATTTACATCTGAATGAAAAAAAGCTGAACTCCCTTGTGGCCACATCCATTCTGTAATTTAGTTCTAAATGCTGTAGGTGTTTTACACAAATTAAGTGGTTGTAAATACAGAGCTGGCAGGCTGTGAGAATGTTTGGTGACTGCCAGAAATAAATCGACTACTGGCTGCCCGAACGTTCATAAAGATTATTAAAATAACAAAGCCTTGTGAATGTAGCCTAACTGTCAAATGCCTGGTCCATGGGTTAAGGTACATGTTGCCTGGCAACAGTAAAGCGGGCTCAGAGTATTGGCTATCATTTTCAAATTTCTCTTCCCCTCTCACCAGTAGCCTATGCCAAAGATAATAGAGATTCATGAGCTTGAACGCTGCTGATAGTTTACTTTCACATTAAGCATGCTTAGTGTGGTAGTCGGACAAAATGAAAGAAACATAGAAACATATAGGGATTTGACAGCCCGCCTTTTCTCTAGTGCAGTGCAGTATATATAAAGATGTATTTCACTGTGTTCATATGTGAATATGTGATTGAAACATGACTGTTTTTGTCATGCTCACTTTCCCAAAGGAGCTTAACCCCCTCCCTGTGCAATTCTAAGTTGGCTTTTCATTCTCTGTTGGAAAGAACTGACCTTCTAATCTTTAAAGTATGAGTAGATTTTACACTGGGGACCATCTAAACAGACTAACTTAGCCTGTGTTTATAGCATTTCTATTACTATCTCTCTCTCTCTCTCTCTCTCTCTGTTTGTGTGTGTGTTTGTGTGTGTGTGTCCGTCCGTCCATTTAATGAGTGCACAAAAACAAGCTGCTCTTTGTTTCAGGTGCCAGGCCTAGGGCAGGCAATGTATTAATCTCTCTCTCTCTCTCTCTCTCTCTCTCTCTCTCTCTCTTTCTCTCTCTCTCTCTTTCTGTCTCTCTCTTTCTGATCATTGATTCTTTAATGTAATCTTGGATCTTTCAGTGACTTGACAGACTGATGGTGTGGTGTGCTTGGAATAGCAGATGGAAGTAGCAAAGTGGATAGTGACTGCCTAGTTACGCACTTGGTTCAGGGAACGTTTTCATGGATGGGCCCCCCATCTTACACCCTTTGTTCATTTCTTTTTATTTCAGGTCCTGGAAAAAGGCAATTCAGCACAACCTCTGAATCACATCCTGCTACATAACAATGTCAGACGTAAAGATTCTTTTAAAAAGACAGAAAGTAAGAAAAGAAACTTTTCAGAGCAGTCCATGTCAATTCTGTTCTGGTCTGTAAGACTTCTAAAGTACAAGAAGTGCCTGTGCATGTGTCTTTTCCAGTTTCAAGGACATTCGTACCCAGTGAAAAACAGTGATCATCCTTCATTCTCGACTCTCACTCACATTTTTTCAGTCTCATTCAAAAACAATGGCAGGCATAGACTTTATAGACGAGCAAACATAAAAAACATATTATGTTACGATTATTCTACATCCTACTGTATTCTGGCAGACCCAATCCTACTGAATATCAATCTTTTTTTAATATGCCATACTTTCTTTTATTTATTATTTGTTCCTGCTGTCTGTGCCATCTCTTTCTTACCTCTCTATCTTTTCTGAAGAATTTCTGTATAAGTGTACTTTTTTTTAGATTTACCTTTGGATTAATTGTTGTATTTATTAATGATAATAATAATAATAATAATAATAATAATAATAATAATAATAATAATAATAATAATAATAATAATAATAAAGGTGCCATGGTGGTGTAGTGGGTAGAGCTGCCCCCTCATAGCTCAAGGATCCACTACAACAGATCTTTTTTTGCTATTACTGAAATACACACAATGTATAAATAAAGATTCTTTGGTTTCATCTGACGTTTTTCCAGTTATTCCTCCAGACACATCTCCTGCAGAATTTTGACTGCTATGTAAATGATTGATGTGACTACAAATGTGAATGTTTATAAAATCAGGAGAGAGAGATGTGTAATTTCCTGCAATAAAGTCTTTTATTGTCCTCCAGATTTAGTTTAACCATGTTTAACTGAGATGTCAGGCAGAGGACAATCTACTGACAGTATCAAGAGGAAGTAATACAAGGAAAAAGAGCAGGAGAAAATGGGAGACAGAACCAGCTGGCATGCTACACAAAAAGAGTGAGTCAAAGATGAAGTATTGACTGACAGATACTGATGTGTAGAAGTCGTAGTGAATAACAGAACTAAAAGAGAGGCACTGCAGAGCCTCTGATTCACAAAGGTCATATATAACCACAGGAGATACCAGAGCAAGGGTGAGCTTCAAAAATAAAACAGTAGGTAAAGATGGATCTGTGATTTCAGTTTACTTTGGTTTTAGGGTATAAGCACTATAACTTCAGATGAAGCAAGGAAATTGAGAGGCCTGGGTCAGACATTTTTATCTTTTAACCCTAGGGCTTTAGTACTCTTTTGTTACATTGTTTGGCTTGTTGTCTGCATTAGTCAATATTATTTAGATATGCAGTGAACCATAAAGCATAAACTACTTTCAACTAAAAAGCTTATCAACTCATATCATATATAATTGAATTAACCACAGTGATTACACATAGCACTTCATCAAAAATAATAATGGGTTCACATCATTCACAGTCACTTCAAACTGTATGTGGAATGCATTTAAGAATGGGAATGTAAAGTCTCTGCCTTGTTTCAGTTGTAGATAAGACGTGTAAAGCAGCTTATCCTCCTCATACTCAGCCCCATGCCTGGCCTGGGCTTATCTGACCTAATGAACATTAGCACACTCCAGTTACAACTACATACAGACATGTGGCAAATAAATAATCAGTAAACAACAAAACAAACAAACAAAGAAACAAGCAGAGAAAAAAAAACATACAGCAAACAACAAACAAAAAAATGATTGCTCAGTTATGCTGTAGGTGAATTTGGCATGGTTTGCATCCACTAATCCCTTCAAAGTAACTGCATGTACAAGGTTATTTAGACTGATCACATTTATCCTGTGAATGATGAATCATTTCTATCCTGATGGGAGTGATCTCTTTCACGATGACAATGTCCCCATCTACAAGAAACTAGTGATCACTTTATTGTATGATGAGTATAATATTGATGCAAATGGAGTGCTCTGGCCCGCCATTTTAAGCCACCATAAGGAAAACACCAACAGAGGGAATGTATTTTGAAAGAATGGGATTTCAAGGTCCAGAGACTTGTAGAATTTGTGTCATTGGCACATTGTTGGCTTTCTGTCAGTCAGCTGTTTTGTCATCTTGTGGCCTAACACCTTAGAAAGATGCTTTGTAGCTTTTCCTTTCATTTCTTCTTCTTCAACATTTTCCACTGCATCAATACTGGAATGCAAAAACTATTTATTCACATTTCTCCCAATAATTATAGATTGTATCATATGCTGAGTCTCTAGAGTTATGACTTCACTTTTATCAAATTTTATCAAATATAGCTGAATAAGAACGCTGAGTCAGTTATACCACCACAATGTTGCTCTGTAGTCGCTTTCCTTGTCACTTTATTACTGTTCTGTGGTGTTTGACACATTATTGAAGTGCATTACAAAACAAAAGCGTCTCTCCAACAGAACATTTTGTTACAAAAAGTTTTTTCCCCCCAAGTAGCTACTCTAAAAGGCCATTCTCTTGCCATACTGTTATCTCTAGGCTGTGTCTGCAGCATGCCACAACACTCACGGTTTCACAACAGGCGCCTTGAGAAGATAAAGCACTGGATAATTCAGGGGTGTCCAAGCTGACATTCCTGTGAAATGTGCATTCAGCAGCATCAACACATAGATAATATGTATGTTTTCCAATTTCTGCTAGAACAAGAAGAAAAAATACACCAAGATACTCTTGGGTAAGAGTTTTCACTGCTGAATGAGAACAGGAGACTTGATAAACATTTAATAGATGCACAAAGAATGCAGAATAGAAAGAGATGGGAAGCAGAAAATAAAAACTGGCTACTTGCATAGCTACAGATAATCACACTTTTCATAACCCTTAAACACAAAATCACTGGCACCCTTAAAGCAAAACAAAGACAGTAAAAGGAAACCTAAGAACTATATGTATACCAAATATGTATATATAAATATATATATATTTATATACATATTCTAGATACCTATGGTTAAATTCCACATTAAGTCTTTAGATTATCAATGCAACTTAACTGTAGCGGATCATTTTGTCAGCTGACCTGGTTCTACTTAAATGTAGATGGGAGTTGAATACAGGGCTGGAACTTCATTCATTCATTCATTCATCTTCACTAACTGTTTTATCCTGGTTAGTATGCCAGTGGAGCTGAATATTATCTCAGGAACACTGGGCATGATGTGGGAATATACCCTTGATGGGATGTAATTAGAGTCCACATCAGAGTGCTATGTACACACACATTCACACCTAGGAACAATTTCGAGTAGCCAATCCATCTTCCAGCACGTTTTTTGGAAGGCGGAAGTAAACAGGGGAAACCAGAGAAACCACAAAGGACACAGGGACAACATGTGAAACTCACAGACCGTTCAAGATATAACAGGGGAACATGTGATTCAGCACCTCTGCCATACCACCAGGTCCCTAACTTTCTCTTATCTAACACACCTACTTAACATGGTCATTACTGTAAAATGCTGTGTTCCATCAGATCAAAACATTAGTGGAGAATCCAGATATATAAAATCATTGTTATATTGCTAGATGTCGATTTCGATTAGTCTTCGAGATAATTAAGCTGTACCTCCATCCATCAAAACAGGGACTGTTCATCACTTGGGATGAAAGTAGCCCCTCGAGTCCTCAAACCACGCCCCTAGGCCCTTTGTTACTATGGCAGCGGCAGCAACGTCACTGGAATAGCAGCTCCTGCTATAAAACTTCAACGAGTTTCTTCTAGCGCTTGCTGTGCAGAGGAGCGGCTGTTTAAGTGTGTCACTTTATTTTAATTGCAATAAGAGCGAGTCCTGGGAGCTGAGCCAGGCAGCGGAGAACTACACAAAGACATCCAAGAAAGTTGGGACTTCAGCGGGTGACACGCAAAGATGGGACGCGGAGTGAGTAAAAAGCAGACTACAAAATCTACACGTGTTACAAAATATGTTAGTGCGCAGTTACACACAACTAGCCATGTCTTAGTACCGTAATAACCTGCTGTTATAATGGGGAAGATACAGACACTACAGTTATATTAAGTGGTTCAGGGTGCTAATTTAAGAGAGATCTGCTCATCCCTAGCTCTTATTTCATTAAACATAAGTCTGGATATTATGTGAAAAACCTGTGATTTTAAAAGGCCATATTGTCCAAGGTAGAAGATGCTTCTTGGGAATCTAAAAATGATACTATGTTCATAGAATGTCTATATATATTTATGCAATGTATAGATTTTTGTCTGTAAACTTTATTTGGCATAGGCTTGTGATGGAGACAACAGATGCAAACAAAAAAGAATCCTCAAAGTCTGCTAAATGTTTTTCTGAACTTATAAATGTTTCACAAGTTTACTGTGTTCTAAACAATGACATGTCTTAACCATTAAACTATGCACTATATATAACTCGTTTTATTTAGTTCCATTAGTTTGAGTATAAAGATGTAAAAAGGAAAAAAATAAAAAATAAATCCAAGCAGGAAAGAGAAAGCAATTATCATCTGTGTTAATTAAGAATTTATTAAAATGTACAATCCGTTTCTTTCTGAAGGATCACTTGTGTAAAATTAGGAAAAGGAAGAAAACTGTTTTCCTTTAGGTTAAGAGTTGTCAGTCAGATACGTGATTCAGGTGAATGTAACTATTCACTAAAAAGGAATATTTTTCTTTACTTTTTTTTCATCGCAATGGACAGATCCAAAGCCAGACATTTAAACAGAGTGATATTCATGTCTTTTTTACTGGTAAAAAGGATGTGTGTTATTTATGTGGGTTAAAGTTTTATTTGGGTAGCAACAGGTGGAAAGGGTGTCACTACATGTAATATATTTGGGAAAGCATAAAGATGAAGATAGGATTAGAACATAGAACATGCCAAAAAATGTTTTGTTATATAATCAAGTAGTCCATTCAAATGCCTGCCTGAAATGGTCTTATCATCCATGGCAACTGAACCACCCCTCACTGTGAGAGGACTGATGCTTGAGTGCTCAAATAACTTCCATCCTGTTTTGGAACGCACAGTAGCTCCTTTTTTACTCCCTGAGGCACTCTTGGCCATTGTCTAATAATGGTGTGTGATCCCTATCACAAAGCTTACTGCAGTGTTACAACTTCTTGTTGCTGTTGTCTTTCCACTTTGGGACCTACTGTGCTCAGTATGTTATGGTTGAATGAATTATCTACCACAGTGCAACAGAGTGGAACATGCTGTGCTGACTGAAATGTCGTAGACCATTTAGAAAATTTGCTTGATAAAATTATTCCACCACACAGTGGACTGTGAGCACGATAATCATATGCACCGTGTGCAACACAAAACCAGTCATTATTTTCACTTCCTAATGAGAATGAGCAAATCCTCTGGAATGTTGTGAGGAATTGATAAAGAAGGTCTACTAATTGTACTTCTGAGCCTTTCAGCAAAGCACCATGGCTGTTTAGGGATTGGACGTGACTTCACTGATGTATTATGTTATGTACTGATAGCAATACATGTTATGCTTTATGTAGCCTATGCTATTTATATTGCCTATGCTTTTCATTGCATCAGATTCTTTATCTAATTGCTATCTGTATAAAATCTGAATAAATAAGTCGTTTGAATAAAGCACGGGTGATGAAGGCCCTGTAAAGCTCCCAGTTTCAAGTATCAGGAGAGCAATTAGCGATGATTAAGTATTAACATATGCTGATGCTCTTTTTTTGAAATACGTAACCGAGTGGCTAATAAAAAGAAAGAGATGACTTTTATGTCCAGACATGTCTTCTTTCCAGTGCTGCTCCCAATTATTTGTTCCACTTAGAATGACACTAATTCAGCATAATAACTACATGCAGACATAGTTGAGATGGTCTTCATAGTGCTTGGACTACGAGCAAAGAAGGTTAATACAGAGAAATCAAATTTAAAAGAAAGTAAATTCATATTGATAAGATAATTTCAGATTATTATTTATTAGAATAATCAAGTGGTCATGTGAAATGTGCATTATGTGAAGTGTACACATGAACACAGGACACAACACGTCACAAAGTATTCGCAACTTGGCATCAGAAGCTTGCAGAAAGCCTCTGAGTTACTCTAAAGAATAGGGGAAAATGTGGCTGGTTGCCTCAATAGAAGAGCCAATAATAATTGTACCATTTATAGGTCTAGGTATACTGCAAACTTTATGTTTATTATCTACATATGGCAATACACCTGATAATACATGTTTTCCATAAAGGAAGGATTTTTTTTTGGACCATAACCAATTTCATTTCTAATCACGATGCCACTTACTCTGTAAATCTTTGAGATTATGGTCACCTCTTTCTACAACTTACTTATTTAATGTTAAGTAATGTTGGGCATGAAACAGTCATTTTAAAAATGAATTAATAACGATCTTCCAAAATAAATCTCTGTGTGGTCTGCACCATCACAGGAAGGAGGGCGAGATCAATATGATCTGGCAGCAACCTCAGAGCAAAGTGGGAAGAAAAAGAACAAGAACAGAAAAGATATGGATGAGCTGAAAAAGGAAGTGGATTTGGTGAGCATTTGAACTTTTTTGTTTGAATAACATTGAATATGGAACATCAGAAACAAAAATATGAAAATGTTTTTTATTGATACTTCTATGAAGGATGATCACAAGCTGAGCTTAGATGAGCTTCATCGTAAATATGGCACAGACTTGAACAAGGTAAGCAAATTACTGTATTTTCACAATTAAGAGAATCCATATCACATAGAACAAGTTAACGGTAAAGAAAAACAATATCTCTCCCAGGGTCTTACATCTGCACGTGCACAAGAAATCCTTGCCCGTGACGGCCCCAATGCCCTCACTCCTCCACCTACCACACCAGAGTGGGTGAAGTTCTGTAAGCAGATGTTTGGAGGCTTCTCCATGCTGCTGTGGACTGGTGCAGTTCTCTGCTTCCTTGCTTATGGTATTCAAGCAGCAATGGAAGATGAACCAGCCAATGACAATGTGAGGACAAATAGAAACACATGACACTTTTAGTGTAGTTTATCTTATTAGATGAAATATTTTAATCACATTCTGCCTTTTGCTTTGAAACCCAGCTGTATCTGGGAGTTGTGCTTTCAGCTGTTGTCATCATCACTGGTTGCTTCTCGTACTACCAAGAAGCCAAGAGCTCGAAAATCATGGACTCCTTCAAGAACCTAGTTCCCCAGGTAACACAATTATTATTGTATAGCAATAATACATAATATATTTAAAGCTGTTTAAACATTATTTAAGGATTTGTAATTAGATATGCAGTATTTACATATTTAGAAATGGTTCACTGATCAGATTTATTCATGCATTGCAAAGTGCTTTGACATAAAACAAAATGTGCGCTCATAAACACATAAACATAAAAAACAAGTGCACTGAAAAATATTCGAAGCTGTACAGTGGTATTTTCTATGTTTTTGAGGGAATGTGTTGATAAGTACCCTATAAATGCAATTGTAAAAAAATGGAATCATCTAAAATAGTTAGAAATAGATATGTAATAGTTTTGGGTTATTCTCTCTCAAGCTCATTTTACAACTTTAATCTTAATCTTAAATACATTTTCCCAGCAAGCTCTGGTTATCCGGGACGGTGAGAAAAAGCACATAAATGCTGAGGATGTGGTGCTGGGTGATTTGGTGGAGGTAAAAGGTGGAGACAGGATCCCGGCAGATGTTCGAATCATTTCTGCACATGGTTGCAAGGTAGGTCTTTTCTCTTTATTGTAGAGAATACTTATTGGTTGCAAGCCCAATCCCATTACATGTTGCATCTTCTTGCATAACACGTTTCTTGATTATTTTCTAGGTGGACAACTCATCTCTTACCGGAGAGTCAGAACCTCAGACTCGTTCTCCAGATTTCTCCAATGATAACCCTCTGGAGACCAGGAATATCGCTTTCTTCTCTACCAACTGTGTGGAAGGTACTTTACAGTAATTGCAGGGATGCTGTGCAAATGGTTTTGTAATATTAATAATAAATTGTTGAAAATCATTAGAGACAATCCTGGTAATAGTAGTGATTTACCTTTAGGCACTGCGCGCGGTATCGTCATCAGCACTGGCGATCGTACTGTCATGGGCCGAATTGCCACACTTGCGTCTGGTCTCGAGGTGGGCAGGACGCCCATCTCTATTGAAATTGAGCACTTCATCCACATCATAACAGGCGTGGCTGTATTTCTTGGACTTTCCTTCTTCATCCTTTCTCTTATCTTGGGCTACAGCTGGCTTGAAGCAGTCATCTTCCTCATTGGGATCATTGTGGCTAATGTGCCTGAAGGTCTTCTCGCTACTGTTACTGTAAGTCCAAAAAAAAAAAGTCTGTGTGTTATAGCTTTACTCTAGTTCTATGTTGGCCAAGAGAGACTAAGTAAACCTTAATGGAAGTTTATTTAAAATTTTTGTTTTCATCCACTTAGGTGTGTCTCACATTAACAGCAAAACGCATGGCAAAGAAGAACTGCCTAGTGAAGAACCTTGAGGCTGTGGAAACCCTGGGTTCCACTTCAACTATCTGCTCAGACAAGACTGGAACCCTGACACAGAACCGCATGACTGTTGCACACATGTGGTTTGACAACCAGATCCATGAAGCTGACACCACAGAAAACCAGAGCGGAACCAGCTTTGATCGGAGCTCAGCCACCTGGACCTCCCTGGCACGCATTGCTGGTCTTTGTAATAGGGCTGTTTTCTTAGCAGAGCAAACTGATGTTCCTATTTTAAAGGTATTATTTCTCATATTATAGCACATTAATCATACTGGGTATATTAGCTGTACTTGCTACCGCTGTAGATGCATGCTGAGTGTCCATATAGGAAAACAATAACTGCTTAACTAATGACTTGAGAGACTGTTCTAACTATTTTGAATAACAATGAAACGTTTGAAAAATAATGATAAATTATCGTATTTTGTAGTGTAATGTTTACCCCTCTGATGCTCTTATCTTCCTCAAAGAGAGATGTTGCTGGAGATGCCTCAGAGTCTGCTCTCCTGAAGTGTATTGAACTTTGTTGTGGATCTGTAAAAGAAATGAGGGACAAATATACAAAAGTGGCAGAAATCCCCTTCAACTCCACTAATAAATACCAGGTTGGGCCAATTGATATTTTGAACATTCTTTTATCCTGTAACAATTCTTAACAGTAGCCAGTTCCCAAGATGGTATCTGTCCGTATGCCAAAATCTCAACATGATGCTTAATTTCACGATGAACCCAGATCTAATTTCAATAATGATAATCGCTCAGTTAAATAATGCATGAAATAGGTTTCGATACAATACAGCTATGCAGAAAACGACATTTATGAAACATTAATTAATTTCTCATTCTCTTCATTTTTATTTAAAAATGTAGCTCTCAGTGCACAAGAACCCAGATTCTGCGTCAGATTCCAAATACTTACTTGTAATGAAAGGAGCACCAGAGAGAATACTAGACCGCTGCAGCACCATAATGATACAAGGGAAAGCTCAGCCCCTGGACGAGGACATGAGAGAAGCTTTTCAGAATGCTTACCTGGAACTGGGAGGGCTTGGAGAGAGAGTTCTGGGTAATAAAGTAAAAACAAGAGATGAAAAACTTAAATTTGAGATTTAACCATTTAGCAACTAACTTCTTGCTTCTATCACTACCAGGATTTTGCCACTTCTTCTTGCCTGAGGAACAATTTCCAGAGGGCTTCCAGTTTGATACAGATGACACAAACTTTCCTACTGAGAATCTTTGCTTTGTTGGTCTCATGTCCATGATTGATCCTCCACGTGCAGCAGTGCCAGATGCTGTGGGAAAATGCAGGAGTGCTGGTATTAAGGTATGGCCTTGATGGTATGACTGTGTCAACAATTACATTACTGTATTAGAATTTTTTATGATTGAATATTTTCTTTCTCAGGTTATAATGGTCACTGGTGACCATCCAATCACTGCGAAGGCTATTGCCAAAGGTGTTGGAATTATCTCTGAGGGCAATGAGACTGTTGAAGACATTGCTGCACGCTTGAACATTCCTATCAATGAAGTCAATCCAAGGTATGGCTGTTTATTAGTTCTAAATTTTGTACATGACGAGGCTAAAAAATGGTAGCAAACATCAATTTAATTATTATCAAATATATAAATTCATATGTAGAGAAGTCAAATAGTAAAATGGCTATCCTTTTTAAAGAAAGCATTTGAGGTAGCAGGTTGTTTTTTTGGCTTGGTCAAAAGGTCAGAAAGCTGTTGTGGCTATGAGCTGTGTTGTTTTGTCTTAACACTGCACAGAAGTGATAATATCCAATCCTGGCTAGCATTTTTATTCTTTCTCCGCATTTCTAACTGTGAATTGACTGTGTGCTGTGCTAACAGTAGGTGCTTATAACATAGCTTATTCTGAAATGGCCGTATGTCGTCCTTGTAAGTGTAACAGCCAGTGTGTATAGTTTAGTAGGCAGATACAGAACAAATGACAAATGCTATAGTTAGAGAATCAATGTGGATCCCACCACTATAAAGTGTGTTTTGCTGAAATATTCATACAAAATAAAAACTTTTGCTTTGCAAAAGTCAAGGGATTAGTTTTTTTTTTTTCTTTTTCTGGTTGATGAATGGAAAAAGCAAAACAAAGCAGGTGACTGCTGGCTGATTGTGAACAATTGCCAGGCCACATAATCCACATTTGTCCCAGGGGCCTGGGCTACTGATTTGTCTACCTTTGAGCTTGAAACTATGCAGCAGTAAACTTTTAAGACTGCTGCTGAGAAACCCTGCTAAAACTAACAATAACTCGGATTATCAAGAGCAGAAAACCCTAATAAGTAGGATAGTAGGAGTTACTTATTTAATGTAAAAGCTGAAACTGCAAATGCTCATGCAATTAATAACAGAAGAGTAATTAATGTCTGTTTTTTTTTTCTTTTAGAGATGCTAAAGCATGCGTGGTCCACGGTGGAGATCTTAAAGACCTTAGTTCAGAACAGCTAGATGACATCCTAAAATACCACACAGAGATAGTATTTGCTAGAACCTCACCACAGCAGAAACTGATCATTGTTGAAGGGTGTCAGCGCCAGGTAATCTTTATTTTCCCCCTGATAATCTGATGTGTATTGAGATGCAGGAAAATTTAATGGATATTTAATAAAATCTAAGACATTTGTAGAGGTTTTGACTTCTTACTGCAGAGGCCTAGACATCTGTCACTAAATCTCATTAATCTAAATCTCATTAAAACATAATTTACTGTGTGCCACAGGGAGCCATTGTGGCTGTTACAGGTGATGGTGTGAATGATTCTCCAGCTTTAAAGAAAGCTGATATTGGGGTTGCTATGGGCATTGCTGGCTCAGATGTATCCAAGCAGGCTGCTGACATGATCCTTCTTGACGACAACTTTGCATCAATTGTGACTGGAGTAGAAGAAGGTAAATAAACTATGTGCTTAATGTATTTGCTGAAATCTTCCAAGAACCAAGAATTCTGTGTTATTGTTAAAGTATATACATTTCTTCTGTTCAGGCCGACTGATCTTCGACAACCTGAAGAAGTCCATTGCATACACTCTGACCAGTAACATCCCAGAGATCACACCTTTTCTGCTCTTCATCATTGCAAACATCCCTCTGCCACTGGGAACTGTCACCATTCTATGTATTGACCTCGGAACAGACATGGTCAGTGTAAAGCCTCCCGTTAACACTGCGCTTGTAATTGTAATGCAGGCTAACGCTGTCCTTTGTGTTGTTTATTAAGGTCCCAGCTATTTCCCTGGCATATGAAGCTGCTGAGAGTGATATCATGAAGAGACAGCCCAGAAACCCTAAAACAGACAAGCTAGTAAATGAAAGACTCATTAGTATTGCGTATGGCCAAATAGGTGAGGATGCTGTAATTATGACATGGCTTTTAAATTGCAAAAGTTAATGATTCAAAATGGCTTCCTATGAAGCTGACTTTATTCCTTTATAACATCTCAGGAGTTGGGTAGGTGTAGAAAATGGTAAAAATGTGAAAACAAATCTGTTAATGAATATATTCCTAAATTGTTTACACAAACATTTAAACAAGAATACTTTTAAATAAGAATACAGTTAGTCAAGATAAATATTCACATACTATGAGCATTTGTGAAAGATAAATAAAGCCCATAAGATGGTAAATGTCTTTCTTTATTCTTTTACATAAACCAATTCCACGTTTTTCTCAGGTATGATACAGGCGCTAGCTGGCTTCTTCACGTATTTTGTTATCCTGGCTGAAAACGGGTTCCTGCCAGCAAGACTACTTGGAATCCGTGTGTATTGGGATGATAAATATGTTAATGATCTTGAGGACAGCTATGGGCAGCAGTGGGTGAGTAACACAATTCTGTCAAAATAAGATATTATTAACATTATGGATTTATTTTAACAGGTTTTGCTCACATCTTCCTGTGTAATTTCAGACATATGAACAGAGAAAGATTGTGGAGTTCACCTGCCACACTGCCTTCTTCACCAGCATTGTGGTTGTGCAGTGGGCTGACCTGATCATCTGCAAGACCAGGAGGAACTCTGTCTTCCAGCAAGGAATGAAGTAAGTCATGTCGAATAAATTAAACAAACTTATCTGAGAATGTATAGACGCTTGAACCAGGGTTATGAAAGGGATATTTTCCAAAATGTTACTCAGCTAAAATGGCTTTTAACTTATTTATTTTTAAATCAGGAATAAAATCCTCATATTTGGACTGTTTGAGGAAACTGCTCTTGCCGCATTCTTGTCTTACTGCCCAGGGATGGATGTGGCTCTGAGAATGTATCCGCTCAAGTAAGCTGAATTAATACTTTAATTCTTTATATATAATGTATTTGGTATTATATGAGATACAACAAAACCTCTCAATCATGTGAATATTTGGAAATTTGATTATTGGCTCTTTCTTCAGACCCAACTGGTGGTTCTGCGCTTTCCCATACTCTCTCCTCATCTTTATCTATGATGAAATGAGAAAGCTCATCATCAGGCGCTATCCTGGAGGTAAATACAAATCTGTTTTATCTGGTAATATGAAAGATAGAATCTAAAGGCACTCTAATTGTAACTGTGTTCTTCCTCTTTTACTTTTTAGGCTGGGTGGAGAGAGAGACATACTATTAAAACCTCATATCAACAGAACTTGAGTGTATTTGTTTAGAGTTCTGATAGTTTGCTACTCTGGATTTTAACCTCTTTCCCTCTAAATATGTTTTTTAACCAATTTTCTTACCATCTTTTAACTGTAATGCGAATAAACAATGAATGTAGACCCATTTCATTCTTTTAAAATACTTAGCAATCTTTGGTCTTTTTATTCTATATTTAGGAATGCATTCTGTATGTCTTGTGACACACTTAAACTGGATGGTTCTTAGAATCTGATCAACAGTGAAAGATGAGAAAAATGGAAGGAAGTGGTAGCTTGGATACCCTCAAGCAGCTCTAAAGTATTTCATTTGTAGAGAGGAAGTACATTGTGGGAACCAGGGTTAGCCTGCACTGGAGGTGTTTCAATTCTCCATGACAACATGGTCCCTTTTATTGGCTTTGTTCATTTGTCCATTCATTCCTTCAAGCCTCTTTTATGTGTAAAGGCTATTTAAATGCAAGACCGCTGTGTTATTCTTTCTTCTTTTTTTTTTTTGGAGAGTCAGTTATACACAAGGAGACAATCAGTGATGAATTGGTATTGTCCAAATACACGTAATGATGCACATATTAAATTAGTGAATTTATGGTTTTATACACACTATCATTATTTGTCATCACTTGAGGTGAAACACAAATGATTAAATGTCTTAGAGAGGGTGAGATAATGCATTCAAGGGCCCAGTAGCTCAGCTGAGGCTATCTCCAACTTACCACCCACCATCAAACTCTGCCAGAATTTCCCATGCTTCATTAGAATGAATTAATGGGGAGAAAATGGTGTCATTGAGTAGTCAAGCTCTGGGCTTTGATTAATTGTTTCTTTACTGTGAGATGAGCCTAACAAAATATTACACCACAAGGGAAGGATTCTAATGCACTGAATGTAATATATTTTTAAATATCCATGGACTCATTGACTTTTTTTTCTCCTAATGTGTCAAACAAGACACATTAACTTTTAGCACAGAGAGCTGAGTCTCCAGCTCATAGCCTTCTTCTGTTCCAAGATGCTTGAATTGGGCTTTAGTTGAATTGAGAATGTGACTTGGCAGGAGCAGCTTTTGTGCAGTTGAGTGAAAATGGGGTGCTTGTTGGGCTGAAAGAGCCCCCAGCTCTGGGGCCCAGCATGTGATGCCATGGATGAATTCTAGGCCACTTGTGACTTATGTAATGTCAGGGTCTTTATACACCTGTGTTTGTAAATAGTCAAAATTTTGGCAGATGAATAGAATTTAGGCCTCAGTCGCAAATGAGTTATTATAGCAGTGCATTAAAAAAATCATACAAACCTGTTCTTTTGTTTCATTTCATTTGGATGCAAACATTTTTCAGGAGTATCATTAAATGTGTCATGTGATGTACCTATCATGAATGAGACGAATATTTAAAAATTTATTATTTCTTGCTTGTTTTGTAAATTGCTTTTGAAGTAAGATACTCTCTGGCTTCATATAGCTTGGTGGAACCTGTTTGTTCCCTACCTACAAAATTTAGTAGGTTACAAGGTATACTAGCTGTCAGGCTGTTCAAGTAAATGATGATTGTCCAGCTATAAATGATTAATTTGCTAATTAGCTTTGCATTTGAGAACATGCAAGTGCTTGTCATCTGTCACTGAAGTAGATCCCAAAAAAACCCCACACAAATACACAAAGGAAGGTTTATTCAGAATATAGCAAGAGAGTATATATAAATACTGCAGCTTTATACCGCGACTCACAAATGCTTGCACATACACATGAAAGACTACACAGCACAAAGAATACTAGACCTTATCAGTGAACACAAAAGACTGATCTTTTGAATAATTGATGCAGCAGGTAGACTGTTGAAAACAGCAATTAACTAAGCTGTCAGTCATACGGCAACAACAGACTGATACCACACCTGACTTGGAGTCTCAAGTTACTAGAGTTGTAGGATAAATACTTCAGTCAAATCGTTCTGCTAGAATCCAGCTATTAAAACACATTTAATAGACAAGAAGCTGAACATACTTTATCTGTTTTCAGTGACAGAAAAAAGTCTTGATTGATATTAAATTAAAAGTGAGTGCATGTAATTAAATAAACACTGTGCAAGTCTAAAATGTAGAGATAGATGGATAAGGATAAGGAAAAAGGACAAGTGTTCTTCAGGGAAACCTCAAAGTAAAGGGTTATGCAGACAGCAATCTCCTTGACAGATATCTGCAATGGCTGTTTGTAGAAGAGGTTATTGCAAGGATGGGTGGGATCTGTAAAAATCCTCTCAGCTTTCTTTTTTAATATGGACAAGTGCAAGGCCCTGATGGAACAGAATAGGCAGCCAAAGAGTCTCTTAGCAGAGTAAAGAAAACATAACCTGGCCTTGGAACCAGAGGGGGACCAGACAGTGATGGAGGCAATAGGTTACCCTCAGTAATTGCAGAATGAAAATGGGTCTCAGTGGGCTTAGAGACATTG